>NC_137738.1:119376063-119471063 GCF_963264785.1 Psittacula echo
ACAGCATTGATAACACTTTTAAAGTCCTTTTTCTATCTGAAACATTCCCCCCTAAAAATGTCAACTGCTTATGCATGATATATTAACAAATCACTGCATTTCTTTCGGAGGCTGTGATTTTCTAAACCCCACATTAACAAACCTCAGAGCCTGCACCACAGCTGAGGGGACAGCAATATCCCCAATTACAGTTAACTAACACTTTCTTAATCAGAATCTATGCAAAATATCACATCACAAATTGCATACGATGATGCTGTGCTCCTCGAGTCTACCAATTTCTAAAGTGGTAAATTATGTGTATTTGACTGTCACCTTTTCTTAGATGCTCCCAAAATACTTATATTTATAATGCATTTACTGAAACATTTTTGTTTTGATGGTTCCTGTTAATTTATGTCTATAAGGCCTCTGGGTTTCTTCTTGATTTCTCTGACTATCCTCTCTATTAAAAGGCATCTCAGTTGCTAGTATGGATCAAGATGATCAGCATGTGAACCCTGCCTTGTTGCACAGCCATAGGGAAAAAGGAAACTGCAAAGAAAATGGTCATTCACACAACAAAAAGCACCAAAGGGAAAACTGAGGATCAGTCCACCCCATGTCTGCACCCCGGACAGAGAAAGAGGTGATGCGATAACTCTGTGGAGCCGCTTCCTTCCTGAAAGACAGGGTGCAAAACCTGGCTGATGATGATTAGAGGATGTATCTGCTGTGTGATGCCCAAGGATCAGCTAACCAGCACTCTATGTAGTGGATTTGGCTTACTAAATATATATGTACATTAAAATTCCAGGTATTTATTCCACTTCTTGTTCATTTCAGGTGCTGTTAACCTGTGTGCTTTGTACCCTTACTCTTCACTTAACACTGCCTTAAACTTTTCCATCCTTGGGTGGGAATTTGAGATTATACCTGAACATGTAAGTGCTGTTTTCCAGGAGCTACAAGAGCATAACATGTTAAATAACTAGCCATTAATGTCAAAAAATCAAGCTTTACCATACATTTTTTGGCATTAATTTTATAAGTGCCATAAAACAAGCTTTTTACTGGGTAGTTTTGGTATATAATTTCTTCCACAAGAAGAACAGTTTCTGTATAGTTAACACATGTGGCAGGGTACAGAAGCATAAAAACAACATCACTGTAAAATTCATACTAAATGATGGAAATAATAACTAGAATACATGTAATTTGAGTAGCAGCCTGAAACAACAAGCAGAGAGTTAAGCAGTGGAAAACAAACTGCAAAGGAAAGTGGGCAAACCCTGAGACCTGAGCAGAAGAAGAGGGGGTGCACTGCATTTTGTCCTAGTTTGTAATTTTTTTGGTCAAAACCACACTTCCTATGAAGAATAGGAGTACTCATAGGAATTCATAGGATGCTAATCAAGGCATTTTATGGATGTGGAGCTTCAAAGTCTGTAGTGTCTGCTAGGAAGGGGGTGAACTGATTTGTGGAGGAGGTGTGAGTGTGCGCTCAGGTAAGGCGGCTGCTCGCAGAGGGAGGCGATGTACATCTGCGCATCTTCGCGTGGGACCGAGCCCTGTAATTTTCCAAGGAGAACAGCACAATGTTATTTAGCACAGGTGTCTCTGTAATTGTGGTGCTGAGAGAAATCAGTGCTCAATGGCCCACAGCTTCACCCTTCCACCTGTATAATGTGACAAGTAGTCTGCAATACGGGGAAAAGAGAAGTAGGAATCTGCGTTATCCACAGTGCAGAAACGTTTGTAGCTACACACTGACTCTCCTGTGTGACAAATATTTATTCAAGTGGTGCAGTTTCTGCTCAAACCCAAGTTTCCTCAATTGGGAAAGCAGATAATAAATTTAACACCTCTATAATTTCATACTTGTGTAGCAGGAGCCATCTTGAAACGTTTCTGTTTCTCTCAGAAGTAATTATGTTCCCCACATAAAAAGCTATATGTCAGACCAATGTAATCTTCCAGGCTTTTTCATTCCACCTACTGTACTTTTAGAAACAATGAAATTCTTTTCTGAGGACAAATGACATGAATAAGTCAAACAGTAATGTGAAGCAGCAGTGTGAACATCAGCAGTATGAGGCAAGCCTGCTGTATGCCAGTTCTATCCTTGCACAAGGATATGGGAACCCACAAAACTCAGACTGAGGGAGAGTTCAAGGGAAGTAATACTTCTGCCATAAATCCATAGGCAGAAATCTCACAGAAAGAGGACAATTCACTTACCCTTACCCTGTAGGATTTTCTTTTCACTTTCCACCCCTTATATTTCTACTTGGGAACATCCAAATAAAATATTCAAAAGGATTAAAAAGAAGTAAATGTGCTCTTTCGGAGATCAACTTGCTCACATACACGTTACTAACTTCTGATTGGCTCTAAACTCTGGTTGTTAAGGCTACATACAAGTATTACTGCTCTTATACCCATGTCAAATGTACGGCTGGAAATACAAGCAAACTGCCACCTCCATGAACAGCGCCTTCAGCTACAGAACCACTCAAATAAGAGCCTTATAAATACCAGCAGGGAGCACCCTCTGCGTTTAAAGACAAGAGGGGACACACACATACAAACACCCTTAATGCCAAACACAGAGAAAGAAATGCTCAAGAACCTCAGTAGCTTTTAAATGTACAGAAAATGAGAAGGGAAAAGCAAAAGTGAATCTGTTCAGTCTGAAAACATGCCACATTTTACACTATAGGCAAACACACAGTTTATGGTGCATTAAAGCATCGCAGTCTTTTAAAAGGCTTTTATTGCATTTTGTCCCCTGAAAAAGGTAATATATTTGCTCTGTATCTTCTCATCCTTTCAGATTTTGGGATAATTCTCCTCTACCAGCAATTGGACACTGCTATGTAGATCACTTAAGAAACAACGCTATCATTCTAAAACCCCACACAGAAGGGCAACACGGGGTTTTGCAGCAAGCCTATCATTGTGTTAGCCTCGACCACGCACCAAAGGCAGCCACAGGGAAGCTGACCACGCATTTCTTCTTAAAGGCAGCAAAATGATCCCAAAGTCTCTTGAAATGAAGCACAAAATATCCAGTGTAAAATATCAAATTGGCGTTAATTTTCAAAATCAATAATTCAGATTTTTTCAATAAGTTTCCTATTAACATTCCCCCACCCCCCCAAATACCATTATTTTCCCCCAGCTGTATAAATATTCTTAGAGAGTATGGCCCGAATGAATGCACTGCTCAGAAAACAACATAATTACAGCCATTTCCAGCAAACTGGGTGCCAAAAAAGTTACAAATTAATTGAAGGTTAGCACTGAAAATTAAATCCTAGTCAGCTTGAAGTCATTTTTTAGGCTAGTTCATATAAAATGAAGCAGGAAGTTGCGTCTTCCCAGTGCTCCATCAGCTTAGTGGAGAGATTTTGAAGGTTCAGCTGAACAAGTGGCTTGCACTGTTCTGCCATGTGAAAAAGCTACATTTCTCCCTGTGGAAATTTCTTGTTCTCAAACCATTTCCCAGGTTCTCCAAATGGAGAGATTAACAAAACTTTTGGGTTCTTCCCCAGTCCTTCTGGCCATGGACTCTTTCCTGAAGAGAGAATCACCTCTTCAGGCTAATCCTCAAGAAGCAGAAAGCATCACTTAAGGACAGTCAGTTTTCGGTATTTCCGATCATTCCATGAGTCCAAACAGAGAAATAAGAAAAGATACAAGATGCAAGCATCAAGCAGCTCAATTAAATGACCACAGTTAAGCCAGAGAGCCCAGGAGAAACAACAACGTCAAGAAAACCTCTTGCACCCATCCAGCTTGGAAGCAGTTACAGAGCTGTTAGCCTACTTGTTTCTTTGATCATGCCTTTGTTGGAAGCACAGTGTCTGGAGATGAAGGATCAGGTGGATTTTCATGCTGGAGGCACACATCAGAGATGGGCTGACATCTGAAATTTTAACTCCATTCCCAGAGTTATCTGGAAACATATTCTTACTTTACATGAAATCCCCAAAGCTGTTTCAGTCTTTGCTTGAAAGCACTGCCCACATGGGTCTTGGGTTTGTACACTATCCACGGTAGGCAAAGCGTTCAAACAGCATCCCAGCAATTAAACCTGCATCTCAGTGTTGTGCTTGAAAGGGATAGAAACATGCCCATGTTGAGACATAAAATCCAGGAGGCTTTCCAGCATACAGAAATGAAGCTTTTGGTCCAAGGAGGATGATCCTCCGTTTAGCTCCCTTCCTCTCTCCTGCATCAAAGGACCTCCCTGAGGAGACATCATCTGCTAGTTAGAGTTTCCACTCCCTTTAGGAATCTAAGCCCTCCTCATCCTAAATGAATTTCAACTTTCATCTCCCAACTCCCAGGGAACTGCTGTAACCATCAGGCTGAGAAGGGACAACCGCTACTTTCCTCCTATTCGGCAACTAGGAAGCAGAGAAGTAAAAAAGTCCCTTGAAAGAAAAGTTAGCAAAAGAGACCAAAAAGACAGCTCCTGAGTGTTTCTGGCATTCCCATGAGAAGGAAGAGGACGGGGTCTGGATGTCTCCATTATGGGCTTTTTATTCTTGTCTATCAACTGCCTAATGTTGAAGGCCTAACAGCAGAGAGCAGAGACATCCCCTCTGTCCTTGCTCCCACCTCAATGCCCAAACCACTGCCCAACAGTCACATGCTACATTAACACCAAGTGGCACTGCTGAAGTTACTAACATAACATTACAACAGTGAGAATCTCATCATCAAAGCTGGCACAGAAGGCAAGAAAAAAGACATTTCACAGTTGTTCCCTGAGTGGCCATTCCTCCGATATCCAATTGAAATATTCTTGTTGAGCATAATTAGCCTTTTAGGCATTTAGAGAAATAACTGGGGAAGCTTTAGGTCAAAAGGCTGTTGCACAGGAAGGCTGGATTTTGCAAACATTCCTGGCAAGTATTTCCTGACATATTGTCAGCCTCTTCATTCCCTGGTTTTGTTGTTCTTTTTTATCCATGAAGGGTATATAAAGGGCATCGAAAACTTCAGTCAATAGATCCATTATTATGATTGGCTGAAAACCATAAAATGCATCCATCAAGCCATTGTGTTGCATCTTGTGTTAAATTATGGTGATAAATAGTCCTTTTTTCATGACGTCACCTACTAATCTATTCAGGAATCCATTCACTGCTGCCATTATGCATCACTCACGCTCATGCCAGCCTGCTGAAAACTCCCCCACACGACACGGCCCTGCAAGACGGCGCGTTGCTCCGCCGAGACAAATATTTTCTGTTGCTTTTATGTCCTATTGTGAAACAATTGTTTTTCTGGTTCCCAGAGTTACCCCAAGCGTGTAATAATGTCCTCAGCTATCAGCTCTGGGCATTGTAGCTCATGTACTTTTAATTGTTTACAACTTACATCAGAACTGGATCGAGTCCATTTGTACTCATATTGTTTTATCGCTACAAGATGATACATTTTGCCACCTTCTTCTAGGTCAAAATTGAAACCTATGGAGAGTCTTTGAACAGAGAACTAATATTCACAGGAGCTGAGCTGGGGATGTATAGCAATTTTATTATGATGTTTGGGATTTTGCTTTGAATTTAGACAAATCTTTCTTGTATAATTAGATTTCATAACACTTGAATTACAGCTTACAAAACCAGCAATGAACGAGAATAAAAATATTTGGCTAAAATTACTTTAAATCAAATGATTGCCTATGAAAACAAAGAACATTACCAGCTTCAGGCTTGTTTTTTCATGTTTCCTTATTATAATACATCCATCTTATCTTTTGTTTAAATAAATTGTCTCTTTCTTCCCTCATTTAGTAAAGAACAGAAGAGACACAATAAGTTGGGGCCAGCTTTTATAAGATATTGCTCTTACATTTTGGCACACGCTGAAGAAAATGAGGGATGTTTTCTAAGGATTGCAGAAATACCTTGCATTTACAATTCTCATTTAAAATTAAAAAAACAAAACCAAAATTGGGCTCATTTCTTACTTCCAACATCAATGTGAAATAAATGGGAAAAGTAAGATGTGAAGGAGCAGTGTCAAAAGCAAGAACCAAGAGAGAAAACATGCTATCATTTCAGACTCATATAATCTTCTTTTCTTGTTATTATCAGCAGTACAACACAAAAACAAAACTAAAGCACATAGCACCTCTTCTTGCATAGAATACACAAGGATCTGCATCACTTCAGGCACAGAAAGCAGCTACTTTCCCTCCCCCCCTTTCTCTCTTTGGTGTTTCCAGCACTACTAAATGTTGAATTAAGCCTGGGGGAAGTTGGCTTCAGCTCAAGATATGAACAAAAAGCTAACTGATGTAGTAATGATTCTTCTCATCGCCCCTCTGAAGGAGGAAAGGACCTACATTCAGGCTGGAAAGAGTGCATGCTCTTACCAGCTGGACTTTGTTCACAGCCGCATCTCAGCACCACCCTTTTGTGTCTGTGGGGTTCTGGTGCTGATGATGCTGGAGAGAGGTTACTAAATGCCCACCCTCCTTTTCCTTATCCTACAGGTTGCAGATCACCTACATTTCACCGCTGTAAATGAAGGAAACAGAACAGTCTGTGCACATCCAGAGTCCAAGAGCCCCAATGCTACTTGCCAAAAAGCAGGTACCACGAGCTGTAATCACACTACCTGTCTTACACTAATGACAATCCAGAAGCAGTGGCACGATCCCACCTGCAGCACAGTGTTTCCTACCTCCTGCTCTGCTGCTGAAACACGTCTCCACAGAATTAGCAGAAGAAAGCAAAAGCTCTTTCACCTGCATTGCTAAAACACAAGAACAGAAGGAGCTGCCTCCAGATGCACATCAACCTTTTACGGACACTCCTTTCTGCAGCACCATCAAAAACATGCCGCAAGAAGTAGCTTGGTTCCTTTCTCTTTGCTATTAAGGTGCTGGGTTTGGGAGGAAAAGCTGAAAAGTGAAAATTATCATTCTAATATTTAGAAGAAGGGATTTAGCCTTCTGAATCATCCCCAAATGATTATGCAGAAGAACTCTACTTAAACCTAAAGCTCACCAATATACTAAATCCTTGTAATAGAATCCGCAGAGCTACTTAGTGGGAGAGAATAATGCCTTGTGCCCCTTTTTCTCTCGTTCCTGTTGTAGCTCTAACCTCCACCGTATGCCATTACTTTTACTGGTAGAATGATGAAAGGAGGCACTGTACAGTTAATGAATTGTATTGCATTGAAAGGACTAAATACCTAAATATGTCTGAGCATTCACCAGAAAGATCTGAGGTGGAAGAAAGAATTTTACTTCTCGCACCCCTCGAAAGCCCCAGAAATGCAGAAATCCAGCTGAAGGGCTGCTGGGGAATGCAAATTGTCAACATGATTTTCAAATTCTATTCAAATTCAAATGCCAGCTTCTGGTGAGGGCTGATGTGCAGTACACGAGGTACACTTTGGGTAGCGTCACTAGGAGCATTTATAGAAGCTTGCTTTTTTTCCCAGCCATTGAAAAAGTAAAGCCTAAGTAGGCTACATTCAAAGATGATCTGCAGAATTTTGGCTTTTGCTTATGTAAGCAGACTGTCAGCTGAAACTCCCCACTGAAGATGCTCGTGAGGCTTGAAACTTAGAAACTCACTCAAAGAGGCTGACCAGAACCCAGCATCTGGAGAAGATCCATGATAGGTGAACAACGGGAATTTGATAAAAGCAGAATCCACATTAATATTTCCTTCATGTTTGAAATGTCTCAGTCTATATTGTCAGTCAAAACCAAAAGTCTAAATGCTAAGATACAAATGGGGTATAAATGGTGGGGTTTGATGCAGTATTAATCCAAGAGCAGGGAAGCACCCAACATAGAATCATAGAATGGTTTGTGTTGGAAGGGACCTTAAAGCTCCTCCAGCTCCAACCCCTGCCACAGGCAGGGAAACCTTCCACTGGAGCAGCTTGCTCCAAGCCCCTGTGTCCAACCTGGCCTTGAACACTGCCAGGGATGGGGCAGCCACAGCTTCTCTGGGCACCCTGGGCCAGCGCCTCAGCACCCTCACAGGGAAGAGCTTCTGCCTAAGAGCTCATCTCAGTCTCCCCTCTGCCCGGTTAAAGCCATTCCCCTTGGCCTGTCCCTACAGGCCCTTGTCCCAAGCCCCTCTCCAGGTTTCCTGCAGCCCCTTTAGGCACTGGAGCTGCTCTAAGGTCTCCCCTTCAGGAGCCTTCTCTTCTCCAGGCTGACCCAGCCCAGCTCTCTCAGCCTGGCTCCAGAGCAGAGCTGCTCCAGCCCTCACAGCATCTCCGTGGCCTCCTCTGCACTCGCTCCAACAGCTCCACGTCCCTCTTGTGCTGTTGCCCCCAAGCTGGATGCGGGACTGCAGGGGAGTTGTCTCATGAGAGTGGAATAAAGGGGGAGAATTCCCTCCCTTGAACATCTCTGAAACAACCTGTTATTGTGGACAATTTTCACCACAACTGTACCAAAGCCTATTTTAAGAATGGCACTGAGAGCCTGACTTTCAGAGGCGATCAGCACTTGTTGCTCCTGTTTGAATGGGCCAGGACTGTACAGGAAAATTTAGCCACAAAATTTAAGCAGCTTTTTACAGTACACCTTGGTATTCGGTACCCTCAAACCCTGATTGTAACATGGTTTCATCCTTCCCTGCTTCATATGGGTAATAGCTGCTGATGATCGAGGCAATAAATACCATCTTGAAGAGTGTCACATGAAAAAGCAGTAATTTTACATTTTCAAAACACTATATAGACATTACCCTATTGAGTGCTATTTACAGCCAGTCGCAGCAGCGGACAGCTATGCTTTACTTTTCCAGGAGATGTACTATTGCTCTATGAAGTCAAGTACCCTTGTCTTACTCCACTGACTTTGGAGGGACTATTTCTGTGAGGGAAGAGATATATTTATCCCACTGCCTGTTGCCCACTGTATTTGCCTGCTAAGTGTCTATAGTACTAGGTGATAACGTGCTATTCTGTTTTCAACAATCCAGAGTGCAATGGAATACACCATTAATTCTGATAGGTCTGTGAGGACACCTTTGAAAATGTTTTAAAAGATAGATTAGTGTCTCATCAAGGCAGAGATTAAGTGAAAATACTTTCAAATTTGTCATGCACCGTTGTATCTGTTGGGTTATTTATTATTTCATAGCACATGCAAAGTAATAGATCAAATATACTTTAGAGACTCCTCAGAGATACGAACATCTTTTGGTGTATTTAAATGTACTGGACAGCAAGGCTGCAGCTTGGCATTTTGCTTTCTTCCTAAGACAACAAAGAGATTGTCACTGCCTATGGAGACACTGCAGCTGTGTGTGCTGCATGGATTGGTGAAGAAATCTAAATTCTCTCTTCTTCCCCTGGCCAGACACATCCTTACTGTATAGAACAGCCACTCGTGATGATGGTGTTGCATCACTTGCCCCTCTCCCGAAGTCTAAATGTTAGACCTAACTTGGGATGCTGTCTTTCGGCATCTCTGGTTGCCAGGCATTGGGCACACACTAATCACTTGGATGGAGCTGGGTACCAGCATGGTCCTGCACCATTGAGGCTTCTCCTTCACAGGCTCAAGTGGGGCAGAGGGATGGACAGAGCAGACAGCAAGGCAATGGAAAAAGAACTTCCTTCTCTCTTCTTGATATGATTTCACATAAGCAAATATGGGAAGTAATACCACAGCATATTGTTTGCAATATGCTCTCTTGGCCATAGGGAAAGGAAACAGTTCAGGGATTCTTTTAAAAGCAGTTAGCATGACATATAGTCTTTCTATTTTGCTTAGACGATGCCTTCCTTCTGCTCGTCTTATTTATTTAGGTTTCCAGTCCTCTTAGCAAGTGTGCTCCTCTCAAATCCATTTTGAATATCCAGTAGAGAGTTCTACTGTTAAATAATTAAGACATTATTAACATTCATCCTTACAGCTCCTCCCTCCCCTAATTTCCTTGCCCAAATGCTCTGCTGAAAACACAAAGTTCCCTACCGTAACACTTGCCTTTCTCCAGATACTCTGTCTGGAGACAATTAAAGAGAATCAGAACGACAGTGATTATCAAAGGCAAAAGATAATATCATATTCAAAGAAAAAAAAATATATGAGACCTCAAAATAGCTTTACCCAAATATCAAAGTGAAAAAGAAGGAAAGGGAGTTAAAAAGAAATTATTAAGTAATGAAAGGCTTTTTTCCCATGCCCTTCAGATCACTCGTGGCATTCTGGTTTGAAAAGAAGATGACAGAGAGTAGGAGGTTGTCTAAAATCTTCCACTGGAAACAAACAGGTACAGACAATGAGAGAATGTGATGAAAACTGTGGTTCTCTGCTAAGAAATGTTAATGTACAAGTCAAGCCTATAGAAGGAGAAATCGCCATAAACAACAAAGGGAAAATGTAGATGTGACAGAGGGAGAGATGCCAGGCAACAATCAAAGCAAACAGATAGATAACCCAGTTATTCAGACATCCAGGATAACTCCTATTATCCTCCCATTATTATGAGGATAGTGGCATGTGCCGGGAAGTCATACACAATGTCCCAGGACACACTTGAAACACAGCAGAGAAGCTCTTGACTTCAAGGATCCTATATTCAGTCTCCAGTGAAGACACAGGGTGAGATATTACAGATCTAAAGAATATCATATAGTTAAAAGCTGTCAGAGGAGAAAAGGGGAGATCAGCTGTCTTGAGAGAGAAGCCGAAACACAGGTATAGAAATACACAGAAATTTAGGCTTAACAAGGTTCCGCCACAGAAGATGCCTATGGATGTGACACACGGAATACGTGTTCTCTATATTTACTCCTTAAAGATGTGTGTTTTCTCACAAATGCTTTATTCCTAGTTAAATAAGCTTTCCTTTTGGAAGGAGAACATCTAGTCACTTCGTCATTACCCCTAACTCACCTGAAGGGGCAACAGATTTTGTCAGTCTTGCTGTGGTGGTAATAAGTTTGTGTAAACCCCTGACAGTTCTTGTCCACTTTGCCAACGGCAGCCACCTCCGTGTCATGCTGTTTCAGTTCCAGCCTCCTTAAAAATGGATGGAACACTTCTTTTGATAACAAGTGAAGAGCAAGCAGTGTCATTTGGAGTTTAAGACAGAGGGGAGTTCTCCTCTAGCAAGAGATTTGCAAGGGCTTAGCTGCTGGTGAAGAAAACATTAAGTAAGAGTGTTGTCAAGAATTAGCTGCTTCTCTTCTACTTCTCAAAGCAATCCTTTTGTTACTCCTTTGTGGTTTTATTAATCTCTTACAAATTGGATTCCAACAAAACCTCTGGTTTCATTTCCCAATCTTTGTCCATGTAGGATGACTCCTTCCTTTTAACGGCTAATCTGGTACCTTGCCTCTGCTCTGACCTCTCAGTACCATTGTGGGATTAATTCCACCTGTGAGCCAAGTGTGCTCAACCAGAAGCAGGCACTAAGTAACAGCTGCATTGCACTGAATCAAGCGCCAGCACTCCCAGTGTCCCCTTCAGGCTTGTTGGTAGCAATACACAGGGAGCACCACCAGCTGATCATTACAGAGGAAAAGAGATGGGAAAAGTCTAAAGTTTAACACCTCATTTCCAGCCCCCACCCATTCTTACAGATCCCTTGTCCAAATATGAATCCCAAAGGAGTGAAAGAAGGGAAGAAATAGTTATTTCCACAGAACCACAAGCTGATAGGTTCCCCCTGTGAAGGTGGAGGGAAGAGGAATACGTGTTTCAGCCTGGTACCTCCACAGCACTTTGTAAAAACAAACCTATTTCTCTGAGAGAGTTGTCACTTGGCAGCTATTTCCCACCCATTCCTTTATTCCAAGCCCATTTCAGGTACTGTACTTTACACCTCCACATGCAGGTTAAAATATTTTACAACAGCTATGTTTCACCAGCAGAATACAGTCACTTGGTAGACAAGGATGTGCTCAGAACTTCATGAATGCATTCAGCAGTTAGAAATCGGGGAGAGAGGAGCAGAGGGAAATGGATTTGCTGTTTGCATTCATTTTGGGGCATGAAACATTTTTCTCTCATTTAAAGAGCGGTATTTGACTAGTTTGACATGTTGAGGATCCAGCTGGAGAGCAGCACCAGATGAGGCCATGCTTACCAGCAACAAGAATATGTCTCCAGTGCATGTTTCCTTGCCAGTGGTTTTAGGAAGTGACAGGCTGTGCAGGGACCCGCGCATCAGCTGTTTCATTGTGCTCGTTCCACATTTAGGCGCTCGAGAAGGCACATGCTGGTGAACTCACCCAACTGCTAAGTAGATCAGCATTCTAATAGCAAACAGAGGGAAAACTATCACAGGAGGATTAGAGCGATGGCACACCATCTCCTCCAAGGGCTGCACTGGGAAGCAATACTGACCACTCTATTATATCCACAGGACCACTGTGATGCTTTGACTACATCTGTGGTAGTAAATTTAGGAGGGCCAGGAAGTACTCCTCGCACTGAGACAAGATTGTCTACAGTTAGGTTACCAGTATTCCCCTCAGCCCAGCTTGGAGCAGAGTCAACTACTACCAGTGCAGTTCAGGACTTAATATAGGGTAGAGGCCATTCCCAGACAGCCATTTACAATAGTACAGAGGTAGGCCAAGTGGCTAAAGATTCCAGGAATTAAGAGGATTACACATTCATATACAGTGGGTACATTCGTAACTATATGCTTAGCCAGAATTTCCATAAAAGAAAGGTCTGAATGCACAGCTCTGAAATTGAGGTGACTTCCTATACGCGGGACCTGCTCTCTTTAGTTGAACGCGTAGTTTTAAAACTCAGATAAAATCACCCTTTCCATTTTCTCTTTCTATTTAGCTGTCCACCCCACACAGAGTTTCAAATTCTTATCCATCACTGGGACAGTGATTTCTAATTTTAGACATCTGACTTCCACTGGGCAATTCAGAGCAGGTGTTTAATACAGGTACTGTCCTCTGCAGGAGCTTCTCTCTCTGTCCACTGAATATTTATTGATGAATAAGGCCATATCCCTAATTTAGATACCAAAGTTTGGTGCTTAAAATTAAGCAGAGCTGACATTCATCAGAGTTCACAGTGAGGTACCCAGACTTGCTTTCTACACGTATATACCTTGATCAACAAGCAGCTTCAGCCACAAAATGATGCCCTTCCCCTTTTCCGTGTCTTTGCTTTATATATCCCTTATCAAGGAGTTCTGGTGGCAAACTGCAAAGAATAGGGTAACCAATGTTCATGCACTCATCCTCCAGCCTCTGGGACAGAGTATTTCTTTAGCCAGGGGGCATTTTGTCCTTCCCTATTGTATTGAACCTCTTCCTTGACTCCCAAGGCCTGCAGCAAGCCTCTGTCATTTCTAATTCAGCTGCCTCTCCAGAGCACATGAGGATTGGCACTGGTCTGCACATACGTCTGCTCATGGCTATGTCCATCAGGCACATCAGCATCAGTGTTTCTGTAAGAGGCAGCTGCTGGCAAGTCTGAGGCCAGAGGCCAATAGAAAGAGAAGGATGCTCGCCAGCTTTCCAAGACCAGTCCTGCCTTTTCATCTCTGATTAGTCAGCTCTTACATATGTTGGCTGGAGGATGCCCCTCGCTCCCTGTTTGATGGAGAAGGTGGGTAAAGCTGTGAGCGCCAAGGACAATAGATGCTACCGTGTTCGTGGGTTTTCTCTGAATAATCCTGACTGCCACTGATCCAGTCACTAGTGGAGTCTTTTTCTCAGCTATCTTAGGTCAGCACATGCTAACTGGCTTGATAAGAAGCCAACTTCGATGTGTCTACAGGTCACAAGGAAAAGCAAGGCCACAAGGCTCCTCTGCCGAAGCTGTGAGGTTGGCAATACTCCTCTAGTTAAAATTATATAAGTTATATATATAATATAATTATATAAATTATCATAAGTTATATATAATATAAATTATATATAAGTTTTATAACGCACAGAAATACAGAACTGTTGAGTTGAACAAGAATTCGCTTTCTCCCTATGCAACTAAGATTTCCAAAGAAGAAATAACTCCTCAAGACAAGAGCAATGAGAAAACTTGCCATGTACCAACCTGAAATTACCTCACTAGTATAGAAGAGTTATCTTACAGATTGTATGGATTCTCTCCAAGCTGTATTTCATTTTGTTTCTTGCTAGGTTGTAAATTCTTTTTAATTAAATATTTCTATATGATTTTAAAATCAGACACCCAGCGCTACATCTAACACATCTCAAACTGGTAACAAAATCCCCTGCCTGGTAGAACAGCTCTAGAGGACAGTAACAACAAAGTGGGCACAATTCACCAGAATAAATAAATGGATAAATAAATGCAGTATGGACAAGCAGTCAGAATTTCTGTCAAAGATGTACAGTGCCTTGGGTATAAATCAGTGTAGCTTCACTGACTTTAATGACATCAGGCCAGTTTAAGACAGCTTGACACCTAACTGAGTTTGGGCTGTTAGTGGTACCATCAAAGACATAATCAGCTGCTTTCTGGTGTTTGCCTAGCTGCTGGGGCCAAACACATCATCTTCACTTAAACCAGCTTCAGGTCACTCAAAAAGAAAGATAATGTATCTAAAAAGTGTCATGGTTTTGTTTCCAGTGAGGTAAATGGATCTAGATTTTTGGGGGTTTTCTCAAAAACAAACACCAGGGTATTTCAGATTATTTTTCTCTAAAAAACCCAAAAAGCTCAATATTTAAAGCTTTTTCATTACAATTTGTAAGACATCACAGTTCTTCACTAACACACTGGCTGGATAATGCTTCTGAGATGATCCGACCAGCTCTTTCTGACTGCAAATCAGGGGACGTGATTAGATCCTAAGTGGCTTAAGACCTGGCAGCACTGGAAATCTCTTCTTATTGTCATACCAACAAAGATATGTTAGACTTTGGAATCTAGACTTGGAATCCCTTTCACATAAACAACAGGAATTATTTTAGCTTTGTATTCTACACAAAAAATCCTCAATTTTGGACTTTTACCCTTTTTGATTCGAAGACCCACTTTATTCGCCTTCTGGGGGTATGGCAAAGAGTATCTGTTTTAATTAAGCAATTCAAGCAGTGGGCAGTTGGAGGCCAAAGAGTCTGGGTGATCCTGCCCCTCCACTCTGCTCTCAGGAGGCCTCACTTGGAGCATTGTGTGTAGTTTTGGTGTTCTCAACATAAAAAGGACATGGAAGTGTTGGAACAAGTCCAGAGGAGGCCACGAGGATGATCAGGGGCTGGAGCACCTCCTGTATGAAGATAGGCTGAGAAAGTTGGGGCTGTTCAGCCTGGAGAAGAGAAGGCTGCGTGGAGACCTCAGAGCAGCTTCCAGTATCTGAAGGGAGCCTACAAGGATGCTGGGGAGGGACCCTTCATCAGGGACTGTAGTGACAGGACAAGGGGTAACGGGTTCAAACTTAAACAGGGGAAGTTTAGATTGGATCTAAGGAAGAAATTCTTTACTGTGAGGGTGGTGAGGCACTGGAATGGGTTGCCCAGGGAAGTTGTGAATGCTCCATCCCTGGCAGTGTTCAAGGCCAGGTTGGATGAGGCCTTGGGTGCCATGGTTTAGTGTGAGGTGTCCCTGCCCATGGCAGAGGGGCTGGAACTGGATGATCTTAAGGTCCTTTCCAACTCTAACTATTCTATGATTCTATGATTATTGATATCATTACTTGAAAAGATTATTATTTGATAGCACTTGGTGATGCATACTTGTTGTATTGTTACACAAAGGTTCTCAGAAAATAGGAGAGCCTTCTTCTAAATACTGAATAAATCAAAATAAACAGCAGTGTGTTAATAGAGGGCAAAGGTGGGGACCAGGACCATAAGGACTGGCACTCTCCTGAAAGTTAGCTGGTTTTATATGAACAAGGAAACCAAGCAAATTGCGTGAAGACCTGCAAATTTTTGTCTTTCAAAGGCCCTCTCCTTGTGGTTTTATCTCTGATCACAAGGAAAAATGGCTTTTGAGGGAAAGGGCTGCCAAACTTTGAGAACAAAATTTCACTTCAGAAAATACAGACAGAAGAATATACAAAATCACTGGGGCCAGTGACTTGTGGGCCATAGAGAACCATGGGCTGAATTCCTCTTTGCTGAATGACCTGACTTTTGAAAGTCTCATGGAAGAATGGTTTGTTGCATTCTAGTTTGTAATGTTTCCTCCCAGATGTTGTTTTCCTTCAAAGGTGTCCTTCATCCTCTCTCCCTAATTCACAGCCACGTTCTCTGTCAATTCCTTCCCAGTGGAAACACTAGTTGTGCTCCATGTTCAGCATACAATGTATTCATCACTTCACCTTAAAGCAGACTTTGCCCGGATTTCCCATTTTCCCTATATTCAGAAACTGAACCCATGTTTGGAAGCACATTCTGTACCTCAAGCCATGCCTTCGTTTTGCAGTGCACTGCACGCACATGCATTCGCAATTCCTTCACAGAGGAGCACCACTGGCTGAGATCAAATCAAGCATACAGACCATTTGACATAGCCAATAAAGCCATTTGATGCCCACATTAACACATCCTTTTTGTCAGATGTCATTTGGGGCAAATAGTAGGCAAACTGTTCAGGTTAGAAAACACTGATTCCATACATTTGTTAGGGGCCTTTTAAAAGAAAATGTGCCATTATAAGATAATAGCTGTGTCTAAGGTTCATAAAGGAACATAAAGAAGTGAGGTGTTCAAATTACGTTCCTCACTTGCACTGTTTCTGCTTAACTGGTCATCTATCCAAGACTACCAAATATTGTCAAGTATATTTTAGCACCGCAGAAATGACTGGCAATAGCAGCAATGAGGTAGCAACAATGACAGACTGTCCCCAGTGAATATCTCCCCATAATAAAACCACACTTATAATCTGTGCTCCTCCCCTGTTTTCTCAAGGCATCATGAATCTGAGACTCAAGTACCGTAAATCACTGCAGCTCTGCAGTGAGCACCAATTTAAAACAGCTAAGGATGGGTCTTTAATGAGAGCTGGTTTATCACTATTGTTCTTATGCAACTGTTACACAGAAATACCATAGGAAGAAAACATGAAAGAAAGCCAAGTGATGTAGAAGAAAACATAAATAATATCAAATAAAAAGCTGGGACATGGGAAAAGCTCAAGGACCTAACGTAGTGCCCAGTACCTTGCTTCTGCACCATGGCACCTGGGAAGCCGTAGGCTCTGCAGGGAACAGGCAGTCTCTATGTTGTCACTGTGTTTTGGACTCTGTTGCAGGACCCAGTGTCATTGATCTGAACATATAAGGTTTGGAAACACCACAGGCAGATTTGGGGAAATCACTGATACCTTTTCTGCAGCCACAGATCTCACATGCAGAACAACCGGTACAGATCCCATACTAAGGCTGGGAAGCAGGATTTAGGGACACAGCCCTTGGAAGCAAACTTAGAATAACAAAGACATCAAACAGCTCCATATAATATCTAAGGATATTTTTCTGTCCTGCTTCTCCTACTTTCCCCTTTCCAACCAGGATTCAGTCTCCTGTTAAGTATTTCTGAAGGCAAGAAACTGTCTCCTTTTCCAAGCAGAACTGAAAAGCAACAGTAAGAACATGAGCTTAAGCAGGAGGGTGCCTTGGAGCCCACTGTGATGAGCAACAGCATCCAAGCTCTGGAGCTAACAGGCTCGTGTTGCACCCAGGCATTTCTTTGTATGATTTGTTTTCACATTTCCTAACAGATATTGCTAGATTTGCACGTAAGCAGCTCATACACCAGCATAATTGCTACAGGGAAGGCTTGGTATACATCCCATCTCCTCCATCCATTGTGCTATGCAAATGGTTTCCAGCCTGGATTTGGAGAGGTGTGTATTAAGTTTTGAGGCAACTACCCGTTCACCAGTAACATAAGTACATGTTGGAAATGACACATCTTTTTTTTCCCCGAAGATCTTCCAACTGCTTCACTAGGTATTTAAATAGGAAACCCAAATATGCTAATATAACTCGAGTGTATGAATTTGATTTTATCGTGGTTATTGTGTTCCTTAGGTATTCCAGAAATGGGGAAGGCTCAAAATCTTCCCAAAAAGGATTAAAACCTAGAGGGGCTTATAGATAAAAATCACATGTACAATTTCATGTTAAGTACTAAAGAGTTAATGGCAATTACACCAAAAACCACATGACTTTGGTAATTGCTGAATGACTTCTTTAATGGAGCCCTTCCACACCTAATGTAAGAATTTTTAGTTTCACAGGAGCTTTGCTTATTATTAAACATTTCTGAGGTTTACAGCCCACAATCGTGGCTGGTTTGTTTCTGTATACAGCAACTCCATTGTTATGATTTAACCTAAAGAACACCAAATTAAAATTGATTTACTAAATAGGTTAAGGATAACGCACTTATTCAAGATTTCAACCCTATTTCATGCTTAGACAGGCAGATCTTAATTATACACCAAAGAATACAAATGTTATTAGCATGATAATAATTATTTAGAAGTCGTCCTCTTTAAAATAAAATTAAAGCACTATTGTCATTCGTGCAGCCACATTTTTCAAGGGAGTGACAGCTCCGCTAGTCATAGATATGTTCAAAGAACATATACAATATTCAAAGCTGTGCAGCCGACATGTTATCAGGATAAGCTAGAGTAGGTACTGCCAGCAAGGCACTACACACTAATCATTATGTCCTAGCCATGGTACTACATGCAAATACAATCCTTTTGTGACATTTTGTCAAATATTTTGAGGTTTCTGTACTTATCGTTTCTCCCTTTGCACTCATTCACATACAGGCACCCAGCAACCCGAGGGGTGAATTGTTTGTGCTTCGGGTCTTCAGGAGGAGAACCACCATGACAAATTAATGAAAAGGAAATTAAAGATTTAAGTATTTCCAAGTCGAACACAGATGAGTCGAAGGGCAGCAAACTGCACTTGGCGTTTGCAACTGGGTTTCCTCCTCACCCGATGGAGAAGGATGCAGAGCCTCAGCCTGCATCAGTGCTCCAAGTGGTGTAAACGCTACACCATATAGTACCCGGCACGTGACGTACTCGATAAATCAATTTATAGGTCCTGCATTTTCCTAGCCCACGCTGCAGGTCAATACTCACTGTCAATGAGCCCATATTCTATCAGCCGGAGAAAATGTAAAACCGGCTCTGGACTAAACAGTTGGCTACCGTACAAGCGATGCATTTCTCCACATTGATTTGCCAGAAGTGTTTTCTGTTGTCTTGTTGCTCTAGGGCTGGCATTTTTAATTATTTCTGAGATAAATGGATCATTCATACCCAGGAAATCTGTAGGGCTTCTCGTCAAATGAATAAAATAATAATGAAAGTCGTCATTTTGGACTGCAAACTGTCAAAATACCTGAAAAGCTCTACAGTAATCTACATGCTTAAGCAAAGTAAAACTGCTTCCCCGTGTTCTTTTAAATCTTAAGTCCCGTGACATAAAATAGATTGTATAGTGTCCATTGTATACAATGACACCTACTGTGACAAAACCGACTACGTTTAATGACCTTTTTAAATCTTATACCTAGAGTCCATAAAAGCATTGTAATTCAGTTGTAAAACACACTTTAATAATCAAAATGCAGCTGTTAAAATAGCATTGCTCATAATTCTAACTTCAGGCAATTTTTTTGTTTTTTTAATGCAGAAGAGCAGACCACAGTTTAAAATTCCTATGAGGTCACTATTGGCCATTACAGTGGTTTTTTGCAACTTAATAATAGATGTTTTAAAGTTTAAGTGCAGCCTCAGGCACTCATAAGCATTTATTACAAATCGCTGGTTGCCTCCCTTATGCAGAGAGGAATAACATTTACATACAGTAGCACAGATTAATAAGATAAAAAATTTGAAGAAGCCGTCAGTCAGGGAGTGGAACTGGTGCTAATAAAGCCCACTATATTCTTCGGAAATATCAAGCCGTCTGTTCCAATATTTTGCCATTCCCCATGAGGTATACAAATCCAAATCAGATAAGACTCAAGCAATGCCAAAGACATGCTGCTCTGCTCTCCAGTGGCATCCAGCTGAATCTTTTATTTATCTTCAGAGCAATTGTACATTCTCCTATACTAAAGAGCGAAATAAACCCAACATCCCTCATCGGAAAGTTCCATAAAACGAGGCCCGCTTCTTCCTTGTTTGCTAAACCTTGATTAGTAACTACAACGCAGCGCAAAGTGTGTGCTCTAGTAAGTATAGTTAAGAGCAGGCGTAGGACCGCTGTAGTAAAGGCTAGTGAAAAAGCACTACGGCTTGCTGTACTTTACCATGATGCTCACATGAAACAGAGCACAGAGGAAATCAGATTGCTTAAGCAAAGGAAATCCAAGTAGTCTTACACTTCCCTGCTTTCTATTCGAAAGGCAGCCGGGCTGCCAAAGACATTAGGCGAGGGAAAGCACAATTCTTGTAAACCAGCACACAGAATGTGGCACTATGATTAAACTGCAAAGGTACTTGTTCTAACAAATCACTTTGTAAATCAAATAAACTACAGCATAAAAAAAGAACACAAAATCATTTCTGCACCCTTGTAATGCCAATAATTTTAAAAGTACAGCGTTAAGAACAGGAAGTCAGGAGGAGACCAATCCGTAATTTTTAGTGAGATTTCTCCCATGGATAAAGCACATTTATTTACACAAGTATTTGTCTGATTCTCCTCCTGAGCAGGGCTGTGCATTGAAGACAAGGGGAAAAAAAAAAAGAGCTATGGTTTCCGTCTCATTTTTCTTCAAGAACACTGTCATATTAACATTGAATAATTACTAAAAATTGTAATACACTGGTGTAATATTACCTTTTGCCAAATTGCATTAATCAAAAAGTGAGCCCACTGCAATCAAGTAATTAAGTGCAAAAAAACCTCCACGTATTTGCATAGCAGCTCTGCCCAGGATTGTTTGCTGCACCGCAGTGGCTTTAATTCCTGCATGGGGGTTTTTTTTGTGTTGTTTTGGTTTAGTTGCAGAGATGCCAAGCTAAAGGGTGAGTAAATAGGAGTAAAACACACTGAGTAGCAAAAGAGAAGTGGCCAGGACCGGGCAGGGGATGAGAGCCACCTTGCTTACTTCGAGTATGCACACAATCAAATAAATCCTGCTTGACCTCCTCAGGAAAGCAGACTATTGTTCACCAGGAGAAGTAGTAAACACGGCTGCTTAATTACACACCAGCAGCACTCTGCTACGTCGGGCTTGCGACACAAAAAATAAGGAGTTTCTTGTGCTGGTGGGTTTCTTTCAGGGGATAAAAAAGAAAGCATTTGTATACATAGTAAAAGATCATTTCAGGTATATATTAAACCGGGTAAAGTCAGAAAGAGCTCCTTTGTATAATGTCACAAAGCAACCTTTAATGCTAATAGAATAACTGCACACACAATTATTTTTATAGCCTTTTGTCTCCCAAGTTTATTTTAGAGGTGAGCAAAGGTTTCTTTCCCAGAGCACCCAAACTTGTAGAATCGCCGTGCCAAAACCCAGCATTCCTTAGGAAGATGAATTTTATTAAAAGAAGAGACTTTTTGCTGATTTTCCTGCTGTTGTTTGTCAGAACAGTGCCTGCAAAGCATGGTTTCTTTCCCCAGCCTAGCCCAGGCTAGCTGTGAATAGTGCCCATTTTGAGATTAGGAGATTAGGTTATTCATCACTTGAGATGCTCCCTGCTGTGCTGCTACTATCAGAGCGCAGCCAAATCAAAACATCTCTGGAAGGCATTTCAGAATAATTGAATGCATCATAATTTCCCTATTAATACATATCTCATATTACAGATTATGCATGAAATGTTCACATTATCTGTTACTTTTTGTTAACGTCTTGCTCCTTGCCAGTAAATTTAATACACAGAGTGAATCAGCATGCTATGATGAAGGGATAGGTTACTGATAGCCATTTTTTCAGGATTCAGTAGAAAATTAAAGTAAATCGATCATTTTATAGCCCCACTGGAATGTCTATAAGGGCATGTTGCTAAGCAAATGGTAATTTAAATGTACTGTGTAATTTTTCTAAGCAATTTACTGAAAGCAGATTTTATTTCTCACTTACTTAATATCAGATGCTCTTTATCTGTTAGTGCATGATGTATCAGTTATAGAAAAATTATTAATCTATGGTTTAATCAAATGGCAAATACACAGTGATTTGACAGCCGGCTGTATACGTATTAGGATGTCTTAATTCACAGGAATTACAGTAATATCACTTGCTATTATCTTAGGAGACACAAGATGATTAAATTACGTACATAAAAACCACAGTAAGTTCCAGGTAAGTCAGCATCAATCCTAACGAAGCAGCAATCCAGCTGTCTGTTACATTTCACAAGAAAATAGTAACACTTTTCAGTGTTATTTTCTAGCAGGAATAGATCTACTCTTTTAAAAGTTAGGTAGGAACTGCAAATCCAGCCCCTTTAGGGCACCTATAGAATTCCCCAGAATTCAATATGATATTGTGAACATGAATGTTGGGATGGGTTTGAAAATATGGCACGAACGTTTCAAGGTGCTTCATGCCCAGCTGAGTGGGAGCCGTGCCCAGTTTAGATATTCAGTGTGCATATAGTGCTTTTAAGAAAGAATATTCAACGTATACCTCAGGTAACTCCGAGCCCTTCTGCAGGCAAAATGCCAGTTGGCTTTCAGTGCAAATTGTGCCGCAAAGGCAGAAGGGGCAGGTTAATCAGAGGATTTTTACTTTAAGAATGATTCCAAGTATGTGAATAGCTTAAAAAACAAATAAGGCCATAGACACCATAGAAAATAATCTCTGTCTTCCCCCCCCCTCCAAACTCTGAAATGTGCTTGATGACAACCTTCATTTTTATGAAATACAAAGAAGACTCCATTTATCCTTCAGGTTCCTTACAATGAATGTAGGGTCCTCCTACTGCTGATGCACAAAATGTATTATTGTCATTAATGAAAAAGTTAATGGGCCATTTTCTTATATATCAATTTACATTTCACAATTTGAGTATACAAATGATATGTACAGCAGAGAGCTGATTATTTTTGCTCAAGGAAATAGTTTTAATGTGTTTTATGGACATCAAATGTTGTGAATAATGATGCATCCACAGAATGCAAATAGGATGACAGTTCTTGTGCTGTGATCAACAGTCCTTGGATAAAAGGTCTGCAGTGACAATAATATTCTGTGGAGGGTCTGAACAGTAAAAAATGGGAAACAAGAGGATACCGTGATGTTCAAAATGTACACCAGGAGATAGATTTGAAATTGTCACTAACGTCGTTATTTCACAAGTACAGTGTAATGGCAATTTCCAAGTGAAATATACTCCGAAATCCCATTTTATGCCGTGGTGTTTCACAGCAAATGGATTGTGGAGCCTTTTTTAATAGCTTTTTTTTGTTGTTCTCAGGTTGCAACTTTTGTTTTTAACCAAATATGCTTATCTAGTGCGTGCCCTGCGTTACGGGAGGCCAGCAAAAATTTATTAGTAGCATCTCCCAGACGGATTAGACTGTTAATCTTACACGACAGGCTGCATAGGTAGGAGTGACCAGTCCACACTGCCCCACACCATGGCACATGGAGCGGGGCACCATCCCTTGAAAGACCTAGGGTGGCCCCAATACCATCTCTGTGAAAGGCTGCTTTTCCTAGATGAAGAATTCCACTCATTCCCAACAGGAGGACACAAAGGGGACTGTTTGCATTTGTAAGATGAAGCGGTCGACACATTTGGTACCTAAAATCACACTGATTCAAATGCAGGCAGCATTGTCTAGGAGTGGAAAGCATGAGAGCAGCTCTGCGTAGCAGGAGAGCTGACGTGCACCCCAGTTATGTGTGCCACAATTCCCTACCACACTCCTGAGGATTATTTCATACAAAGTATTAGGAAGATACTTGAAAAAGAAGCTCCAAGATACATGATGCGACTGAACTAAAGCGTTAAAGTGCTTCCTTCCACAGCACTGCACTGATTTGCACCAGGACATGTTTGTAGATTGTTACCAGACCTGCAAACTGCTTTCCAGAGTTTCTCACTCAGGCTATAAAAAGGGGTGCAATTATTGCAGTGTTTAAATTACTGCTTACGCTGGAGCAATCCCTGTTAAAACGCAACATGGGATTTCTCTTTCTTTTCCCCCCAAATCCAGTGCTGATAAACAAACTCTGCTGCGCCAGCACTCCGCAGGTAGTTTCAGATTTCAAGATATACCACAGTTACAGTGGCCTGTGTAAATCAATCTGAACCCACGGTATGAGAAACAGTCACCCACCAGACATGCGGTTCATAAGGGGCTGGAGGGGGGGAACTAAGAACAGATGTCGTGGTGTGGTTCACCTTTGCTGTGTGCAGTGCCCCAGAACCACTGGCTATGTCAGCTGCAGCAGAAAGAGAGTATGAGGCTCACAGAGAGTTTTTAAAAGGCATTTTGAAAGGCAGAAAGCAAAACTGGTCTGTGAGCATAGCCAAAGCAGCACGACGCTCCTCTCAAGGCTCGAATGTTGCCAACAGACAACTATATGCCACATGCTAACAAGTACACAATAGCCTGTGTGAAACCTCTGCCAAAACACTTTCCTTAGTCTCCCTGAACTACTGGGTGTTGCACCTGAGCACCGTTACGAGGACAGAAAATATAGAGTTATTGGATGTTCATTGCTGTGTGCCTGAATTAGAAACAAAGTGATAACGAGAGCTGTGCATGAGCTGAAATATTGTGTATAGATACAGATACAAGAAGTGGGTTTGGGAAACCTCCAGAAAACTAGAGAGGACAACTTCCAACAGATCATCTGAGAAAGTTGGGGCTGTTCAGCCTGGAGAAGAGAAGCTGCGTGGAGACCTCAGAGCAGCCTTCCAGTATCTGAAGGGGGCCTACAAGGATGCTGGGGAGGGACTCTTCATCAGGGACTGTAGTGACAGGACAAGGGGTAACGGGTTCAAACTGAAACAGGGGAAGTTTAGATTGGATCTAAGGAAGAAATTCTTTACTGTGAGGGTGGTGAGGCACTGGAATGGGTTGCCCAGGGAGGTTGTGAATGCTCCATCCCTGGCGGGGTTCAAGGCCAGGTTGGATGAGGCCTTGGGTGCCATGGTTTAGTGTGGGGTGTCCCTGCCCATGGCAGGGGGGTTGGAACTGGATGATCTTAAGGTCCTTTCCAACCCTAACTATTCTATGATTCTATCTCTACTTTGCAGAATTCAAGCCCATGACATGGAAAGGCACCAGAGCTCGGCCTAGAAATCAGAATCGTGCACAAATACAGGTTGATGTAATTCAATTGATGCAAACTGCACTGGCAGATCCAGGACCTCTAGTACCACCTGAGGTTCCTTCTCAGGAAGCAAACAGGACTGATTCTCCTTTAGGCATATCCCAACAACCCCTTATGCTGGACCATGGGTGCAGAGTTTGCTTGTGGCACTTTCAGTTTGCATTCACGTAGGCAGGAGGACAGCAAAGCCTGTTGGCCATCTCTGATGCTCTCTTTATAACTAGATTTAGGCAGGATACATTTGCCACCACTCATCCTTGTGTTTAGGAGACCCGTGCCAATCATTCCACATTTATAACAATGTAATTCAGATGAAGTCTATCTGGTCACATCAACAACAAAAAAACATCCTATCTTTTAGGCTAGCACTGAGTAATCTGATTAAGCATGAAGCAAACCATCAGCATTTTGGATTCCACAGAATCTCTTCACAAATACTCAGTTTCTGATGTTAACCATTATGCTGAATCTCTACAGTATTTTAGCAGCTTTTTACAAAAAACACAATCCTGGAAGCATTTTAACTATACTTTCAGCTGATCATCTCTACCAAGCCAATACTACATGAAGTGACAATTCAGTGTCATCACCCCGCTCCTTAAATTAGCATATCTCATTTCTTCCAAACTTCCTTCCAAGGAAACAAAGCTCCTGATCAGAGAGGCAAAGGGCTCATCTGTACAGCACTAACTCACCCCTACAGCATCTGCCGCCAAGAAAGAGAAGGGCAGTTGTCTGCTTCGAGCTCAAGCTGGTTGTTGTAACACACCTACACGGGTCCCACCTCCAGGCTGAGAGGGAGATGCTCACAGTCAGAGCCTCTCTGAGGTGAAAAGAACAGGGAGGTTACACCCCACTCACAGAGCTCTGTGCACAGCACTAACGTGATGCACTCAGGGCAGGGAGAACAAAACAGGCACAGGAAAAACACCGAGAAGAAAAGAAACATCCCCCCAAAGTAATGCAAGTTAATAAAACAAAACCATAATTCTCCTGAACATGACAGGTACAATCTTGGGGTTTTTTTCTTTTAAGTTAGTAATCTATCCTGAAAAATAGAACAAAATATAACAAATATAACAAATTGTCACGGCTGCACACTGATGCTTTTTGTAACAATACAGAACCCTCCACTGGCAAAATAACGCTTGGAATTTGTAATCAAGAGAAAGATTTACTCTATTTTAGGATACATGCATTGCAATGCAACTTCTCTGAATAACACTAATAATTCTCTTTGTTATCATTCTGTATCAAACTGCAACCTTTGTCAAGGAAGCTGAAAAAACAAGAAAATCTGATAAATGCCTTCATCCAAACAGAAGAGGTTTCTGGCTTTACCTTCAGATTGATAGCTGATATTGATTGCATTCTGCTTCTAATCACAAAAACATACATCTCATAGATTACAAATACACATTCTGGATGGACGTGTTTCCTCTAAAGACATTAAGAGGATGTTTTCTCTTAAGTATATGGTAAAGTGTGTTGATGAACAAGGATAAATACTGGTTTGCCTGTGTCAAAATGAATGCTTAAATGTTTGCTTATTGACTGCAGGTCACCTTTATGTTTACAAAAACACAAAGAGCATATATTTATTTTCATTTAGCCATCTCTTATTCTTTATTATTAACTTCCTAAACAAAACCACAGCATTTTTGGTAATAAGGAAAAAATACCACTCTAGATCAAAACTAGTAAGGACAGCGTCAGCCTAAATAAAGGGCAGCATTTTGTCTAACATGTTTTCGTAGACAAAAACATTTTGAGCATGATCTTTCTTGTACCTTACACTACAACTATGTTCCCTTCTGAGGTAGAAAGAGGGGATCCAAATTAATGAAGATAAACTTGCTATTTAAAAAAGCAAGGGTAAAAGATGATGTAAATAGCAGCTTTGATTTTGGTATCTGTATTCTAGGAACTCATTGCTAGAAGTGAGCAACTAGAGCTGGCCCGAGGTTTACCTGTTAGCCAAAACTCCAGCCTGATCTGCTGACAAGCTGAGAAGTCAATGACAACACCAAAGCATCCTGCAATTCCCGTGCTTTAATAATCAAGATACGCTTCTTGAAGCTTTAAGTCTAACAAGTCAATGTCCAAGGTGTACCGAGGTGTACTCCGGGTGTGCAGCCCAATGCCTAATTCACTGTAACCTGCCTCCCCCTCCCAAGTCATCTAATTGAAGGCTTTGCTAGTGGAGGTGACTGGGAAGTAGCAGCCTTTTCTGGGGAGCTCTAAGCAATCTCACCGGAGGAGCTGGTTCACCACCATTGCCTCTTAAGAAGCCTTAAGAGATGTGCTTCCCTGGAGCAGCACTAGTGTGTGCCGACACCCTGCTTCATCTCCACACTTGTAGAAAAGGAGTAGTAATTTCTGAACAATGTATTTACTTAATTATGCCGTGGGTATCATTTTCACATTTTGCTTTTTTGTGGCAATCATCTCCTTCATTTTAAAGGTGTAAAAATTGAACCTCACGGAGGTTAAACGGCTTGTCAAGAATTACTGTAATCCTGATTCTGACACTAACTAGCTGTGCCAATTTGGATTTGTCACTTCATTTCTCCAAGCCGCTCCTTCCCCGTTTGTAATGTCACTTCCAAACTTTATTTAGTGGCAAAGTGCTAATGCAAGTGCAAAGTATTACTAATCCTGTGCGCGGCAGACACTGGGATGTAATTCAAGATCTTCTGGCTCCCAGTCCTGTGCTTAACTCTCTAGATCTTGAGATTGCTGAGGTCTGGCTTCCCTCTTGCCTTTTTTTAACGTGTGCAATTTCAGACAAAGGGTTGGGGGGGTTCTATTATGAACCTTGTTGGGAAAAATATTGCTGCCAATTTTGCTTCTGGATACTCACTGAGCAAAAAAAGAACAACAACTTTTCAACTAGAGAAATAGAACACTGAAATGTTTTGGCCAGTCCTGTTCATTAGGATTCTGCATAATTGGCAGTAGGAGTACATAAATATAGACAGAAAGACAGAGAAAACCTAAATGGGAATTAAAGGCTGCTGTTTTAATTGAGCTGGAAGGGGGAAAAGTAGGAAGAGATGACCTGCAGCTCTGTTGTTTATTAAAGCAATCGTCTTCCTGCCTTAGCTGAAAATTAGGTTGCAACCTCCTTGCAGGTTGTCACATTTCCACTCATCTCACAGGAAGCCACATGGATCTGCAAGCACTGAATAAAGTGGGGCACAGAGGTACAGCCAGAACCAAGGAACCGTTTGTTCCACGCGAGGTTATGGCCACTTTTTGATAAGTTGCATTTGGGTTGTAAACTTCTTCTGTCTCATGTTTTCCTCCTGCCCTCCAAGTAAACAAATTACCACACGGCACAAATGTGTGCAAATCTGGAAAGCTGTTTTGGTGCTGGAAGACAGGGAGGGGGAGCAGAATGAAGCCCCCATAGACCAAGGAGACATGGTCGGTGACCTGATACAACACTTAGATACACACAAATCTGTGGGCTGGACGGGATCCACCCAAGGGTGCTGAGGGAGCAGGTGGAAGTGCTCACTGAGCTGCTTTCCATCATCTGTCAGCAGTCCTGGCTCACTGGGGAGGTCCCACTTGACTGGAAGAGAGAAAATGCGATGCCCATCTACAGGAAGGGATGGAAGGAAACTACAGCCCTGTCCTCCTGACCTCGGAGCTGGGGAAGGCCATGGAGCAGATCAGCTTTGAATCTCTGATAAAAGAAGCATCTTGAAGAGGACTGATTTCCCACACTTTCATTATAAACGGTTGCAAGTGGACAATAAACACATGATGCAACACATTATTCCCTTTTGGTCTGACTTTTATTAGCAGTCCATTTGATTCTCCTTGCTTCAAGTGTGTATCTTTCTTGAGCATTCCTTTCTTTGTATTTACTGTGGAAGGTACCTACACGCTTTAGCACAGGGCTATGAAAAGATGAGCTCCGACAAAGGAGACCACAAAGTTCTTTATGGCTTACAACTCTTGTCATTTTTTTCTTCCTTGCCCTTTAGCAGTTCGTTTAACGGAAGAAGAAACAGAACAAAGAAACAACCATCAGTTTGTTATTGGCCATCAGAGCTGCGATTTGTTTCGTTAGTTAAGCAGCCAGTATTGATTTCTAGGGCAAAGGCACGTTGCATAAATCTGCCATTTTCAGTGCAGGAACAAGAGAGTGTGTTTGACCCACTGTTTTCTCCTGCAAGAGGCAGTACGCTGCATTTCAAACCCACACGGTCTTCTACACCGCCGTGAGTTTAATACAGCCCTGCTCGGGTTGTTCAGACATGCTGAAACAATTCATGGGGTAGATGTGCAGCTTGCTTAAAGAGCTGTAGTTCCCATGGGGTTGGGGAAACACCGACCAATTTTCACAGCAGAGGATATGGCTCATTGTGTGCAACAGCAAAGGGCTCTGCCCTGGCTCCGTGCGAGCAAGTACAGGCAGGATGGTGGCGTGGGCTTTGGAAATGGGCTTGGAGTCTTTGGGGGATGCTGAGGCTCTCACAGGAAAGGTTAGAACTGGGCACTTTCCTGTTTGTTTAACTTCACCAGCTTCCTTATACAAAATCCTATTTACTCTGCTGCTCTTCTGTGGCAAGAAGAGTAAATATTAGCTTAATGTAGAGAATCTAAGTAACACTGACTGGAAAAAAAGAAAGTAGCAGGAGAGAAGGTAAGAAAACGTGCCTTTAACTCAGACTGAGGGCTTTAATTTGATTATTAATAGTTTTTGCTTATTGTGCACTTGCATCCGGAAGTTCTAAGCAGGAATAGTGCTATTATCAGGCATTAAACAACCTCCTCATGACAGACAGACAAAATAAGGGCTAAAAAGCATTAATACTATGGCATTTTTACAGCTGCTTGTTCATTCTTTACCCAGGAATGGACAGATTATATGCCTTGTCTGCTGCACCCACAATAGGACAAGGGGTGATGGGTTCAAACTGAAACAGGGTAAGTTCAGGTTAGCTATAAGGAAGAAGTTCTTTACTGTGAGGGTGCTGAGGCGCTGGCACAGGGTGCCCAGAGAAGCTGTGGCTGCCCCATCCCTGGCAGTGTTCAAGGCCAAGTTGGACGCAGGGGCTTGGAGCAAGGGGCTCTAGCAGAAGGTGTCCCTGCCCATGGCAGGGGTTGGAACTGGGTGAGCTTTAAGGTCCTTTCCAATCGAAACCATGCCACAATTCTGTGACACCGATCTCCAAGTCCTCAATCTGATGCCTTCCTCCCACATCGGCATTTACGGCACGTTCAGCTCCTATTTTGAGTGCTCCCCTCAGTGTTCACAACAGCACCTCGCTGCCTTACTGCAAGCTATACATGCTGTCACTCAGGTATTGGCAAGTGAGGAAGTTACAACTCCAGGTTGTTTGTGGGGAGTGGGAAGGCGTCCAGTTCCCTGCTGAGAGAGCCACTCATCTTCTGGGACCGAGGGGGAGAAGAGCAGGCCTCCAGTGGGGCTGGGTATTTTAAGGTGAACTAAAGAGTTAAACCAATAAACCAGGGAGACTGGTTTCTAAAGCACCGGTACCTTTCTCTCCTGTGAGTTAACAGGGTTTCTTTCTCTTCCAGCTGCCACCAAGCTTATTACAGACTAATACTTTATGGCAGTGGATTAAAGAGATGAGATTTCTTCGAGATACAGGAAAGCTAAAACATGGGGGAAAGTGAAGCGAAAAGTTAGTGTCGCACTGGGAAGCGAGCCGGGATCATTAGTTGTGATAGCACAAAATGAAACCTGAGGCAGAAGTGAGAAGGCTGAACTTCACAAAAAGTAAAGCGATCACGTATTTTCCTTTATTTTGAGATTCAGCGGGCCCAACCCAGCTACTGCATAAGCAGATGAAAGCGTCAGTAACTTCCATGCTTAAACCACTTCCAGTGTTTTGATCTGTTCCCAGTACCTTACAGAAACAGAGGAGTCACTGCAGCAGGACTCAGAATCAGCATGACTTCTGCCCGTCTTAAACAACAGTGAAAAAAGGGGGCTTTTAATTTAGGAGAAATGCCAGATTCCCTGTCATTCAAATCCGCATTGGTAAACCACTTTCTAAGGCTTCTTTTTCCTTTTTGTTCAGAAACCTGCCACTTTTACATTTTCTGCTCTTCATTCCAGGAATATCTGCCAATCATTCGGATCCTGCCAGCTCTCCTTTATTAATTGATTAACTACTGGAATAATCTACCAGTAGCTAACAGACTTCCATCCCCAAACAATTACTCTGAGAAATAAATACATTTATTAACTGTTTCAGCTGAAACCAGCAATTCCTGTGCACTGACCACAATAACATGGGCGTCTGTAAAGAGTGCAAAGTGCTGCTGAATGCAGTATTCCCAGGAATTTGTTGGGGTTTTTTCTGCTATTTCATATTCGTTTTACAGAATTCATGAAATGCAGCATTTATTACATGAAATGTGTAGGTGAGGAGGGCTACAGAACTTGAAACGACTAATGTAAGGGACTTTTCATCAGGGACTGCAGTGATGGGACAAGGAGTGATGGGGTCGAACTGAAACAGGGGAGACTGAGATGAGCTCTTAGGCAGAAGCTCTTCCCTGTGAGGGTGCTGAGGCGCTGGCCCAGGGTGCCCAGAGAAGCTGTGGCTGCCCCATCCCTGGCAGTGTTCAAGGCCAGGTTGGACACAGGGGCTTGGAGCAAGCTGCTCCAGTGGAAGGTGTCCCTGCCCGTGGCAGGGGTTGGAGCTGGAGGAGCTTTAAGGTCCCTTCCAACCCAAACCAGTCTGGGATTCTATGAATCTGATGTTAGAGTTCAGTGCAATTCAGATGTCTATAGTCAAGAACAATCACAGCAATGTCACACGGACATTTGCAAGCCCCATGTCCCATGTCTTCCCTCCCTTGATACTGCTTCCCTATAGAGTTCTTTCACTATCTGTATACATTACACTTCCATTCTACCCACCTACTGACTAGGTCTCCCTAAGCCCAAAGCTTGTCTAGGGCTGAATCTGACTGTGTGTAACCTTTTCTGATGAGTTCAGTGCAAAGAAAAGAACTGTGACTTCTTCATAAACTCACAGAATAGCCCAGGTTGGAAGGAACCTCAAAAGATCATTTGGTTCAGTGTTTCCTGCATTCAGAAACACTGCTGTAACTCTTCTCTTTAGTAATAACCTTTACCATGGAGTGGAGGGGGAGAGAGAAGAAAATCTACATTCTATGCCCTTTTCAATGTGAGGAGGTTCAAAGCTACAGGGCAGCCTTGGCCACTGCCATGGAGGCAGTGACACCTTTCAGAGAGTACAATAAGGAACCTTCCCTAGCCTAGCAATAAGGATGATGCTGAAGGAGAAAGATGACCTGTAGGCTAGTTCCTCACCTGAGCAAGACATACACATTTTATCCAATGCCTCTCAAAATGAAAAAGGCATTAACATCTCATCTCCTTCCTTTGCTGAAAGCATATTCCTACATTATCCTCAGATTTGCACCAACACAACTACACTGTACTCTCACCAAACACTGATATTTTGACATTAAGCCCCAAACTAAGGAAGTTTCCTGGGTTTTAAATATCAGTTGAATGCAAGGGAACATTCTACAGCATGGTCATGTTAAATAGGAAGACCTAATGAGAGAGGTCAGTCAATGCACAGGGAGGTCAGGTGAACAACTATTTATTTAATGACTCTGAAATGACTAACTATTCATTTTACAGAACATCATCCCAATCCTCACTGATGTAACAGCCACACAGAAACATTCCAAAGCCAGTCTGGGATTTACTTTTTTTTGCTAAACTAGATATATTCCAAGTTTCTCCCAGCTCTGATGCTTACTTTGTAAGATGAAAGTTCACTTTAGATCCACATAAATCAAAATAACCAAGATCCTCTTAGGAAGCAAAATGTAGAATTCCTTAATACACAGAACAATGTTTAAGCAGTACAGAGTAAGCAAATCCACACATGGGAGCAGCTGAAGTTAAGTCTAAATATATATGCTTCATTTGAAAATGGTACTTTCAAAGGAGTTCAGTGGTTTCACTGACTGAAGAGGCAGCACGGGGAGTCTAAAGCACTCCAGGGATTTCAGATGAATCCCACTGTGGTTTATCAAGTGGGGAATCATAACCTTAAAGGAAGTGAATTTCGAGGCCTCGACTTGCTGAGCAATGAGGTAATTCTTTGGATGAAGTATCTCATGTAGGAAGGGAAAAAAATCCATGTGGAGAACTCCAAGTAGTGCTGCAAGATTTCTGCAGAACCAAGGCAGGCCCACAACAGGACTAGATCCAGGCTGTCTGCTAGCACCTCGTCGATACAAGAATGCAGTGTCCTAAGGTAAGTATACGGAATGCTGCTGTATTACTCAAATGCTACTATGTGAAAAGTAATGTGATCCAGTCAGCAGAATAGCTGGAAAGAAAATGTTGGGAAATGTAGATTTGAGAAGTTTCCCTCACACTAAAAGGAAGTGTGGTTGTGGTTAGTCCTCGGGCACTGGTTGGATGCTCCGGTACTTTTCTCTTGGAATGCAAATTCTGATTTCACTTTTCCTATGGTTCAGTTTAACTGGAACATATTTAGAAATGCTGCTCTACTAAAATCAGATTTCTGCTCAATAAATATAGCTTGAAATATTATCAGTGCTTTATATAAAACTGCAATTGGACAAACATTGTGTGAGTTGGTAAATGAGCAGTTTCATGTACTGTACAATGAGCTGGTGTAAGAACTGGCTGGACACCCCCATCAGATCCAAGTCTCCATGAAATGAGGCAATGCCATGGCATGGATGGGCCGGGATGCAGGCAACAACTGTCCTCCAACAGCTATCTGAAGCCAGGGAAGGGCTGCTGAGATCCCTCAGTGAATTCTTCTGCTCATCTGTTTATAACACAGAGCAAAGTTGTAGCGATCTTTGTAATATACCTAAAGGGACCTACAAGAAACCTGGAGACGGGCTTTTTATAAGGGCATGTATGGACAGGACAAGTGGGAATGACTTTAAACTTAAATAGGGGAGATTTACAATGGATCTTAGGCAGAAGCTCTTCCCTGTGAGGGTGCTGAGGCGCTGGCACAGGGTGCCCAGAGAAGCTGTGGCTGCCCCATCCCTGGCAGTGTTCAAGGCCAGGTTGGACACAGGGGCTTGGAGCAAGCTGCTCTAGTGGAAGGTGTCCCTGCCCGTGGCAGGCGTTTGCAACTGTAGGAGCTTTAAGGTCCATTCCAACCCAAACCATAACATGATTCTATGATTCTATGATATCATTGCTGAATTCTCATGGCAAAACCTGCACTGATTACACCCCTAGATTCTTTATGATCAGCCTGGATCACAGCACAACTCTTACTTTGTGCTACACAGGAAAAAATATTTGTCCTATTCATGCCTTTATGCAGCTTCTATATTCAACTCTGACTTAGATAGAAAACACAGATGGAAAACAACAGCCCGAGAAACTAACTTTGCTTTTAAGTTGATTCTGTCTAAATTTTCTGCTAGCATTAATCATATTTTTCAGTGGATTTTTTCCTATTTAAATCTCGTTCATAATTATATTTTATTTTTAATGAAAACCAGTAATGAAAAACATAAATAGTGTATCCCTTAATGATCAACACACTGACTAATTCCACTAATGCTGAGTAGCATGTGCCGAAATGATGGATTATCTTAAAATATAATTTTGCTAGCTCTGCTATGTAATTTGTTAAGCATTTAGTAATAAGTATGTCTAATAAAATATGAAAAAAATATTTAGAAAATGAACCATAATTTTAATATAATTTTAATTAATGGGAGTGCAATTGCAGTGGTTTAAATTACATTCCCAGTGGTAAAAAGCCTTTCAAACCTAATTTGTAAGCCAAGATGGTGGCTTTAATGACTGGCAGCAAAGTTTCTTCAACAGATTTCATGGGGCATGATCCAAAGATAATAGGTTTTCAGCCCAATGACAATCCAATTACAATGCCAATCAAAGCCAACTTCATGCACTCTAATTATCAGATTTAGCTGTCAGTTCAAATACAAACATAACACTTTTATTTAAATAAAAATTTAATTTAGAAAAAAAGAAGACTTCATGTGTGATTTATTGAGATTGCGAGAGCAATCTAACTTATTTCTCTAGTAATATAATAAAATCAGTCTTGTATTAAAAATGTGAAAACTTTTCATTCTCCTGCATGTGCTGTGCTGTATTATTCAGGAGTTAATTTAAGCAAAAAAGCAGAACATAACATGGCAGCAGATATTTGCAGACTAGAAGTAGGTTAAATAGAGTAGCAAGGTTTCAATGAGACAAAACTCCAAGTGAATAAATGACAAAACCTAATTAGTTTTTTTACCAGTAATCAGGAGAAGCTATGTTAAGACCACAACCCATTTATGTAGGTCTACAGCATACATAATCTACTGCAGCTCTCCTCACTTCTCTGCTTCTGTGTGTAATAAGTGTGTAAAGGCAGAGCTTCTTATTAGATATGGGTGCTTGTTTGTACACACGCGGAAGAAATATGGAAGTTATAAAAGCCACAAAAAATGTTACGTTAAAATAAATGTAATGTTCCAAATATAGGCATTTCCCAGCTGAAACAGCCCCATGGTACCGAGCAACTGCAACCTTGCCGTTATTCTCTCTATCAAAACTGATTATTTATTAATTAACATAATTAGAAAGATCTCAATATAGGAAGGAAAAGGTAGTTCAGGGCTCTCTATGCTATAATACATTACAGCACAATTATCAACTCAAGCTTGGCTGAAACAGAGGTAATTGTCCTATAACATATTTAATACACATAAAACCCTGTCTTCCCACAACTAAAAGAAATAGGAGAAAAGAATTACAGAAGGAGCAATTAATGTCCCATTCTTTCAGAATGTGAACTCATTTCCACTTGCCATTTCCTGTCCCTGTTGTATATCAGCCCCCAAATGTTTGGTAGCTTGTTGGTTACAGTGAGCACTCCACAGGTTATTAGATTCTGCAGGCTTTCATCTTCAGTGGATTCCAAAAAAAACACGTCCACTGCAGATAACAGAAGGGATTCCTCTATTAGGGCTGACAAAACCAAGAGATGACATGATGATAGGTGCCAAGAACAGTAACACTCTTATTGACAACCCAAATATCTGCTATTAATTTCTACAGCTTTTAGTATATCCAAACACTGAAACTGAATTAAAAGATTGTTGGCTTGCCTGTGCTCACCTTTCATATCAGTCTTGGACTTCTGCTATGCAGTATTCTTTATCATGAAATCCAAGCCATGCCAGCCTCACCTTCCTATTACTTGCCATCTAATTCCCAAAGCATTTCATTCCTCACCCTCCCTCTCTCTCTCAGATGCCCATTACATCATTCTTTGCTCCTGCAAGGGACTCACCCTCATGACCACTATGCGAGTGCAAAGAAAAAGGATTTCAGGACCTGGAATAAATGGGAAGGAGAGGTACCACATTTATATATAATTCTGAGATGATCATCAATCTGGAGATGGAGCTACCAGAACCTTGAACCCGCCACCATTCCTCATGATTTGGGGGTTCTAAATAGCCATATAGTCTTTGCATTTGAATCCATAATGTCTTCAGAGTTCAGCCAACAAAGAAATACAAAATTAAGTGGCAGTGCTAAACTCAGTGGGGTTACATTTAAAATGCTCTCTGGAGATAGCCATTCAAAGGCAAGCCGCTTCCCCATTCACTGGCCTCTCCTTCCCTCCTCTTTGTGCAGCCCTCCTACTTCTGAGCACCTCTAACAGAAAGTCCTCCATGCGATGGGACAGGAGGACCCTGGATGCAATTTCAAGACCAACTCCTAGCTCAGAGAAGTTAAGAACTTCACAGTGTCAAGGTCATGACACTCCTCTGCTTCCCTCAAAGGGAAGGTAAGAACTCAGCTCTACCATTTACTGTAGCTGTTTCAACTTGGGGCATTACTATTTTTTGGCTAAAACATTGCTTTCTACATATTTATTTATATAATTTTATAAGTTCAGAAAAGGAAGATAATAATGATCCATCTTTTGCACATGGAACACTAAATAAGAGCAAAGGAGCATATAAAAGACTCACCTCTCAGCAGCCCGGTCCAGGGCTGGCTTTAAGAGTCCCTAGATTTGGGCTGCCTTACTTGCCAGATATAACAGTAAAATTTCTTGACTTAAATATTACAAGGACAAGAGCCATAATTTATCATCACTGTTACTACTACTATTTTCATTACTACTGCTACTTTTATCCTCTAACTCACTCAGGCATCAATAATTAGGAAGATAATTTGGAAAGCCTATTTAGCAATCTGCTCATACTTATATGTGGTGAATTTAGGAAGTAGCTGAAAAATTACAGAAATCTCTCCATATCTACTGTTCAGGTTTGTTCTGTGCTCCAAAAACACCTCTTTTGTTCAACCTGGCAACACAACATAAAATAGATCATCAGTAGGGAGGTCAGGATATGATTTAAATGTGCCTATGTCCACTGCCATTAATGGGATCTACAGAAATTGATATCAAATGGTGAATCGAGCTCATCAATTTTGTTTAATATCCAGTTTAAACGTTACTATTAACTGCATTTTAGATTTGTCATATTTTATACCAAGACGAATGAAAGAAAGCTTCAAAAGCAATAAGTAAATTATTTTATTTGTATGAATTCTTCAGCATTGTCTAAGACTTTTTCCCTGTCATGTTACAGTTGAGATGAACATTTTGGAAACCACAGCTAGCCAAATCCTAGAAGCTATTAAAAACGTTTTCCAAGGTAAAGCATCATGCCAAGAACAATAGTAATGCTCAGCATGGAGTAAGATATAAGGAAACACTGCAAAACATGCCAGAAAATTATTCAGCTAACCTTGATTAATGGAAATGCCTGTTCCCTCATACTGAATCTATACCAAGAATTGGAAGTTTGTTAGAATGCTGAATCAGAAACGTAAGCGTGGATGTTTGATGCCAGGCAAGCAAAGCTAAAGGATTGTATTTTCTGAAGGTAAAAGCTGAGAAACTCCTTCTACGTGCATTTCATTGGCATTTTACCCGCTTGCAAGAAACAGCACAATTATTATTTCTTTTTATGGTTGATACACTCAACTCATCACATATGGAAAACCAGATTTAACTGGTTAGTGCAGATCGTGGACTGGGATTCACCCTGTTCCAGTGGCCACAGTAACACTGCACCATCACTGCTTACAAAAACCTGCCCCACTGTTTAATTAAACCTTCAAAGCTACTCATCACTGCGATCTCAAGGACTACTTTGTGCTTACAACAGGATGCCAGACCTTCACAGTCACAGATTACCAACCTTTCCCTTCATTTTAAATCAAGAGCTGAATTCCAAAAGCAGCCTGACCTCTGTTCCTACATTATTTCTTTATCCCTCTAGGATAATGGCCTTTCATGGAATAAGATGACTTTTTATCAGCTTGACTTGGAGAAAAATGTGACATAGATTTATACTCATACACTCTTCTCTAGTTTTGATGTGGATCCAAGTCTGCCATCCTTATTCAGGACAGTAGAATTAGGTTTTCAGTGCCTAAACAGTGAAGATCTAGAGCCTAAGGAAATCTGAAATAAGCAATTATAAGTTCTAGACAAGGGTGAACTGGAAAGACAAAACGGAGGCTTACTTCATTTCATTAAGATAATGCAGTGGGAAAGGTGAATAAGTGAGAGTGCATGTGCATGAGAGAAAGAGCTCAGCAAACATCCTTCCTAAATTAGATGGCTCCTTAGTTTCGTGTTACCTTGTGTGCCCTTCAGGACAGGCAGAGAGGTGAGTTTTACTTCGTTTTAAGACAGTTGCTCTTTTCGGGTGCTCATGGCTAGTAAAGGAAGGTCATTTCTCAATAACAGTGCTCTTTGCAATGAGTAGCATATCCAATCTAACTAGGACATACCCATGTCTCATTGCTTGGAACTGCAAATGTTCCTTTGCTCTTTTCCTGCTCCTGCTTGACATGGGACATGCAAAGGAAAACACACTCACCACTATTTCAGATAGCCCAGAAGCACAAGGAGAGGGGAAAGTTGCTTGGGAACTGAAGGCATTTGTGAGAACGAAAGAAGGTCATTTACCAGTAACCAGCGTTCTTCAAGCTCCAGTTACCCCAACTACTGCTTTACCCGGGAAGATCTCAAATTTCATCATAGAGACACCACAGGATCGCTCCATGCAGTACTGCATGGACTCTCAACGCATCAGAGAAGGAGCAGCATTTGCAGTGGAACTTTTCTTAGTTGCCTAGAAGACACTTGAACATTCAGACTTTATCCAAACCTGCCACAATCAGTTGACATAGGTTTTGAGGTTTCTATCCAAAAATTTACACTGGGGGGGGGGGGGAATGCATCCCACTTCTTGTTAGCTCCCATTAGCTCCAAAACCAGAGTTATTTTGATAACATGATCAGTGTCTTGACAGGGATCGATTTCAATTAAGCATATAATAGAACTTTCAAAAACTTGGCACTTGCCTCATTTAAAAAGATGACTATTGCTCTCTTACACTGGAGATACAAGGTGCAATACCACAGGCAAATGGGATTAATGCTATTCCTCTTGTCACTTTATACTGGAATATGCGTAAACAGGTTGTAAGTCATTACTTGGAGCCAAATGAAGTTTGGGACATTTAAAACCAACTGGAGGTTCTAGCAACTTTTCTTCCCTGAAACAGGATTTCAGGTTGCACAGTTAAACCCTTTTGGCTATTACTGTGAGATTTGGGCTACTTCAGGTTGTTAAGGCAAAGCAAGATGATGGAAAGGAAAAGATCTTACTTATTACAGGCTTGTTCCTTCAGCAAAACAGAGCTTTAGCCTTCGCAGTATAACACATTGTAAAAGCAGTAACAATAGCAAAAATTATTAAACATTTATCTCTCCCATGAGTGAACATCTGGCATGTATCAAAATGCTGCCTTGGGGATTTAGCACCAGAACCTTTAAGGTTTTATGCGACAATGCCTAGAGAGGGCAATAACAGAGCATATTCTACATGGGTTTTTTAATCACTGGCCTCTTGAAAATATCAAGAGCAGAAGTTGAGCCACATATCACTTGAGAAATGAAATGTTAGCATTCTCGGTTGTGACACAGGGAAGAAATACCAACTGCATTTCCATTAACTATGAAGAATTCAAACTAAACAGTGTGGGGGGGAATCACACACAAAAATCATACAAGATATGGTACTGCAGATGGCAAACTGATGTGGTGAAGGTTCTCATTTTAGATCTTCCATGAAGGATGCTTTGCTAAGCAGAAGGACTTTTCTGACTTGGGAGTTTTTCTGATGGTTTTCAGCTCACTACCAGACCAAAGCCTTTTTCCTCTTTCACCTAAGTCTTAGGAAAGTTGCAGGAAGCCACCAAGAAAAGCCAGTCAAATGTCATGTCCCTGTGAGAGAGGCAGACACGCACACATGCACACCATCACCATGAGACAGCTCCAGGTCCAACCACAGATGATCAAAGCTTAAAGTCCTTCAGTCTCAATGCTGGAAATAACCTGAAAACTGCCACATACAAGTGGTTTCCATCATAAACTGGGGAATCCTCCCAACTCAGGAGGAGACGAGTCACCTCCTGCATCGCCAGTGGGGTGTTGCCAAACGCCAGCACAAACTGGGTGCTCACATCTGAGACCTGCTTGACGCACACAAGAAGAGCAAGCTCTGGGCCACTGTTTTGTCTGAATTCCACCTTAGTTCACACAGCACATTCCAGAGGAGATAACGCGTATGGGGGCATTTAAATTGCATCTTTAATCTTTTCTCTTTAGAAAAATGAATGAGTCTCTTTCTAAATCTCCCAAGGAGCTCTAAAGCAACCACTTGGGAAGAGGGAGAGGAGCGAGGGGGGGTGGTGGTTTATGATTACATGAAGTCTTTTTTCTGCAGGGACAAGACAAAGATTTATGTAATGCATGGAAGGAATGTGTGTAATGTGAATGATACTGAGAAGGAACAGAGGAAAACCTGATAGGGAAGATTAAAGTGCAGGGCCTCGTATGGCTCACGTGTTGGGTCAAGATACAAATGTGAGAGGAGAATACACAAGGGTTGTTTGACTCCTGTTATAACAAGAAATGATGATACAACTGCATAGCCACACTCTCAAGCAGCATTTCCCTCTCTCCCTTTACTGTACAGCTTTGTTTTAAATGGAAGAAGAAGCATTTTGTGATCAATGTTATTATTAGCAAGGCTTCTAATCTCTAACTAATCCTGTTAGTTTCCTAAGTAAGAAGCACAAGTACTAAACAATTTCTGATTCTTTTGGTTTGTTTCTTTACAATATTAATACTTTTTGTTAAATTTTACTATGTACCTTGGTATTAGAAATAAATAAATAAAAAGGTTTGTCTATTTACCTAATCAAAATGCGTTCCTGATGTATCTGAGGTTCTATATAAGCCCAAAAGAGACTTCCTTTCTTTGCAAAGGAGCCGAGTCAAGTTTAAGCGTAGATGTTTAAACAAAAGGCTCTAAGATGGTGCATTTTGGAGGAGATAAGGATACTGAAAAACCCACAATTATACAAGGAATGCAAGTTAGTAAGTACTTCCAGAGAAGAGCATTACTGCATAGCATAATGGACTGTGCTCATGAATTCAACCCTGATTAAAGCAACAGTGGGTTTGACACAAGGAAGTAAAGAACGGGGGAGAGCAAAAGATGCTGTTATGGGGAAACGGAGGAGGAAACCAATGCACTGACAGACTCTGCTGAAAAAAAAGACCTCCAAAGAGGAAATTACATCCAAAACACTACTTGTCCATTGTTTAAAAACCCCACAATGAAGCCCATGAAGGCTGGGACCATCTGTTTTGATGACCAGGACTTGGTGTACATTGGCACTGAAAGACAACGCTGTACAAGGACAGGTAGCAGGCAATAATGAAGATTGTGAAGAAGAGAAGAAAGTAGAAAGACGTGCTCTGGTGTGAGATGGGACTCACTTCTCCTCAGCCATGGGAGAGCAGAGCTGCCATTAGCTCTGCAGAGATACTCAGCTACTGTGTCACTGAAGAACCCAAGTCTAAAACTGCATTTGTAGTGTGAAATGAAATTATGATGCCAAAGTAAAATAAACGTCGAGCACACTCAGTCAATCATCGGTATCATTCTTTATGGCTCTCATTTATATTTGATATTGAATTGCTCACTTTTTAAAATTCAAATAACCCCCTCATTGATCCGGTCCTGAACGATTTTACCGAACGTATCTTTTTAGTATCTAACACACTGTGATTTTGTTCCACATATGTTGTGCACTAGCTGATTCCATCCTAACCTCACAAAACATATTAAGCTTAATAAATATATTTATGAGAATTACTTTGTATAGTCCTTATGCAATCAGCCATGCTGTGTATGATAGCCCAAGACGATGAAAACCCATTGACTTTTTGTAGCAAATTTGTCTACCACCTAATCGGTGAACCCTGCTAAGCTTTTGAATTATGACGAGAACCAGCAGCTCAGTTAGAACACTCAAATGAATTATATCAATTCATAAACTTGTTCATGTCCAGATTTCATTAGCCACACATTAACAGCATTTTATGTTTATTACTGCTCTGACATAATCTATAAATAACTGAAATGCTAATCATAGTGTTCTGCCAGGCATCATCATTTAATCATAAAGAGATACATTATTATAAACTATAATAGATAATAACAAGTCTGGGTCAATGGCCGCATATTAAAAGATCACAATTATATCCTATAAGGGTATGTACCTCATACATTCGGTGACACAAAGGTCCATATCTAATCACTTGCAAATGTTTCCCCTCTGACACACTTACAGTACAAGGTGACACAATTAAGAAAATATGCTTGTAAAACAGGGCAATCTTTGAGCATCAAAGTAAACAGAGAACAATTAATAGTGAAGGAAAACATTATAGCATTCGCCAGTGGCAGTTCTCTTTAACTCTTCATTTCTGGGGTTGTTTTTCTCTGCCAAAAGAAATCACAGTCACAACATAGGGAGAGTTTATTGTACAGGGGACTACTGATGTATTACTGCAGCAGCTACTGAGCCAGGGCTGCTGCATGGTCCCAATTGGGCTAAAACCTATCCAAAAGGTTAAGTTGCCTTTTCTTTGGCAATCCTGTTGTCTACTCTCATGTATTCTTTCAATGACCTTATGTTATGGAATCCCCATGATATTCAAAGGTAGCCTGTCTGATTTCTTTTACAGAGCACCTACTGACTGAGGCCACTCACGTCCATTTTGCAGTCAGTCCCCTCTCACGCTCAGGCATTCTGATATTATAGCTGCTTATTTCTTCCCTGAAACAGAGAAATGATCTAGACTATATATTTACCTTCAGATGATGATGGAATCAGTAGCTTACTGACTGATGGCAGCTCCATGTTTTCACTGAGGTAAAACATCCTGGCAGTACTACACCAGTTACTAAACAAATCATTTCCGTACGAGCTTTATCAACTAGGCTAATCTAAGTGAGAAATGAGTCTGACCCAAGGACCAAGAATTAATTGTGGATTATTAGAATAAAGTTGTTTTCTGTGGGTTTATTTTTTTTAATAGGTTTTGTGTTGTGGTTTTGTTCTTTTAAAAAGAGAATTAGACTAATTTGAGGCTTTAGCTGAATAGGAAGCAGAGATGTGGCCTGTCATTGTGAGCACTTGCACCTCATAGCTCAGGGTGAACTGAGGGAGATAAAGAAAGGAATGTAAAACACTATGGAAACCAACCTCTGGAGACTTAATATTCTGATCAGCTCACCTCCGAACATCTGGCTCTTAAATGTTCAAGCACAAAAACAAGAGAGCTAATGAAAGCAGTACATATTATCTCTCCCATCAATGTACCTCACAAACACCTGCTAAAATTAAAACAAATTGAATCTTGATTGCTGATTAAGTACCCCTTCTTTAGCTAGATATTCTGTCATTATTTGCCCTGGCGCACAATGCATAAACTGATGAAAAGCCTGTGGTGGGCTGCAGCAGCAGAGGTCGATAAAAGACAACCAAGACGGAGATGCCAGTAAATTGCAGCACATTAACTTTAGCTACTCTAGTCCCAAAAAGTTAGTTTTACATTTCTGCCTCATTTGCAGGGCAAAAATGAGTTTCATTTCACAGGGGAAGCACATAAACTGAACACATTCCTTTGTCCAGGGCATTTCCATTCCAGAGAAGAGTTGATACTGATAGATGGACCTCACAGTATTCACTAACATGACTGCCCAGATACTGAGCTGAAAGAGCCCTCTCAGCTCTCTACTGTGCCTATACTGTGCTTTTGAGGCATTACCAACACGTGTGAAGACTTCCAAGCAGTTATCCACGTATGTCCACCACAAAAAGAACACAAAACCTGTTGAGAAATGTAAGGCTTCTATTTAACTTAAATAGATGCTTAGGCAACGGCAAGAGAGAGGTTATATAGTTTACTGCCGGTAAACTGGGGGGCTGCTCCACTTGCACACTTCAGGCAGGATGAAAACATCCATTAGGATTTTCATCACACCGACATAAATACCCTCCTACGTGAGCACTGATGACAGATGTGTGGCTAATCTACCATGTTAACTTCATTTGAGAAGTTGTGGTTTTGTTCAAACTTTATTAGTTAAACTTGAATTGATCCCAATACATTTTCAGTCAGTATTTAATCTAGTTTAAGTATGTTTCCAGATACCATAAACTCTTCAGACATCATTGTGTTCTCTATATATATAGATCTATGTATTCATGTAAATTCTGCTGTTAAAATAATCAGCTTTTATTTGACTCACAGTTCTCCAATAATCAGAAAAGAAAAACCCCAGCAACATGACAGTGTGTAAATCCTTCTTAACAATAGCATCCACAGAACCTGGTTCTTGACTGACAATAAGGTCATAACAGCCCATATGTTTGGCATATGTATTTCATCAATGGTGATTACAATGTGAACCAAGAATTACCTTCAAAATGATGGGTTACTTAAAGAACTGGAAGAGGGCATTTAAACAAAAGAAATGTCCTGAATCACTTACTATAGCTTGACTACCCCCTCACCCCCCTTATTGCGTTCTAAATTATTTAAATATACTAATAGACATCATATTGGAAAAAAACAGATGTTTTCTAATTATGAACTGATTTTACAGTGTGATGGTGTCACATATTTAAATTACAAATACACATTTTTAGCATTCCAGCTGTGCTTTACAAGAGTTTAATTTGCTTCTTGTGATATGTCACATTGCACCTGCCTTTTAAAACTCCTATAAATGTAAAACATTAGCCAAGCACAAGTATTAAGACATGCTGATGAATCCTAAAGATTTCTAGCATCTTATAGAAGAGGAAATTTAGATACAGATTTAATAATGAACCAGCTCAATGTTTATTTAAAATAACATTTACAAATACTTTAGAGAAGGACCAAATGGGACTGATGACTTGTGTGTATGTACACACTGAGAATTAAATTTGGGCTCCCCTGCTCCTTTCACACACAAGGTATTCTGCAGTACTCTATAAACTAATGAGGTTAAACACTGAGAATGCAGTAACATTTTGTAGGAAGCCAGCTATGCGCTCAGCATACACCGAGCCATGGGTATTAACAGTGGGAGAAATACTGGCTGTAGCACAAGAGCTACTCAGAGTCTTCCTGAAATAGCCCATCAGCCTGGAGCTTTGGAGCTCACAGGACTAGAGATAAACAGCAAAAATACCAGCTTAATATCTTGGGTGAAACACATCAGATCTAGTTGCATTAGGACTGGCTGGCCTCAATGCAACTTCCTATTTTACCACCCAGAGTACTCCCCTCCCTATTGATCTTCTTTTAGTGCTCACCCAAGCCATGCGTATGGGTATCTGTGACTCCATACAAAATCTGACATTTAGATATTGACAGCCTTAAATATAGAATGGTTTAGCATTTAGAACCATTCTATGATTCTGTAAGAACAGGTAGATCATCAGTGACAACCCTGTTGACAAACTAAGATGACATTATATTGCTGGGAATAAAAGATCACTATTTTCTAGGAGATCTGAAACTTTGAAGCAATTAGTTTGTGATTCAGAGAAACATGATGATACAGTGGGAGCACACACAGATACACAGCTACTTACCGTCTTGTGCACTCCCTAGAAATATCAACTATTGGTTTGGATTTGCATGCAGCTATAAAGAGGGAGCATAAACAACTCATGGAGAAAATGTAACCCTGTTGATGCACCTTTTCAACTTGGTCTTCTAACAGCAAAGAAAGAAGAAACTTTTGAAGCTCCAGTCTTCTTAGGATTACAAAGACACATTAAAGAACATTGTAGACACACACAGATGCTTCTTTAGAGCTGGTTACTAACTGCACGCTTCCTACACAAAGTAAGGCAAGTACTCATTAACAGTCTAATTCAACCTCTAGTAAATTACCTTTTGCGCTAACACTGATAGGAACTGGACTCTACTAACATTCTGTAAGACTCATAGTATTCTACTGGATGCTTGCAACTGAATGGGGCTGGCAGGAGGGTGGCTGCCAGCCTTGTTTTCCTGCCTCCTTGAAAAATCACTGCCCTTCCATTCACCCTTCTTTTCCCCAAACCATACAGCCATCATCTTTGCAACCTCATCTGGCATCACGAGGCCCCTCACCTCAGTGTGCACACCAGCTCCTCACCTGCCAAAATGAGATAGCAAATGGAAAAGTGAAAGGAGGGCAGGGAAAGACATGACAGTGAGGTGGTTGTGGTAATCAAACTCATGTAGTGGATATTAAAACGTAACGATTTAGTGGCTACATATAATCATACCTGCAATTCAAATGCTTCTGTGCACTTAAATGTATTTAAAACTAAATGCGAGGGCATTTGGACTACACAAAGTTTTATAAGTCCTCTGGACACACTTTACAGAGCCATTTTCAGGGCAAAGCCGTGTTACAAAACAGAATGCTTCTTCCTCAGGAGACCTTTCAAAGCTTCCTACTTGAGTTTTGACATGTGCTTTTTGTTTCCGCGCTGTGTGATGCAGCAGCCTCTGTCATGCACTGCAGTGTCATAAAGAGGCAGGTGGAGATGGCGCGTGCTTTGCTAGACATGAAAAGTGGATGCTCTGCAGATCTCAGGATTTTCAACCAGTCATTAGGGAAATTACTTTTGCTTCTCTGCCATGAAGTTCCTCGTACATGCAGCAAAACCTCTATGCTCTGTGCGGGTTCTGTCACTGTGCAGGAAGTTGCACTTTATGTGATACACGCACTAGAGGCAGAGTAACTGCTCTATGTGCACCTTGTCATTCTGCAGCACGTTAGCAGAATTAATGGAATATTTACCTTGCATTTTGTACAATTAATTTTTTTCCAACTAATTTGGGAGCTTAATGCAGTCTGAAAGCAATAACACTGAAACAACAGAAAATCCTCAAAAGTGCCTGCATTTCTCGAGTCTCATCATTTCCAATTGCCAACAACACTTTATTTTTTACTAAACTTGCCAAGCCAAATTTACTCTATTTAAAATTACTTACACAAGCTACTGTTGTACATCATAGGTGTACAGTAAAATGATTAACAACAGGAGACAGAGCTAGGATAAGCCAAGCCTATTCCAAGCTTTGCATTTTTATTTCCTCTTTTAAAAGGAAAGAAAAACGTAAAAGGAAATAAAAATTTCCTTTACCTTGATAATGAAGATCTGCAGAGGGACTGGTTCATGCCAAAGGAAGGGTGGATAAGACACCCTGTCATTCTTGCAGCAACAGTCAGAAAAGGCAGAAGGAGGACAAGATATGAAGAAGCTCATACCGGTCAGGTGTTAACTATGGAGGATACTGTCTCCCTCTATTTGCCACCTCCATGCTTTACCTATCCCCGTTATAAGGAAAAAGAAATACATTGAGCTGCTTTGAAAACACTTTAACATACAGGATTTAAGAGGCATGACAGATAAATGATATTTAGATGCTGCTGGACCTACCGTAATTTCCTACTAAGTCAGAAATCTCTCATTGACTCTGTTTGGTGAAGACCTTTATGGTCTTTCACAGAGGGTCTTTCATTAAGGGTTTTCTATGCCTGTTCTTCAGATAATACAGATGAAATGCAAAACTCTGATTTATTTTTTGCTCCAGGATTCCGCGCGTTGGAGCAGCATTCCTGACTATTCCACACACTTTTATTAAAGAAGGGATAAAAAAGAAATCAAATCTCCAGTCCATGTTCCAGGAATGCTTTGTCTGGGTTTTCATGCTATTGCTTCCTGCATCATGAAAGTAATATCAAATTGAAAATATTTCTGTTCAGCAACTTCAGCAACTCTAAATTAAGAGAATCTGTAGTTTATTGGCTTTCAATGCTTGAGCAGGTTAAGAGTGTGTAAGCAAGAAAGATTTCATTTAGAAAGAGAACTGAAATGTCCATGATACCAACAGAGACATTAGGAGAGATTAGGCCATCTTCATAAACTACTTTTCAACTACGAGATTATCAAAAATAATGAATGCCACTAATTAAAAGAAACAATATTTGAAATAAAGAAAACTCGTTTTTAACTCAGTAATAGCTCATGGATATAAAGTTGCATGATAACCAGTTTTTACACTGTTGGACCAAAATAGGCAGCGGCCAACACTTGCTTTGGAGCAGATGGCCACTGGGTCACACTCGACACGTGGTATAACTGTCATGTATTTGGGAAAAACACTCCACTAAGCAGACATTTACAATCTGGGTTACCAAAGACTTGGAGTTTCCCATGCGCTACAGTGTGGTTGCCACATCAATAGACCTCAGCAACTGTTTGCAGAAAAAGGTGAGAAGTGGACATGATTTGAGATGAATCCTGCACCCAACCAACTACCCAAGAAGCAAATAAAATGTTCTAAGGGGCAAATTAGGATCTTGTAAGCAAGAAAGGAAACAATATTAAAAGTGTTTAGAACAATAAATGTGGTTTGAGGAAGGTTTTCTTTCTGTGAAAGGAATGGAGATATGTCTCTCCCCCTTTTGTTGCCAGTTTTTGCAGACCATGATTGAAATCTGATTCATTCATTTAAGTCTAGGTGCACGCGGGGAGCTTAAATCTCATGTCTTTTAAGAGGTCACCAACTTCAGAATGAAAAGGCACAAGGAACAAAGATGCTTTACATTTTGGTGGTACCTTAGTTACTTTGAAATTTAGGTGGCGAGTTACCCTTGTGCCTTGTTATAGTTCTCAACCCAGCTGGTCAGAAACACATTGGATGTTTCCTGTAGCTGCATCTTAAGAGATCTCAGAGCCCACCCTACCACCAACGTTTAGCCAAAGCACCTATAGACATAATCTAGCTCCTCATACTTCATTTTAATTCTATGTAGTAATCATGCAAGTGAAGTGGACTCTGCAGAGGTGCTTCAGAAGTGCCCTGCAGCACAGAAGTGATCTGCGGCATAGAAGTGACCCACAGAACGATCTGCCTTTGGAAGAACTGGATTCAGGGCTTTTCCCCCAAAAGGCATCCATCAATAAACAGACAGGCTTGCCGTTGACGTATAGTGGCAGAGAGAGGTTGGTGTGAATAAAACGGTGTATAATCCAGTCTGTTAACAACATTCACTTGATCTGATAGCTTCATTTTAAGGGGGGAAATAGTAAAATACAGGTAAGAAGTTGAATATTCAGAGCCACTATGAGAGAGATCAATCACTTTACAGTGTGGATGACAAAGTGCCAGAAAAAATACAAAATACACATTAAAAATAAAGCCAGAAACTACCATTTTAAGATTTTTTTAAGACAGACCACAAAGAATAACCCAGAATTTCTAAAGCATTGGTAAATATGAACCTATTACTTATTATTTCATTAAAGTAGAGATGGGAAGGACCAATTCCTAACTCTCAGTGTTTGCCTCCTGGGGTCCTAGATAGCTTTTCCTGTCAAATTAAAAGGGTGAAAAAAAAGAGATAAATAAACATGAGAAATTAAGATTGTCTATGTATATGAAGGAGAAAGGAAAAGAAACAAGGAAATAATGTTCCACAATTATTACCAGAGCTAAGAGAAACAAAATTACTTGATCATAAATTCAGGATAATCTGGTTTTCTTTATGAGTTTCCATTTTATTAATGAAAGGAAGGTAACACCTTACTGTACCCGGATGAATTAAAATGCCTATTTGTAGAAGCAATCCTCCATAGGGGTCTTTAATAGAATCTGTGAACAATTCTGGAGTCAGACAATTTAGCTGTAAAAAGGCAATATTAATAGCTCACCTCTCTCGGTACACAGACCAGCCCGGACAAAAGGAGAAAGAAGGACTATTGGCATGAAAGACTGGGTGGCTTCTGTGCATTATCATCACTTCCTCACAGCCAGGAAGCTTCACACACAACCAGTTCTTTTTAAAAGGGGGAGAAAGTCACCAAGTGCTGTATCCGTAAATTGTCTGCCTTGTTTATGGAACTCGATGTACACAGACAGGGAGCTCTGAGCAGCAGCAGCGAGCCTGCAACAGAGAGTATTAAACACCTGAGAAGAGTGGCTTTTATTTCTTCACAAACCACAGCAGGTCTGCTTGAGAGCAAACTGCTCTCAGGCAGTGTCAGCACTGAGGGACAGTTCTCAACAATCCTATGTACAGCCCCAAACCTGGCTGAGCTGTTTATACCAGCTGAGGATCTGGCCCCGAGGCTCCTGGCATTAGCTCCAGTCAGCGTAAATCTAACAGCCTCTGGTCAGACTTTGGGGGATTTCTTTGGTGTTGTTTTGTTCCGTGCCTGGGATGTGCTCTGCTCCTGTGGTTTGTGAGGAGATGGAATGCAACACTCTCTCTATAAGTTTCCTAAGTTTTCACAGGCTTTGTCCTGGAAAACGGATGTACATCACAAACGTAAGTTATTTTAATGATTTATCATGCAAGAAATGACAATTATTTTAACACTGCAATGCATCTACTTCCTAATTTTACAGAGGGTTTTCTCATTAATTTTTTAACCTTTTGAAAGAGAATATAAAAATACACATTAAATATCTTCCTCTCAGTTATTTTGAACAAATCTGGCAAAGATACTGCTCATGGAAATTCCAATCTGATCTTCTTATCTGCACTTAAGTTCCATACATGGCAGACAGCCCCTGTGAATAGAAATAGGAAGAGAAAAAGAAGATGAGAGGAAACAGTTCAGCCTACCTATGGGTCCCTGCTACTGCCTGTACTGAGAAAGCAGGAAAATTTCAGACTTCAGCAAATCAGGGGTTTACGTTTGGGGTTTAAAATGATACCAATGCTCTCCTTTTAGAGGAGACGGTTGCAAGAGGCAGAAAGTTTCTTTACATCAGCCCCTGGCAATCCTCATCTTTCCTAAAGATCAAAGCAGTGATTGGTGTTGAACCATGAGAACCATCACCAAACCATGCGTTCACTCAGGAGCTGTAAGAAAAGCTGCTTGGAAAGTTTCAAGTGAAACTATAGAAAACTGACTTTTCAACTCCAACACTCAAGACACAAATACAACACATGGAAGGAAAGGAAGCCTGCAATAGGCCATCAGTACATTATCTGCGGCTCCACGTAGCCCTCATGGCAATAAAATGAATTACATTAACTGAAACATTTTGATTTTCTTGTGAGATACTTGGATTTTGCTCTTTAATAAAATCTCACCATCTGCTACAAGAAATATCCAAGCCTCCTCTTCTGATTACACCTAATCACAAGGTGAAATACAGGATGCTGCCCTAACCAAATACCCAAATAATTGTTCTACCAGTGTAAGAATGGTATGGATGAGCCCAGAAATCTGATTTCAAACCAGATATCACTACAAACAAGCCCTCAAAATGTGTGAGGGATCTTATGGTAGTTCTTATTTCACAAATATTATTCAGCTTCACCACAGAGAAAAAGAATGATTCTACCATTCTCCATAACAGTTTAGTAGAAATGGAACTAAACCAAATTTGGCAGCTTATGACAAATGTACTATTCCTCTATGGGAAAGGTGAAGGTGACAAGGCTTAATCCACCCAGGAACGGCTTTCAGGAGAATCCCCTGTTACTGTGAAGCACACACAGCAATGCAACCAGTGAGCAAACCCCACGAGTCTATCCCCCTTCTGAATCAACATACCAGCTATAGGGAGCTACTATCAAGTTGCAGTATGATGGATCCATTCCTGTGAATAGACAGGTAAGCAATAAGTCTATGCCTTTTCCTTTCTTTTTCCTTTATTTTAATACCTATTCAGTCTTGTTATTTGGCTATTACATTTTGCTGTTGCAATTTAAACCTTTTATCAGAAATAAATCTTTGAGGTCTATTCCCTTGTAACACTTCTGGAGGGATGTGCCTTTCAAAAAGCTGGGAGATAAAAATGACAAAGAAAAGAGCCTTTTTTGCAGGCCACTATTAAAGTTTCCACACTGCTACATTACAACTCTAACATAGCATCTTTAATAATAATTCATCACTATTCCATAAGAAGCAAGGAATACGTTATGCTATATTAATCAACAAATCTGTTTTGCTAACTTATTAAAATCATTCATTTGGAATTGTTTATTATTTTAGTGCTGTCTTGTAGCTGATTTATACAGATTTAAAGTTTACTGATGGCTTCTCATTTGCTTGAGACCTCCTGGAATTTGCTACTCCTGTCGATCCTTGCTTAAATCTCCTTTCAGTCAATATATGGCCAGTAATCTACTGGTGAAAAACACTTGACATGATTTAAATGGTCACTGGCTTTGGGTTTTTGGGAGGTAATATTGCGAGAGAGGAAGATAGGGAAGGAATAAGTGAAATGAATGACACCGGTTGTGAAATCTGGAGGAAACCTGAGGAATTGCAGAAACAGGAGGAACCCCTTTCTCCCTGAGCCAGCAGCAATGATTCATTAGCCACTTGCTAAAACTCAATAATCAGTTCATGAATTGCCCATTATGAAAACAATAACAGAATCAGTAAATAATGGCCTCTGATGAATCTGCTGTACCGTATTCCTCTTGGAAGTATAACAATAGAAAGATCCAGAATTAAAGTAGAAAAGGGAAACAAATGAACCCAGTGAATCATATGTGAAACCTGACTTCATATTGCACGTATGAATTTACTCTGTGTGACTCCTATGTAAGCTCTACATACCTAGTTTTCTAAACCCAGTTCATTTTCAAAGCCTCAATGTCAGATTCTGCTGCAATAAGCTAACGCTCAGAATAAAACGTCATCCTTTGGGGTGTTTATTTTGGGGAGAGGGGTGGGTTTTGTCGTTTTCATCACGTTCTGAAGTCAGACAATTACACAGTATCACAGTATCACAGTATGTTAGAGATTGGAAGGGACCTCAAAAGATCATCTAGTCCAATCCCCCTGCCAGAGCAGGAACACCTAGATAAGGTTACACAGGAATGTGTCCAGGCGGGTTTTGAATGTCTCCAGAGAAGGAGACTCCACAACCTCCCTGGGCAGCCTGTTCCAGTGTTCTGTCACCCTCACTGAGAAGAAGTTTCTTCTCAAGTTTAAGTGGAACCTCTTGTGTTCCAGTTTGTACCCATTACCCCTTGTCCTATCATTGTTTGCCATTGAGAAGAGCCTGGCTCCATCCTAGTGACACTCCCCCTTTATATATTTATATACACTAATAAGGTCACCCCGCAGTCTCCTCTTCTCCAAACTATAGAGATCCAGCTCCCTCAGCCTTTCCTCATAAGGGAGATGCTCCACTCCCTTAATCATCTTTGTCGCCCTGCGCTGGACTCTCTCCAGCAGGTCCCTGTCCTTCTTGAACTGAGGGGCCCAGAACTGGACACAATATTCCAGATGCGAACGCTGAGCAACAACAGTAGAAGTATTTTTCACACGCAGCAATATGTTCTCACTCTCATGGCTCAGAAGAAATCCCTTGGGGCTCAAGATCTGTGCATGTAATATCCACACAGAAAATTAAACCTCAATTGAGGAAAAACCCCAAACCCCACCTCTAAGGATACCCGAGCATTGTTTTGCGACAATGATTAACAAGATCCTTTTCCACGCTCTAATACGAGTTGCACACATTTGTGCCACAGCTAAATTTGATCTAGTCAGGGATTTCTTTAAAATGCTGGCTGGAAGATAATGAGTTTCACAGATTTCTCCAGCACTCAGGAGAATGCCGGATCTTCACAGCATCCTCAGGACCAGTGGCCCTTTCTTCCTCTGAATTGAAACCCTTGCTGCCTCTGGTTTTTAAGTTTAAACATGGAGGTTTGCTTCAGTGAATGGGGTTCCAAAGGAAAGAAAAAACCCCTTCAGTCCCGTCCAGGGTGTATTTTGAAAAATCTGAGCTTCCCTAAGGTCTTAACAAAAGGAAATTCTCCTTGTGGGAAGAGATGATTAATCCGAGACGCTCCAATGCACTGTATGTTGTAATGATGAAAAGGATGCTCAACAGGTCTAAGCCTTTCGAAGGGAGGGTCTTACTCATCTTTGCCTAGGTGTGGTTCAGGAAGCATCTTTAGCTCTTGACATAGCAAGAGGGCACCTCAGAATAATACAGCCTCTCTCCAGGGAACAAGATGAATTTCCAAGCCTTTGCTTGATCAGGTTAACATTTGACAAGCTTGCTTTAATGCTGTCATTCTCCCCAAGTAGCTCAGATGAGGAAGACAGAAAAAGTTTGCGGCAAAGAAGGACAGAAGGAAAAGAAAGTCAAGATTTTCAAACCAGTGTTACCAAAAAGCCCGCTTTCTCTCCTCGCTGCAGACAGCAGGTAATGAGTACAACTGGATGTGCTGTGGATTCTTCTGGAAGCTTTGGCCAAAGAAAACAGGGGTTGCTCAGCTTTTATACACAAAGACGTGCACAAAATCTTCTGAAATCTTATCGCTTAGGTGTATGGGCTGGAAATTGAGGAATGCTTAAATCCTAGTGCTCCACAGAGCCAACAGGCATTGATTTGTCCACCTTGAGCAATGCATTAATTTTCCTTCTATTGAATTGTTATTTACCTGGTACCACAAGCGTGCATAACCCTTGAAAGGAAAGGAAAGGTGTAGCCCCTGTCCAGAAGATCTGCTGTTCTAAGTTCACCCTAATGCCGATACAAATAATGGAACACACTTTTGCTCTCTCAAATGGCAGTCAAAGCAAATTGGGCATTCTGAGCTGGGCTCTGGCAGCCTTTTGTATTGCTTTCATTAGAGTGTCAGCCTCTAAAAAAATAATGTGACAAAGGAAGGGTGGCTGGTGAGCTGGCAATCATACAACGTCTACAGATCTGAGCCCTTCTGTAATGATCATATGTGATTTACAGAATCAAAGGGTCAAATTCTGCCCTCAATTACACACCTATTGCTAGGTGGTACACCACCACATGGCATGTGAATTAGAGAGATTATTATATTTCTAAAGAGGCAGAAAAATGGTCTGCGGCCTTCAAAGTAACAAATTCAGTGTTGATCCTATATTAAATAATAACAGATAAATGTACAAAAATATCAATGCACCTTCAGTGCGTTCTTTATAGGTACAGTTGGAGCGATAGAATTGCTGCAGTCTCTGTTTCTACTCTAATATTCTGTGTAGGGATATGCTCCACAAACTAAACTTTGGAAGAGATAAATTGGCATTGTTTCAATCTGCTGGAATGCTGAGGCATCGGCTTAGTGTGTCAGAAATCCCCATCTCTGCTGTATCTAACATCCTGCTCCTCTGACTTTGTCACGATACAAGAGTTTCCATAAATGCCCATTTCTGTTGTCTCTCAACTAATGCCTACACCTTCTAAAACAGGATTAATGCAATTCCTCAGGAGAATTTATCAGACACACAAGTTATTTAATTCAGTGTGAAGTCCCTGTGCCCTGAGGAATCAGAAACGCCATGGATTTCAGTTGCTGGTTTCTGCTTTTTGTTCTGTGGTCACCATCCTACAAGCACAAAGTTGTTGAACTGTTGAGTTTCTCCACTGCCTATCGTGGGATTTCATTCGGATCCCCTGGCAGGTGCTATAAGGAGAAGTGGAACTGAAAGTCAGCGGGATTGAAATGTCAGCTGGCTAGAGGCACTTCTGCTACCCTTTCTATAGAAGCACAGGACCAACAAGAGCAAACCACTGTCGATAAAAACAGCTTCTCATCCCTGCATTGAGAAATGGATGGTACAGTCTCTTTTAGCAAAATGCCTTCAAGCAGTGTCTCCAAACCCATAGGTACAGACATGTCAAAAAGAAGATGTTGTATCCGAAATCTGCAGAGAAACACATTTCCCTTCACAATTCCTTTCCCTACAGGCTTTTGATTCTCCCCAGCACCTACCTGCATTCAATTCTGACCCATAAAGGCCAGTCTCCTGCAGCAACCAGCATTAGGGGAAATCCTGCATAAACAGAAGCAAACTCTAATTGACAGATACACAGATTTTCATTTTAATTGCATGCTTTTAGGACTTCAAAGTGTTTCTAAATTATCAGTGGATTATGGCATTTGTTTTGAAATGCAATCCTATTTATTGTCTGAATCCTTCTGCTTTCCACAATAATATTTGTGTCATTATTTGTCAAGAAATGAAATGACTTTTGTTACTTAAAGACTTTCCATTCAGACAAAACAAAGTTAAAGACAGTTGCAAAAGCAGACTCATCAACAAATGGAACTGCAAGCAGGAGGAAAGAACGGACAAGGAAATTACATAATGAGCAGAAGTATTTAAGAGCAGTTCCATTGACTTGGATGCGCCCCAAAACATCCTTGCCCCAACTGCTCTATGTCTCCTTCATCTAGGTAGAATAAACTCTGCCGTGATTTATGTTGGAAGCAGTGTGTTTCCCTGTCACTTTAAAGGAAGGGAATTTTCTGGCTCTTCCCTTCCTTAGTTAATACACATGCACACACTCACACAAAACATATGTTAATAACTTCAGACCACAAATTTAATTTATCTCAGCTTTCCACCTGACATCATTCCTTGTCATGTGGCGCATACCCATCCGTAAACAAAATGGGGATTCATTACCATAGCAACAGCGAGTGGGACTTTGATCAGCTTCAATGATTATTTGTAGGCACACACGTTCACAGATATCAAAATCCTAAGTGAAGGCTGATTACCTGGGGTTTTTTTTTACAATGAAAGCAGTTAAGTTGGTTTATATGTATGAGAAAGAACACAAGCTAAAGACACTAAAAAATACCTCGGAATGGAACCCGAAGCTACTGGCCATTAGCCTGGTGTCACTTCCAGTTACTTGCACATATATATATCCCTAATACCAGGAATTTGATGTATGTGTCCTGTGCCCAATAAAGTCTTTTCTTTTTGTTCCCTGGCAGATGTGACACTTGGGGCTGCTCGTGCAGGTGGGTTTGGGGCTGGCTCGTGTGGGATGAGGAGAGGTGGGAGCCTGGAGCTTGACAGAAAAAGAGGGAAATAAAATGGGAACAATGTGCTGGAAAAACCTCCAGTCGGAGCTGCACGGGGCCAGCTGTTTTTTTCTAATTAGAATAACAAAAATAGCACATGCTAAAATGTGAGGGTTTTTTTTTTTTCCTCTCAAAAGCAATGAATGCTTTAGGAACTATAAGGAAAGAGCTCTAAAACCTATTTAAATGAAGGAATGTTTCAGGAGCCATATGGAGAAGCAAAAAAGAAAAGGCGAAAAGTAGAGAAATGTTTTATTTTTAGCTAAATCTGAAGCGTTTCAATTCTTCATCCAATGTTACAGAGAAATTATCTTACTTTGAAACTTCCAAAAATGTCAGTGCTGATGCTGCCTCTGGTATCAGAGCTTAAACAAGATAGTTTAAAATACTTAGTGCATTTCAGTGATGCATTCTTCCAGGCACTGTAAATTCCATTATATGCCCTGAACATGCATTGAGATATATTACTTATGATCTATCTGTGTTCCAGTAATGTATGAGAGCGGCACATAATGAAGTATGTGACAAACACTCAAAACACACACTGGATCATCAGTCTTCTCTCTCCTCTTTTTTTTCCCCTTGTTCTCTTTTCCCTCTCCTTTTCCTGCAGCACGGATGATTCAAAACTTTGACTACAGGAATCACATTTGTAACAGCTCCGGCATTCTGGACATCTGCACTGTTAGAGTACTTTCGACTAAAGTCACATGGCCATAGGGAAATTTCACAGCATTCAAATCACAGTGACTTGCCAAGGTGTATAACTAGTTTGTTTTCAGCTGTTCTCCTCATGAATAATTACCAAGCAGGCATATCCTAAAGCTAGCACAAGCTGTCAGTTCCCTCCCCCCCCCCCCCCCCCGGAATCTTCAATATTTAAAACAGAATTTGGAATTTAGAATTTCATAAATAAAAATAATTACAGCCCAGGCAAAACAGCCCAGCTCCAGTGCTGTCACGGGCTTGTTGCCTTTCTAAGGGGCTTCCCACAATCAACATGTTAGAGTCATATTAAATTATTTCTACAACATCAAGTTATGCAAATGCAAGGGGAATTGCATGTTGGGTCCCCCCCCCCAAAAAAATAATACTTTGTGAGCATTTAACTGACTATTCCTTCCTTGAGCACAGAAAGCACAGTACAAGCCCAAGACTTCCATCTGTTTCAGTCCATTTTGATCAAATATGCTACGTGCTTTCTTTTCTACTGCTGTGTGTGTGAGTGAGAGCCAACAGTAATGGATGAGAAGGATGAGAGGCAGAAATAGATGGAGGCACAGGAGATGGGTGCAGTTCACCTTGAAGCCTTCCTTAGACCGTTTACTATCCACACAGGTCCCTAGCGTGAGGCACAGACCTCAGTTTCATCCACAGAAGAAGTCTTTGGGGAATGACCACTTGGCCATCAGCATCCCACTTCTCTTGCACACCCAAGTCACAGGCAGAAGTGGCTGTGACCAACAACCAGCCACTACAAGGGACTGGAGTCCCACTGCCCACCCACAACCCTGGTATCAGAGGGTTACCCCCACAACAGAGAATTTACAACTGACCTACTCCAAGATCAGTCATGACTTCTCTGTTATGCTGGCAAATAACAGGTCATGTCCCTGAAGCCCCGAGAAGACAAAAAGGGAGATTGTGAGCCAAGAGGAAAGCAAGCTTTCCCTTCACACCAGGCTTCATATTGGCACGTTATTATACTATTATGAAAATCTTTACTGGAGCTTGAAGAATGCCCTGAAATAGATATTGTGCTGGTTAACAAATTATATTTTCAAATGAGAGAGATTTTATCACCAAAACACCTCATGATTAATTTCTAATGTGAAGCTTATGGCCCTAACTTAAAACATTTGATTTTGCATTTGTGTTCAGAGGTTGAGCACTTTAGTAAAGTTTTTATAAGAAACTCACTGGATTTTCCTTTTCCCCCCATATTGAAAAGCAAAATGAATCACTAACCTGTTAATCCACTCTAACTTCCTAACCTCAATTACAGCTCTTGAGATGAAGGTGATTAAAAATAAGTATTTTCCCCCACTTTCAAAGAGCAGGTCACACCTTCCAAAGAAATCCTGGTTCAAATGTATCAATCATACATTAATGGCAAGAATTAGAATTGGTCAGAAACGGTCCCTAAGATGTTTCCCCATTTTCTGACTAGTTGTAGCTATAACTACTTGGAGTTTAAACACCTTGAGTAGCACCACTGCAGTAAATAGGGTTAGTTCTATAGGAAATAAGAGGAGATAATGTAAAACTGTATGGGCTACGAGAAAAAGCTAGTAAAAAAGCCAGAGTATTCAATTTAGGAACTTGCAGCTCCCAAATCTAAGCACGGACCACGAGGCCAAACTTCTGCTCTATTCAATTCTTTTATTAATTAATAATTCATATTAATCAGCATTTTTCTGAGCTTGGCCTACTACTACAATTTGTGGCACATCATATTCTTATATGTTTCTAATATGTTTGATTAATTTATTGTTGGTGCTTGTGAGCAGTCCATGATCATCTAAATACATTCTCAAGTGACCAAAGGAATCGATAAAGTAAGGGGGCCAAGGTGCAACAGGCAAAGCTGCAACTCAATTTCTCACTTTTACTGGATATGTTTGAGACTCAAGCATCAAGATTTAATTCTTTAGACTAGATCTTAGACCAGACTTGATCTTGCTCTTAGTTCCAAGATCAAGTTGGCATTGCACAGATTCATGTGTACACATTCCGCATTCATTTTGTTAATATTCTCAGGAAATGAATCAAAACTTTGCTTTTCTCACTAGCAGCCAATCAACTAAACCCTTATTCACAAAAGGCTTTAAAAAAAGAACAAAAAAAGAAACAAAGGAAAATGAAATGCAAACAAAAACATGTACAATTTTGAGCATTTAATCCTACCATTTACCAGAATGGGTGTTTAATTCTAACCACAACGATTATTCCAGACTAGTGATACAGTGACACTCCTCCAGTGACTGAATAGGTTTCCCTGCATTATTTGTTAAGCCCATTTTGGGTTTGTCTGAAAACACAGGAGCTGTGAACTCTTTGGGGCAGGTAAAGTCCCCAGCAGCCACCCACCATTGGGGCTGTGCAGAGCCTTAGGCCTGGCAGCAAGATAAAGTAACGTACAGTTATTAGTGCATTTGGCAGCATTATGGCTCTTGCATCAAAATAACTGCTTTTTGGTTTAGTTTTTTAAGTCATTTTCTGGTAAGTAAATAAATGATTGCTGTGAAAAACCCTGTCCCTCACTGTGATCCTAAAATCCGGAATAAAAGAGAAACCTTCTCCCACATCCCTCCTGTCGATCCCAACTTTTTACTGGTTTTCCTTTTTTCCTGTAATACTTGCCCAAATTGTGTTTGTGGCTGATACTTCCTACCCTGCCTTCCTCCCACAGGGAGCTGAAGCTCCACCTTCTACTCTTCCATTTCCAATCCATTTTAATAACTTTGTCTTTTCCAACAAATAGGAATTTTGCCATTGTCTTTGGGGGGAACGAGAGGAGATTTTCAGTGAGCTGAGCTGCATAGGGTTTTTGTCTCATTTTAATCAGGATGTTGGTTGCACAATTCAATCCTGATTGTGTAATCAGAAAGCAAGAAGAAACAGAACACAAATGAATTACTACGGAAAAAATTGTCCTCATAATGGGGTCATGAAGCATAGAGATATACATTTATAATGCTCTGTCAAATTACATTATGCAAGGAAATAAATTATGTTAAGAGAAAGTATGTTTTAATTACAAGCACAATACTTCCTCAAATTGGGGAAAAATTGCTACCCCTTTTTTTTCCTGATCCTCATTATTATTATTATACATAAATGGAGCATCAATATGCAGAGAAGTGTCCATGCAGGGCAGACATCCCCTGCTGCTAAGGAGCTCTGTGTGTGTGTGTGTGCACAAGGAATTTAGGACTGCAGCATTTTCCAATTATTCTTTTTCCTGTAGTTTTTTCCTGACCATCAATGTGTAAAATAGAGATCTAAACAGTAAGGCAACAGTAGTTTGTTGTCATGTACATGACAGCACTTATACTGTGCTCTCACTAAGTGTGTTGCAAATACAGCAGAGCATTTAAATCACAGCAAATAGAATACAGAATAAAGAGAAAGAGTAAGGGGGGGGGGGGAAGGTTTTATTTATTGTAATCTAAACAAACATTTAAAGAACAGCATCCTGGTGACACAGAGGATGTTGTCAGGATATTATATTATTCACCTTATAATTGCAAATTAGGTTTGAATAGGTGCAATGGCAAACACAAACTTTTTCTATTCCTTCATAAAGAATGGCATGATACAACAGATATTAGACATGCCAGGCTCATAGATAAATTCAGCGATGTTATCAATCTTTCAAACCCCTTTATTTTTCCATAAATAAGTTTTGGCTATGAATCAAATACTAATCAAAGTGCTGAGTATAAAGAGAGCCAACATTTAACTCTGCTACCTCAGCCTTTACGTGCTGCCTTAACCACAAAACGATCACTACAAAAAGGGAGTCTCAGCTCTGAGATCTCTACCCAGGCTAAAGGTGTGCCCCTCTTCCCAGCCCCAGTTTTCCGGGCTAACAGCAAGTACCTTTGAAAACACACAGGAATAAGAAGCTTTGAAAATATCCAGCTTTAGCTGCGGCAGTCCTGTAAATACCCCGAATATAGGAGGATGTTTGTTAGGAGGAGGAAAATCCCCGGGAAAGGGGAAGGTGCATCGGGTATTCTTTAAGTAAAATTGAACTTTATTTATGAAACTCCTGCTTAAAAACAATCGAACATTAAAAATCCCTGCAGCTTTCAGCTGGGTGCCCTATTCCCCCTCCGGTTTTCCCAATGCACTAAACCATCTTTCTTACCACAAGGTGGCATCTTCTTATTTTTCTATAGAACATGAGAATATTTACATAATGTGAATAATTTCCTACACCTGAACGTTTCTCATCTTTTTTTATGACAGCCATTTAACATCTGTGCAGGTACCCAGCAATGATGTTAGACCTCAGCTCCCAAAGGCTCATGGAAGGATCTGCTGCTGCTTTCCGTACCCCTTTTCACAGACCTTACATATGCAGCGACTCCCTTCACTAACCAACGTGCCAACAAGACTTACAGGAACACACACCTACGGCTTTCAAACTCCAGGACAGCCCAAACCAAGAATTTACAACGTGTGTTACAAATGCTGAGGTTTCTCCCCAAACTCCTGTCGAAGGAGGACATGACTGGAGCATTCTGACCAGTTTCTCAGCACGCAGAATAGAACACAGAAATCTAGTAAAGCCAAGGAACTTTACATTCCCTCCTCTATGCACATAACTCAAACCAATCCTACAAACACAGACAAAGGCATAAAAAGCATCAGCAGGGTTTTTTTAAATCTACCCAGATCACCACTAATTTAACCCATATGAGAAGCAACAAGGGGAAAGTTTCAACTCTCTCTCCCTCGCCACTAACTTTCATTTTGCGCAGTTATTAATCTCCTTCCAAAGGTGAAGATCTTCATCCAAGCAGAAGAGCACAATGTTTAGTGACTACGGTCAACTTGACACAAATGGAAATCACTGCCTGAGAAACCAGAGGATGGAATTCCCATGACAGAACTTAATGCCCCCACTATTAAGTTGCTTTAGAAGCAAAAAAGAAAAGGCAATTTTATTCCTTCTTTTTTATACACTACAACTTCATCAGCTGTAATCCCAGGTTTACCAATTCAAACACAAAGCTGCTGTTGACTTCTAAAGACACTGGACTCAAGCTTCTGACCCACAATTAAGAGATGTTTAACTGAAATGGCTCACCAAAACTGAGGGAAATCTTGTGGCAAAACTTTTTCAGGAAGAAATCCAAATTTAATGTTCCTAAATTGTTTCTATGACATTTTATCTCACCTACTAATTATTTCTAAGTTAAGGGGCTTTTCTTTACCTTTTCAAAGAGAACTGGTTTCTTAATTTGAAAAAAAAAAAAAAATCAGAATTTACTTCAAATAAATTTTGATTTTAAATATTTGACTCTGAAATTAAGGGGTCTGAGTCACAGGGAAGAATTTTCTCCTTTACACTCACTGGTTTCAGATCCAGGTGCAGTAATTCTGAATATTGTACCACTGTAGATGAGCATCTGAATATGGATTATGCTCTCCTATGGAAAATTCCAGCCCTGGCAGTGTTCAAGGCCAGGTTGGACACAGGGGCTTGGAGCAAGCTGCTCTAGTGGAAGGTGTCCCTGCCCGTGGCAGGGGTTGGAGCTGGAGCAGCTTTAAGGTCCTTTCCAACCCAAACCAGTCTGGGATTCTAGGATTTGTAAACCTTTCACCTTACTCTAAACAAGATACTGGATTCATGGCTTTGATTCTCATGGCATTTCTTTACATCAAGAAACAAGATTTCATATTATTATCTGAACTAAAAACATGGCTGCAGGATTGCTCTATCAGTTTGTGCTCTTTGTGCCCTGACTGTGAGACCAGCCCAGGGAGGTGGATGTACGGATCCGGATCTGCTCGGCTTATGTAAGGAACTTCACGTGGGAGCCGAATCACGTATCAGTTCAAAAGCAGCGAGACAAGAATGTACTCGTCTGCAAATACAAATGAAGCAATAGGTCTAGCCATTACGTTTACTCCCAATTATTTGCAGCTGTAAAAACACACAGACAATATTTTCCACATCCAAAATTCCATTTTTGGCTCCAGACAAACATCAGTTCCTATCTCAAATCTCGAGTTCTGGTAGAGCTTTCAGAGACCATGTATCACAGCAGAAATCCAACTAAACTCAATGTCTAGCAAACCATCTGCAAATAAAGTTATTGCAAGAATTGTTCACTGAAGCCACATAATTTTAAAGAGACAGGTATGATTCCTGCTCCTTATGTCACCTGAGAGCTGAAAGTACATTAAACAACCAGGCTTGAATGCACAGGTAACAGGATGCTTGCACTCATATGCTACAAAGGACAGAGCTCTACCACAGGCATAAAACATGTCAAACTGATAGGAAACTTTAGAGTGAATTTTAAAGGGTATTCCTTCAAAGAACTATAAAATATTACATGGATTTGACGGCCAGTAGTTCAGAATACAAGCAATAGCCCCCAAGTAGTCTACTGTAGTGCCTTCTTTGTGTGCTGGTTGGTTTTAATTGTCAGTTTTCCACACCAAAGTGTTACTCCATTTCTACAGAAAGACCTGGCTTTTCGCAGTAAGGCGTACACGTAGGGCCAAGGGCACTATTTTGTAAGGCCTGGAGAGAGCTGTAAAATCCCTTTGGCCACCCCAGTCTTTCCTGGGTAGGGCTCTCCTCTTCCCCTTGTGCCCCCTGATGGCATTAGAGAGCCAGAGGTCACGCTGCTGCTGCCCTCAGCAAAGGACCTCCCTCCTCAGCCAAAAGTAGAAAACCACAGGTAGGCATGGGGTGGTGATCACTGAATTGGGCTAAAACCTCTGAATGCCTCCAGGTCTTCTCAGTCCCCCACATTTGCCTCTGCACAAAGGCAGATGTGATCAGTGTTCAAAGCATCCCGTCCAACATGCAGCAGCTCAAATAAAACATAAACACGCACTTCTGTGTCCTTAGTGTATGTATCTCAGTGCATATCCATATCTACACGTACTAAATAGAATAGTTAATCTTCAAGTAAATGGATAACAGTAGAGCCACATTCTATGTAATACCATTAAGAAATTTTCTAGATGTTTAAAGCCACTAAAATCAAGGAGACAGGAGTTTACTTGTGCACAAAAAGGTGTGAACAAGCCCACTTTCGCTAGTGCCAGTGGAGATGCTCTAACTTAATACCTGAAGCTCTGGCTTCACACAGAAAACATCAGCACAAAGTCCAATTTCACTTTACTGAACATGAACTTACTGGCAACTTTCTTCAGCACAAAATGTCTTGACTTGTGTGCAGCATACATGGACTAAACACTCTGCCAAGGTATTTGAAGCATGGGGTGTGACATCCTCAAACACAGTACCTAGGTCATGGTACACTCCAATCGCTTCTGTGCCATTAACTAATGCTTAGTAATAGCAATACAAACAACAACATAGTTAGAGCCAAAGAACTGTGCTGAAGGAAAAGGGGATTACTGCTGACTTTATCATGGGGGTGAAACCTTGCTCTCAGTCAGACCCACAGGATTACATCTCCCTGCCAGAGGAACAATGTGATAATTCAGATAGGTGATAAACTCCTCCATTTTACTCTTCACAGCAGGTAAATCAATGTGGCTCAACAAATCCTGTTCACAAACTGGTGAACAACCCACAGAACACACATATACTGTAAACACAACAGAAGCTATGTTTTGGTCCTCACATATAACTTACCTTCACTGTTTAGCATCTGAGGTTCTTCCCTAAGCAGCATGACCAGCACACCAATGATACCTGGTCCAGCAGCAGCTCTGCTCTAGCTGGTCTCATCACATTTCCATATTATCTTCAGCTCTCTTTATATTTGAATATAATATTAAAAGCCCCAATGCTTTTAACAGTTACCACGGCTCACATGCAAGATACTGCTATTACTCCCTGTTACAGAGCAGTACTGAAGGAATAGTGTTAGTAGACGACTTGCCATGGCAGCTATTTCAAGTTACCTCTCCGTGAACTGCAAGAGAGGAGGTATCAATAATTTCCAGCCAGATCAATACGTTTTGCCTAGAAACCAGAGTTCTTCCACATGTTTGTATAAGAAAATGAAAAGCAGATCTTCTATTTTGGTATCTTATGGCCTAGTCTGTTATTGTAATTAATAAATGGAGCAGACAGCCTACATCTCCTTATAGTTTACTCCACATTTCCCTTCATTTATCAATGCAAAATTATTTAGCAGAAAGTCATTAATCGAATTTCGTCGGAGAGAGCAGCATTATTAGATATGTTATATCTCAACAATGCTGCTTCACAGCTGTAGCCATGGATTTTTTAAGCTTTAATTGAACATCTGTGCACTTTAATTAATCTGAACAAAATGCAAAGGGAAAAAGAAAAGCAACTGTAGGTACCGTGAATGTAAGGAACTCATTTAAGTTTTCCAAACTCCTTCAAATAATGACTCTTCTACGTACACATCAGATTGCAAACAGCAACATTAAGTAGCACAAGCTTAATTATACTTTCCCAAATACCATGCAATGTTATTTCCTAAGATAGAAATGATGTATGAAAACCAATATTTGCGCATATAATCTACAGTGTTCTGCTCCTCTCCTCAGTCAAGGCCAGCTCTACCAGAGGTTATTCACCGTATGCACAGGGGGAGGATGATGTATCTCTGTAACACTTGTAGTAGTCAAATAAGCTGCCAAAAGCATCCAAGAGAAGTGATGAAGGAAGGATTATTCCCTTTACTCCTGTGCCTACCAGGAGATGAAGCACCCAGTTCAGGCCTTCAGCCTGGACCAGAAGTTATTCAGAACCCAATTCCTCCTCACAGTATCTCCATCAGCCTCTTGGACACTGGATGTTAATTCCCATTTAAAGTTTAAGAGAACACAGCCATGTTTCCTCTTCCACAGTCCCCCCATAGGCATTTTTAATAAGACTGAGCTCTGTTGATGTGGATGTCCTGTAGTAGAAGAGGACTCCAGGCATAGAACACCAAGCAGGCAGCTATATATTGCCAATATGCAATTTGTGGTCACAAATCAAGCATTTTTGTTCTGTCTTTCAGATCTGATCCTGCTCAGCACTTTGTTAACCACATCATGACTATCTTTGTTCAAGAGGTAGCTTCTACAAAGCTATCAATGACTTTACTCAAGCTTTGGAAGTCCCCACTTCTCTTACTTATAGAGCTACCAACTGCTACTCTCTGAACTATCACTGCGTGAAAACGGGTCTAACTGACCAGATGTGTACTCACTGACATGTCAACATTCAAGGAGGCGATTACCTTAGAGCTAGCAATCCACCAAACACACACAGAGAACTACCACAATGGAGCAAATACACTGTACAACCCAAAGACTAACCCTTGTGTCCATGCAGTCACAAGTACTAACAGGATCAGCCACAAGTGAGATGGTGCAAGGCATACCTGTCCTGAAGCAACTATCAGCCACAGTTGGGATCATACCATTCAGATGCATAAACAGGACCATCTTCTGACCAAATGATATGAACTAGGCAAAGATGAGACTTCTGTGTCTTTAGGATCTCCTTTACCAACTACTTGTGCACGGGATGGTGCTCACTAAACAGCTTAAAAATTAGCCTGCAAAGAACCTTAGATACCGGACACAGAGAAAAGGTTAAGTAACAGGTAGAAAGAAAGTAACTTATTCCATAGTCCCCTTATTTACATCCTTTTTTCCCCTGCAAAGGTGTATCACTGTTCACACTAAAGCATTAGTGTTTGTTTCTGTGTGAAATATTCCTCCTACTTCTTCAAATTAAAGAAACCTGCTGAGAAAAACCAACTTTTAAGCTGGATTCAAGGCTGGAATACCGTAATTCAAAAGCTCTCTTGTTGAATCAGATAACTATTAGAGACTATTTTGAAATACTTTTTACAGTCTTGGGACTATTAATGTCATGTTCAAATCACTCTGAGGCTGTTTGGATTTTTTGTTGTTGTTGTTTTACCATTCATGGGGATACAATGACTCACTGGCACGCTTCCAGCGTGAGATGCATTTGAATAATACATGGCATGCCCTTCAGCGAGCATCATAATGCCAGATCTAAAACAAGGTAAGAAGTTTCTCCATATCCCTTCCCAGTGTTCAGCTGCTCATAATCTGTAGCGTTAACAATTCATCATCGAACCCAGAGACTTGCTGCCAACTTATCAAAGTGGCCACTGGATGCGTCTGATGTAGTCTGAGCATCTGGCTCTTCACTGCTCCTGACATTAGCACAGACAACAGAATCAGTGGACTATTGAATGCAATTACAGTAAGCGAGACAGACAATAAAGATTGATAGCGCCTTCTCTTTTTATCACATACAGAACTAGTGGGGGTTAAAGCTTTGCCTTGAGCTGCCTTCATTTAACAATGATTGAAAATATGCAATTGTGATGGTAAAACACTGCAGCCTGTACCACTTCATTTACTGGACACATTATCAAATTAAATGAAAAGTGAACTGCCAAAAGCAACAGTTATTATATATTAATGATGAATATTTACTTAGCATTGTTCACAAATCACACAGAAAACAGAATCCTTCTTGTTATCTTCTTTGCAGCCTACAGATGAGTAGTTTAACATTTCTATGTTTATGCTACATCTTCGTCTGCAAATCTTAAGATACAGACGTGCGCGATTGGATTTGTGACCATCCATGTGGTGACAAATGTGTAATTAATAAAATGCTCCGGCAGTAAATGAATCCTAATTGCTGCAGGGATTCTTTACCTCAAGTCACACTTGGTATTCTTGAAAGTACTCAACTAACCAAAGGAACTGAAGAAAATGAGTATTTTCTGGCAGGCTTTCTGGCGTGGGCCACTTCTAGCAACTGGAAAAACCAGAGGAGGCCAACATCATGGATTTATCCTAATACACCTATTGTATGGAATTCCAAACTGGTTACTGCTCTTCGGCTATTGCATGCTGGGTGAGCTAAAAATACATGGTGCACTGGAACTAGGCAGACAAGAAAGCGGAGTTATGAAAGGAATTGATTGTTTTGCTTAAAACTTTAAATCCTTGTTTTACAGAATCCTTATTTTATAGAATGCTAACAACATTTTGTCCTCCAATTGCAGCCAAACCATCCTCCCAAGCACGGCAATAACGTAACTACTGAATGACAGAGCTGATAACGCCTTCGTGATTGTGGCCTAGTTTGCATTCATTGTTTTAATGGATAAACCAAAGAATTTCTTTATTTGAGTGCCACAGAAGAATTGATACCATAGAGAAAGTAAATTAAGAAAAAAGGATCTTTTTTACAAGCTCAAAATTAAACACAACAGTAACTACGCTGTCAGCTCCTGTCAATTTTAGATCCACTGCAATGAAGTAGTAGTTGGACAACATGTGGTCCTGGTACTGCCTGGTTTGGGGTTACACATCCAACAAATGCAAACATATGGTCCTTGTCATGCAATGATATCCATGCAGGCATATTTTTGCCTATGTGAAGAGCTCTGCTTGCTTCAGAACAGCTCTTGAGGCAGGCACAAGACTCTGCACAAGCTGAAGTATCTGCGACTAAATGACTAAACTGAGGGGTTTAAATAAAAATAGGCATTTGCTTTTTTTCCCTCTGTAGAGCCCTGGGAAGTGAAATAAAGCATTCCCAGAACACTCACTGAACTGCATCCTCCAAACTTCACTGGTTTTGCAGCAAACTGATTATATCCCAGGAATCTGATTTCTACAAATCACTGATATAAAGGCACCGCGGGCTAAACAAGACAAAAGAAGGAAACTGAGGGAAAAAGTTTGCCTTTTTGGCCATATAAACCAGAAAAGAGACAAACACAACTATGCCACAATGGAAAACTATGTGCTCATCCCACACAACCAATTGGAAAAGCACCAGGCTGTATGGTACTGCTTAACAATAGTGCAGAAATAACTAGGAAACTCTGGCAACGATGGCCCACAGACAGCTTTGGAAGGATGAGGCATCAATAGATGAACTACAAGTAGAACAAATGAATTATCTTAAGCCTACTGAAAACAGGAAACCAAGACACTTCTATTTTCAAACTACATTTATCATCACACCCTCCCCTTTATTAAGCTGAAAACAGCTAAATTTAACCAAATATTTTTCACATTGTTCACATTTACTTGTGAAATATCAAGAGAAACATAAGTAGATAATTTCCCCTCCATCTAAGCCACTTTTTCCACTTGAATTTCCATATAAAGAAACAATAATCCATGCTACAAAGCAACAGAACTATTGAAGCCTGGTTGTCTATAATCACTTTTTGTCCTCCTGAACCACCTCATTGCCTTTATCATGTAAAGGACAGCCACAAACACAGTGGTTTGTCCCAGCTATGCACACATTTACTGGGCAGGAGGCTGCTGCCAATGGAGAGAAAAGGGATCATGAGTCCTGTCCATCCTTTCCTCAGGGAGGTACCGATGAGGTCTGTCCTGCACCAAGAGCCCAGGAACTACACAACAGATAATGGCTTTGCAAGCAGGTTTACAGATGCTCAAGTCACTGCAGGGAGATGTACAGACCAACAGGGTGAACCTCACATCCTGGGAAAACTCAATGTGAAGTGCAATCAAGAAAGGAGTAATGGGAATGCCATCAGAGGAGGCCAGAACATTCCCCTTGAATTGTATTTCAGAAGTGAGGGGGAAATGACAGCGAACTGACAGTCAGAGGAAAAAACACCCACCAAAACTAACAACAGAGAAGTTACAAATCCTGTCGCTGATATGACTCAAGCCTGAGATGAATCAACAGCTCTGCTCATCGCTCAGGGGAAAGGACAGTGCCAACCTCACACCATGAATGCATAGCACGTAGGATCACTTTTAGAGATTGGCAATTGCATCATGGTTACAGGAATCAACAAGTGTAGGTCTAGATGAAGTGAACAGAGATTCAGACTTGCACCAACTTAGTTTGCATTTCCATACCCCTGCAGTGTATTTCAGTGAAGATATTGTCCAGCTGCATCATGTTTGAATGGGAGAGGAAAACTCAAGTCAGATGTATGCCAGAGCGACTGCAGTGGAGACATTCCGCTGTTTAAGATCATCTCAGAGAGTGTTTCTTTCTCTCTCATTTTGCCATTCCTATTGTGTCAAACAAGAAAGCAGCCACCAAACCCCCTCAAATGAAGTCTTGCTCCATTTCCTCAAATGGACCAATTCCCAAGCCACCCCTCCACACTCAAGTGTTCCCATGACGTTAGAGTATGTTCGTTTCTCCTGAAAAGGGAGGTACATCAGAGCCCAAATCCAAGGGTGTGGAATGACACCCTGCCACCGCACGCTTCCCCATATCTGAGCTTGGCAACATCAGCAAGATCTATGTGAATCAATAAGCAGATTTGCTCACTGATTTAAAAGTACAGCTATATGACAGATAGAATAGGCCACAGCCAAAATGGAACAGGAAAATACTCCTGTATGAATTCCAGACTACTGTGGATCTTAAACCTACTGACCCAAGCCCAAAAAGGGATAACCAAACCTCTTGAATCCCCTTCTGACCTCTGACAAACACCTTTACTGTGGCATTGGACAAGAAACCAAACACCTTGTCTGCATCTTTCCAGCCGGCCTAAACAATGCTGTAATCTATTCATCCATGAAAAGATATCACAGGCAATAATCCTTTATCCACAAATATCTCAAGTTTGGGGAAAAGAGCTTGTTTCAGCCAGTTTGTCAGAGGCATGAAATAGGCAATATCATGCAAGATGAGAAATCTGAGAATAATATTTAGTGAGGAATGGGAAAACTGCTGTTATATAACCCAAAAAGCCCAATGTAGTCATGCTTTAATATTTTCCAAAAGCTACACCACGTTATTCCGTGACTACCTTTAGCATCACACCCTCTTGGTCAAAGACTGATTTAGTTTCTTGCGATGTCACAAGAAGAAAAATGGCCCTGCTATGGAATATGCAAACTAAAAACTTGTTAAATTCTGAAGCAGATTTTTCTCATCAGCTGCTTCATTTAAAAACAGCTTCTTTCCAAACAGTTAACTAAGCCTTTTACACTTCCAAACTGGAGTCTGAAACCTGCTATCACTTTTGGTGCCATTATACGTTATGGAGCTCTTTTTCATTAGCTCTTTTTCTTTCCGAGGGACACTCAGTATGCATAAAGCTAAACGTGTACCTAATTATTATTCAGGGTTACAGCCCATATTAAACAAGTCCTAGAGAAAGGGACATGGGTATGGTTTGGGTTGTCCTGCCAGTGCATCTCTGAGACCAAAAAGGACAATTGTTCACTGGGATAAGAACTTCATGGCTATTAGAGGGAGACTGAATTGCAACGCAATCCAGTGGAGGACATCTGTTCACTTAACCTCCCACCTCATCAAGGGACTTCTTTATTTGCTTGTGTCTGCTGTGCCTGTCAGGTGCCCATTGATCTAAGTGATGGTCACACGTCATTTTGCAAGCATGACAAAGCATCTTCAAAAGTTAATTACTGCTGCACTGGGCTTCTTCATCAGAAGCAGAACTGTAAATGGTCTATTTCATTGTACATTCACGTGTACTGAATCACATCGTGCCCTTAGTGAGGGTCCAGAGTGGAGAGGTGTAAAAATCTCTCTTAAGGTACTTTGCTGAGAAGAGTGTGGTTTTGGAGGCACGCTGCAAAACCCACTGGAAAAGACTAAACATGCCCAGAGATCAGATTTTCCCTCTGGGGGTCCCTGTCTCTCATTACTGACCGCAGAGGAAGCCCAGTGCAGCTCATCTCCCTTCTTAAGCACGTTGAACAAGGACCTAAAGCCAAGCAGACGGGTAAAGATCCTGCAGGAGAACCTAGCAAACAGGAAGAGGTCTTTGGCAGCCTTCCCCCATGAGCTGGAGTAAAGTACTTGGGCTGTCTGTGTTTCAGTTCTATGTGTTTGAAAAAGGGTAACATTACTGCCCCAACTCACAAGGGCACAATAAACACATTAATGATTATTATGCCCTCTGAAAATATGGTAATGAAGGTTGTAAGTGTAAGAACCATCACTGGAAATGTTTCTATGCATTTATTTCCACTTACAAAGCAGAGAGAGCTTTGCAGAGCTTCCTTACACCGTGATCTGGCAGCAGAACTTGGAATGACCCTCAACCCATCCCACCAGCAGCTTTAAAGCATTTGTGAACGGGCTCAGCTGATGCACCTTCTCATAACACAGATGTGATTCCGCTTGGCGGGAGCAATCCCCACTTGGTTGATGTCCGCAGAGGATGACGACAGATGCTTCTGGTTTTATTCCTTTAATTATGTTGCACATGCACTGTAATTTCTTAGAGTCTCCTCAATTGCTAAATTCCATTACCACCTCCATTCCCTGACAGCTCCCCTTGGCACAACAAATACAACTTCAAAATAGGACACAAGGGACACCAACCCCAGGGTACAAAAGCCTTCTCTAATGACCCTGTAGCAGATGAGTGCACCAAGCAGGAAGGCAGAGGCTGCTCTCCAGCCCCAGAAAACAATTCCATAAAACCCTTACAACCGTGCTATTTTCCAGCTCACTTTTCCTGCACCATTTCACACGAGGGAGAACGCCGTACCACCGTCACATCACTTTTCCTCATTAACCATTTAAAAGCAAAAAGACTACAATTAAAATCCTTCCAAAAGGATATTTTTCAGTTAACTCCAAGATAGAGCAGGGAGCTAAAACAGGTCCCCCATACCAAGAACCCTTTCTCTGCTTTCGCCTTCAAGCAGAAAATCACGGTATTTGACACAGTGTGCACAAAGAGCATCAAGTTGTAGAGTACATTGAGACAAGGAAGTGAGAAAGACAAGGAACAATGCAAATATTGGACTGTTCCTTACTCAGGAATACAAGATCAAGCACATAAAACTGGTGGGAAAGAACTAGTTTGCAGGTAAAAGCACAAAGAGAGAAAACCTTGGCTGGGAGCAGAACAATAAAGTGAACATTACCTTAGAAATGCCCAGCTCAGGTATTCACTGTGAAGGTCTCTTTGAAGCAGCTGGTTCAGACTCTGGAAATTAGAATAATAATAAAAATAGAATTAAGACAAATACATTTGTTATTCTAATAATTCTGGAACATCTTCTAATAAGAGTTAATAATGGCTAAGCTTCCCCTTTGTGTGGCTCAATGCTTGCCCAAGCGAACCAGACAGACCTGCAGTAGGGACACAGGGGCATTTGGGGTACCTCAGCTACTTTAGCAAACACATGGTTAGTTTAAAAGAAGATGCTCGTTTCTCCCCCTCCTTTATTAAATATGATGCAAAAATGAATTACTTAAAAATTAGAGGCATTTCAAGTAATAGCCCTGCAAATACAGAGGGCTTCTTTCTTTTTGCATCATCCATGCTTTATGGCATTATTTGGGTTTGGTGTGGGGTTTTTTTTTTCCTCTCCTTACTTAGTATTAGGCTTGCACTGATCTCATCAATAAGAAATGAATTTTGGTAACTTTCAAAGCCACTATATTATTTTCCCTTTTATTTGTAGTGAGTTTTTCTTCTCTCAGTGGTATTACTGCAATAAGTCAGTCATTATTTCTTTATGTTTTCCCTCCTTTCTTTAGTATTTCATTTCCCTTTACAGCACATCTCGTGATCACAAAGAAAACAGAGACACTTATTTCTTTTAACAGTTGAAATTGCTGCGAGTGATTTAACTGTCATTTAATCTGATTCCTCTCTTCTGTCTGTGGAGAAATATGTTTAATGTACTGGAAATTATGTTAATAAGAAAAAGCATTATCTCATTTAATGAAATAAATATACAAATATTTCAAAATAAAATAAAGAGGCAATCTTCAGTGAGGAAAAAATGTCTCTTATGGTTTGCAGAAAATAAACAAATGAGAAAAATTAATGAATACATTGAAATATACTGACAAAAATTATGCCTGAACTCAAAGGGGGGGGGGGGGGGGAATGAAAAGAGAAGGTGACTGAATCGCATCTCACCTAAGCAAATGCTTTAGAGAAAACACAGACGCAGCCCTAAAGGATCAGAGTACAACTTATTGCCTTAAATTATATTATTACCCTTGGCTAAACTTTTCCTTTTAAAAGCCATTGTTTTTCCTGCTTGTTTTTGGTTTTATTTTCTTCAGTCGGTGCTAAAATGGTATTTATTGTTTAAGGACTGAAATCCTTTTCATCCTGTAATTATTTGTGATCCTTTGCCACAAAAATATATATTCAATTTCTAGCAAAGAACTTTGAACCTTCTGATTTAGTTAATGGGAACAATCGATAGCTCTATTTGTAAGCTTTTCCATCGCAAAGGATGTAACTCCCATGCACTGAGGTTAAACAAATAGTGGTGGTGGTGGTGGGAGAAGAACTTGTAGCAATTATGTAATAAAAGCATGACCATTGCGACAGAAACACAGAATGAGGGGTTTAATTACAGGCATCAAAACGACCTAAAGATGTTAATAACAACAACAACCAAAAAATCTCTTTTGTGACAAACTGATTTCATTTCCCTGTTCTGCAATTTGAGATCTGAATGCATTGCTTTCTGTTGTCTTGTTTTCCACAAGTAAATAGTGCAAAACCAAAAGGAGGTATCTGGTGTCATTATTTTGGGTGCAATAGTGGCAGGGATTTGATGAAACCCTGGGTTTACTCTTTCACTGGCAAGAATTCATGCCTTAAATCCACCCACCAGGGGATATAGGGGCTTTTTAGCTCCCCTTTAAGAAGCAGCAGCAGTGATGAGTGTGCTCGGGTGCAAATTCACTGGGGGGATTTCAGTCCCGGGTGTCGCACACGTTTGCAAGGCACTCTGAAAGTGCTCCAGTTTCTCTGATTCCCCCTCCTTACACAGTGCTGTGGATCACAACAGCTCCAGCTCAGGCACTTCTGCTACCGAGAATAACTACCAAGAGCAGGATGCGTAAAGAACTTGAGTTACTTTCTGACTTGAAACACACAGTTTTACTTTCCTACAGTTGTCCTTTCAGTCAGCTGTGAATCTGAATCTAAGCAGGACAAAAGCTACACAGTGAATGCTTGGGGTTAATAATAAGCAGGTTGACTTCTTATTTTACAAATAAGCTAAAAGTCCTTATAGCAACATTCTGAATCCGGCTTCAATGGGGATTTCAACCTGCGTTCCCAGAGGCTCCCTTATTCCCACCCATCCAGCCCTGCCACCCCTCACAGCACCCTTCCATCTTGAGGTCCCACACCTGATTCCTCTGGATGGGATTCTCAAGCTGCTCGCAATCATTACACTATATACAAAGCAAACCATGCAGAAAGGGGTTGCTCTGAAGTGCAGGTTGTAATTGGTGTAAAACAAGGAATCCATTTAAACAAGACTCAGGATCAGTAATGTTTTAAAGGTACAAACCCAGACTCTGCACAGACACCAGGGTTTGGTTTAAAGATGGCCCTTCCGTTTCTGCTAAATTTCAATTCTACAGAAAATATTCCCTACAGCTTTTGTGAGCAAGGTTTACAGAGACATTCAGGAGAGGGTAACCCCATAGATGCACAGCTTTATTTCTCTAATTCGAGGTTTATGGGGCATTTAAGAACAAAAACCCTAAACCCCATTGTATTTCTTTTGTAACTGGAGTGAAGAATGCTCGGCTGTACAAATGAATTAGGAAATTACTCTCCTGCCGTGAGAAAACATCACGCTGTTACATGCAGATATGCACACAAAAACCCACTAATTCAGGGAGATGAGAAAGAAGGAGGTTTAGTGTAAACCCCTCTCCACTTCAGCAGCGTGAGGGTCAATAACTGACGGTGGTAACTTGCCTTGCAAACATGCAGTGCACCTTGAGAACCCCAACCCAAGATGCACAGAAGATGCAGTGGCACAAGGGCTGGACCTCAGAGGAGTGTCCATGAGGCACCTATGGAGGAGCTTGCTGAGTTAAGCCCTTGAAAGAAGGGGACACCCCCTAAAATGCCTATTCAAAGAGTTTTCCCCACATGGGAAGAGCAGATGGAGGCAGATGTTCCAGAGCACCTCCAGGTCCTGCCTGCGCTGTGCCAAGAGTGGCTCCAGTCTCCGAAGCGCCCTGGATTAGACCCACAAACCTGGTGAGTTAAAAAGCTGTAATAATCTCATATATTGCTGTTGTAACAGTGCTTAAGGGAACTGGATCAAAAGCCTGGAAGTACTGACATTTTTGATTCCAATGTCTTTTGAGTGATGAAAAGCCTATTGACATGAGCAAACCATCTTGTCAAGTTACAAAGAGAGAAACCCCCAAATCTCCTTTGAAAACAGCGTCTGTTTTTAAGCAGAGCTCTTTAAACTTGCATCTAAAAACTATCTGCAAGCTCTGCCTTGAAAGCAAGTTGAAAGCAAGACACCCTTTCGTCGAAGGGATACTTCTAGTGCAAAACGTTGACTTTTTTAAGCAAAACCAAGTAAATCAAAGTTCCCCAAAATCAACATTTTTGGTTCTCTTCTGTCCTTTTTATGAACACCTTTGACTCTTTTCCAATTTCTGGTTCTACTGCTGCTAGGAAAAAAAAAAAAAGGGTGAAAGCAAACAGCAAAGCTACTTCCGGTGTTATTCCACAATAAATTTGACTACAAGGAATTTTTCCCCTGCACACCCTTAGGGAACTGAATTCCAGCCATCTTGCACATGAAGCTTTTCTTGGTTTAAGGCTATATACGGATGAAATCAAACCCAGGACTTATTCCTTACATCTGTAGAGCAAATCCACAGATACAGCCCTGTTCTAGCCATGCTGTGAATGAAAGTAAAATCCTTCCTTGGTGGGTACAGCTTCCACCACCTTTTAGGATCCATAAACTCGTTGAGAAAAAGGATGGCACAGACATTCACATCCATATTTCAATTCCGCTCATCTCTCAGCCTCTCTCACACCCCTTGAGGTCTACAAGACAGCAATGCCTTGAGAGCAGATAACTCTATGTGGTCTGAAAGCCTTCCTGTGCAGAGAAGAGAGCTCCTGTTCCTCTATGGAGAGCCCAGCTGGAATCCCAAAGGAGCATTTGCCACTACACCACCCCTGCAGCAAGGCACCCATCCCACCTGAGATGCAGGGATGTTTTCTTTCACACCGGTGGCACCATGGACCACAACCACACAGATTTAATGCTTTGTGCCTGTTGCCAGACCTGAAGAAGCCATTGGTTTGCCTTGCAGTAAGTATGGACTATTCATTAGGGACTGTAGTGACAGGACAAGGGGTAACAGGTTCAAACTGAAACAGGGGAAGTTTAGATTGGATCTAAGGAAGAAATTCTTTACTGAGAGGGTGGTGAGGCACTGGAATGGGTTGCCCAGGGAGGTTGTGAATGCTCCATCCCTGGCGGTGTTCAAGGCCAGGTTGGATGAGGCCTTGGGTGCCATGGTTTATTGTGGGGTGTCCCTGCCCATGGCAGGGGAGTTGGAACTGGATGATCTTAAGGTCCTTTCCAACGCTAACTATTCTATGGTTCTATGTGTGAGCACAGTTACTTGCTGTGGTTGCTCTTTCAGACCTTTTGGCTCCTGTAGATTGAACATGCTGCTGCAACAAGCTCTGCAACATCAGTGCAGAGACTGAAAGCTGAAAGTGAAAAGCTAATAGTATCTTACGTACTTCTGAAGTTTCTCCTGCCTCTTTCATGTAATTCCTTTAGCCTTTTATCAGCCTTTTTCAACATATTTGAATTTATTTGATTGCCACATTTTCTCCCTCTGTTCCTTTAATGAAAAGAATTAATTTGTGCACCTTTGAAGGGAGCTCTCTGCTTTCCCACAATGCAACAGGCCATTTTTTCCTCAAAATGGGAGTGGGAAAAACTGGGAGTCATCATTTTCAAGCCTGAACCTCAGCAATGTGCACGAATAGTGAATCTAGAAAATCAAGTAGGTGCTTGAAACCAGAGAATGGAAATGCAGCATTTGAATACCCAACCATGAATGCCGCACCTCTTCACCCAACCTCTTGTTGGTCTAGTATTCCTGTTCCTGGAAGTTTACATTATTGCAAACTACACAGTATTGCTTCCATCCACTCTACAGAAACACATCATTAACCCAGCAATACTGAAGTTTCCCTAGAACAAGAGAACAGAGCATTTAGAAACAGGAGGAAGAGGAAAGGTGCATGGGACCTAAGCTTTGCAAACCGATTTCAGTTACATTATGCAGACTGCAACTATTCATGTGATTTACATCGAAGAGAGCATTTTTAATCAAGCCAGCAGAACTAAAGCAGCAAGGGGTGCCAAGGGCTTCTTTTAAAGCCCTCTCCTTGTTTTTCAAGTGACAATTGATAGCAGATGTCTCAAAACCTCCAGCATCCTTGATACCTATTTCAAAGAGATATCGATAGCTGCAGATCAAACTTCTGCACCCTCCTTCCACAAAGCGTTCTCAAAGATGCTTGAGAGAGAAAGCAAATGCGAGACACAGCCTTCACCTAGTTGGGACCATTTAAAAAGCACAGTACGACCTCTATTAGAGAGAGGTTTTTTTCTTTGCTCCACAATTCCACACTGGTTCATTAAATCTCTACAAACAACTTCAGGTCAAAACACAAGTTACAATATACTCCTATAAATTAGTAAATAATGGGGTTTTTCCTATAAATCCAGGCTTTCTGCTTACGACTTCTTCACAGGAGGCATTTGTGACCACATTGGCCAGGCTGGGAATTAACTGGGGATTTTACACTTCATCCTTCAAGACTTCTCTGTCCCTCTTGCAGCAGTTGCAAAGGCAGCAAGCATGGATGTATTATTCCGCACTGGCAATTCAGGCTGTAGACACCTCATCATCCCACAAGAACAGTCCCCATAAGTGAAATCAGAAGAAGCTGTCCATAGACTACTCAGTGCTCAAACACAGAAGTAGATGAGCGAGACACATGCTCTCAACATGAGTAAGGACAGGGTTCCTGTTCTGCCAAAGGAGCTTTTGTCTTTCCTTGTCACTCTAACAACCTGGGAAACCATCTGCAAAACTGAGAACAAGCAGCAATTTTTGGTGCAATCTGTTAAAAATCACTTCCTCGTAACTTTGGGAGACATGTTTATCCCAGTGTTTTCCAGGTAGCCCTTTTTAAGGATCTGCACTCATAGGGAAGATTTTTCAGGTTATGAAAACAGCCAGAACAGCTAAATTTAGGGAAGTTGTCAGACATGTAAGTCTGGAGACTTGTCAGCATCCCTATTTCCAGTTTTCTGTGCAACTCAAAGCATCCCCTGCTTCTCATCCACACAAACTACAAGCAAATAAGTTTCTTTGTGCTACCTCTAGCACATGTAGACCCAACCATTCCTTGCTAGAATCCAATGAAAAGGTGCTTTCAAATACAATTAAACGTTTTCAGACTTCAAACAGCGCTCAGCATTAGTTCCACTAAAGGACAGGGAAAGGTTAAGGCAGATTTTCCCCTTAGCATTATTTTTTGTCCCTTTTTCAGTTGACTTCCATATGGATAGCAACAGTCCATTGTCGGGTGATAAAATTAGAACATCAGAGATAGCCTAACTAGAAAGCAATTTATCACTGTACTATTCCAGGGTATAGAATTTCTATTCCTTAAATAAACATATTTCTTTGAAGTGTCAACATAACCAAGAAATCTGATCTTCTAGACAATATTCCAGGCTTGATGCATTTTTATTGCTCTCCTGTAATGAAGTTTTAACTCTTGATATATTCCTCCTATTTAAGTGCCATTTCAACCAAACTAAAATGATGCATTCCCAAAGTTGGCTCAGGCAGAGCGGTGACATTCTGCAGAAGAATGTGCCCAGGTGTTGTCTCTGAAAGCACCCACCATTATGCTCCAGCAACGGGGAGAGGAAGGCAAGAATAAAGAAGAGATTTAAATGCATTGTGGAATTGAGGCTATACATCCATTTCACACGAGGTGCATGTGTAAATAAGACAGAACCAGTAACTTCTGTGTTTGCAGTTTACAAAGCTGGTGTTTTGTAAAGCTCCTACGTGGCGTAAATGGCATCGCTCTATTAACTTCAGTGAGTTGCCCTTATACACGCTCTAGATTTAACGACGATAACTTCTAGTCAAAGTTATGACTACAGCAAGAGACTTGAATGAACAACTTCGATCACATTTATACTTGTCATTCGGGATTAGCTAATCCCAGATCAGCTCCATCCATAATACGTAATTGCATATCAACAATATCAGCCTGAAATTCTCCCTTCTCCTAGCACTTTCCCCAAGTTCAGCATTTTTGTCCTGCTAATGAACCTTTTGTTTGAGTGAAGATGATTCTGCCAGGAATTTAATGCATGGAAATGTAATGACAGAAGAGCATTACATAACCCCTCTCCTACAGGAGTTCCTACAGTACGGGATATAATGAAGCCAGACTATAAATGATGCATATACCTGCAAGGGAAAAGTAGCTCTCTTCTCTCTCTTTTTTTCATTTAGTGAATTGCTATAAATAACCATGTGGCAAGAAATGGCTTCAAGTGCTTCAAAATGTTTGGAGAAAGGGATCAATCGATAAGCTGCTGAATTGTTAAATAGTAAAGAAAGAGACAGCTAAAAGACTAGAAAGTACTTCCTGCTTTCTAAGAAATGCAAGGAGAAAAGCTGTAATAAATATTGAGACACCCCCATACACCCAACCCCATCCGACAGCACAGAATGTTCTCCCGACTTTCTTCCTCAAATTTTAGGATCAAAGGCGCCTGCAACAGGAATCTGAACATTCAGGAGTGGATTCTGAAGCTCATCAATCACATTGGAACACTTCATTTTACATCAGCTGGCTCAGCGGAGTTATGCCAAGCAAATATTCACTTCCATAAGGAAAGAAAGAAGCAACTCTTGCAACTTTTCCAGCACTGTGTTTAGCCTCTGTGTATCTGCTCAAAATATAAGGAACTAAGAAACTCAGCAATCTTTATAGACTAATATCTGAATGAAATTATTCCATCTTTGTCCTCTTCCCTCCCTCCTTTCAACAGAACCAATACCTTTTAAGAGAGCAAGAAAAAGTAATAGATACACCCAGCATCTGGCTGCAGTAACTGCTTGGGAGATACAACTACATCCCTAAAACAAACAGAGTCATAGAATCATGGAATGGTTTGGGTTGGAAGGGACCTTAAAGCTCATCCAGTTCCAGCCCCCTCCCACGGGCAGGGACCCCTTCCACTGGAGCAGCTTGCTCCAAGCCCCTGTGTCCAACCTGGCCTTGAACACTGCCAGGGATGGGGGAGCCACAGCTTCTCTGGGCACCCTGTGCCAGCATTTATTTACACATAGAGACTGAAAAGCACAACTCATCATCTTGCATAATCTCTGAATTTACTTAAGACAACACTGCCATTTCCAGCATACCTCCTAAGACATTTTGTGCTCTGGTTATTTCTGTTATCCTCAGTAAGAAGTACTCCTCTTGTATGTATAAATAAATCAGTGCATGAACAGACATTAAAATGACTTTATTTTGCATACAACCGCCTTCCTATTTCCCCCCATCCACTTGGTGTTTGACAGCAGGAATTTCACCTCTGCCCACTCCTTCTCCTTCTGGTACTGGTGAACTGGAGTTAAAGAACCCACAACTGCTTACTGCAATGAAATTGCACTATATAAATTCTTTCTGACTTCTGAAGAGCTGATGATTTATTGCAGAATAATGCAAACCAGATATTTCTGAGTATCATCAAAATCTAATATCAAAGATCCTTAACTTTTTTTTATTATTATTATTAAGCCAGAATTAAAGGCCATCATTTTAAAGCGATCTTTCAATATGAAAAGCCAAACCTTTGGAAATAAGGTCTGTAGGAAAAGTCCAGCTGTATCACAAATTAAACCACACTAAAGTAATATTAAGGTGTGATTTAAGACCCTCATATTGAGAGAGCTCAGAGTGAAGGCTCAGTACTCTGACACTGGGGAAAAGGCACTATGCTAATACCCATTCTTTTCTCCCAAAGTATTCCAATCAAGAAGCAAATAACATCCTGGAGGTTCTGTTTGGAATACAGAAGCAGAGAGCACAAACTAATTTGTTCTATGAACTGATGAAGTTTGCACAGCATTTCAAAAGGAAGCAGAGGATGCAAGTTGCCAAACTCTCAGGATCTGTGGATAAATGGGACTTTTTATCATACACATCTCACTGCCATGTAACTCCTCCTTCCTGGTTCAGACACTATAATACACTGCTAAGTGCAGTATAGATTTTCAGATCCACAGCCCTATATGTGTCAATTTTAGAAGCCTTTTTATGCAGGTATCACCCGTACATTTTAGAAGCTGATCACAGGTCCCCACATTCACACATTTTGGGTGCTAGGAATGGTCCCTGAAAGTCCATTCACACAACAGATCAAGTTCCTCCCAGGAGCAGCTGATGCTCACAGAGGTGGTGTTTCATCAGCCCCAAGGGCAGATGAGAACTTAGGCTATGGGTATTTACAGCTCTTTGAGGTAATGAATACCATATCAAACCCAGTTCACACCATGTTGTGAGGTTATACAGCTCTGATCCCGATAAAATATATAACGTCTGGTATAAGTAATTATTTTGTTGATTTCATACCTTCTCCCATTTTGCTCATATATACAGTGTTAAAAGCTAATATATTATTCAGTAGCTATAAAGGGCCTTTCTGGTCTTTTCAGCGGTGTTATTGTCTTTCACATCCTGTCAGAGCATTAAGATGTCATATAACTTTGCAACAATTTACTGCACACTCCAACGTGCACTTGGCTAATACTACAAGGATGACTTAGCGTGCTGGCATTACTGAAACACACGCTGTAAGGTCTGCTACCCAAAGTGTGGGCAAACACCAACTGCAGCTACAGTAGGAACAAAAGAGAGGAAGTGTATTGCTTTTGTAAAGTGATTGTTTAGTCCTGGATCTTCAGTCAGAAGCAAAACTCAGTCTCTGCCACCATTCCAAAACTGAATGACAGGAGTCAGGGACGTGAATCCATGTATAAGCAACCTGGTTTCCACTTTGCAGTGGTGCACAGCCAGAGCAGACAAAGCTGCAGGTTCTCCCTAAATGCATGCTGCAAAACACAGTTATTTTAAACATTATCATCACTTCACAAAAGGATGATTGTACCCCATCTGGAATATTGGGCTCAGCTGTGGGGCTCCCAATACAAGAGGGATGTTGGAGCGAGACCACAGGAGGCCAAGGAGATGTTGCAAGGCTGGAGCAGCTCTGCTCTGGAGCCAGGCTGAGAGAGCTGGGCTGGGTCAGCCTGGAGAAGAGAAGGCTCCTGAAGGGGAGACCTTAGAGCAGCTCCAGTGCCTAAAGGGGCTGCAGGAAACCTGGAGAGGGGCTTGGGACAAGGGCCTGTAGGGACAGGCCAAGGGGAATGGCTTTAACCTGCCAGAACAGGGGAGACTGAGATGAGCTCTTAGGCAGAAGCTCTTCCCTGTGAGGGTGCTGAGGCGCTGGCACAGGGTGCCCAGAGAAGCTGTGGCTGCCCCATCCCTGGCAGTGTTCAAGGCCAGGTTGGACACAGGGGCTTGGAGCAAGCTGCTCTAGTGGAAGGGGTCCCTGCCCGTGGCAGGGGTTGGAACTGGATGAGCTTTAAGGTCCCTTCCAACACAACCCATTCTGTGATTCTACGATTTCCAGCTATTTACTATTTGCAAGTGACCTCTTCTATATTTGCATGCAGCATACAAGGGGGCACAATTGCCAGGCTTTAGTATTTTGAAAGTAAGAAACGATCAGTGACCTGTCACAGTAAAAACACAGATTTTAAGCTGCCATGTGGATTGTCCAGCCCAAATGAACTACATAAATGAACCATGCTTTTTACAGATGGTTTTGGACATCCTTTTAACCAGATAACACAGGAAGATAAACCAGTGGTGAAGCAGCACAGGCTGGGAGGCTGGGATCAGCAATCCTTGATGCTTCTCCAATAAAAATCACCAACAGTAACACCCCAGCGATAGGCCTCCCTTTAAGAAAATGACAGGAGTATTTTGTATCCTATGGAATGTTTGCATCAATCACGTACTTGTGGCTTTCACAGAGAGCTGGACTATCACAAGATTGATGATAAGCTCAAACACAATGCTTGACCTAAATACATTATGTAGCAGTGGATGCCTGTTAAGTAGGTCAGCACGGGCTCTTAAAAGTTATGCAAAACTTATTGCTGTCACACAGCCAGCATGCCAGTAGTTGAGAAGTATGGGGATAAACTCTATAGGCTGGAGGAAATCTCATCACATGAAAATCTGTTTCACCATACTTAGAACATCTTAAATACCTGACTATGCTGCTTGTCTATGTCTTCAGGCCTCCAAATGAAACAGAAGTGAGGTGGGCAGCTGATGAAAAGCCCAACACTCCTGAGGATGAGCCTAAGATTCATATACATGGAACAATAATAATTGTTTGAGTAAATATTTCCCATTCTTACAGGCAAACAAATTGTGATTTATGGGGTGCATCAGACAAGCCTCTCAAGCTAAGGAAGTCTGTATTTAGTAGCGATTAATCAGAGATGGCTGTATCACCCTGTCTTGATCTTAGGAAGCTCTTAAGCAGCATGGGGGAGAGAAGACAACTGTACAGAGACTTTCCTGTTGTGGTACCCACATGTGAGGCAGACAGACACACAGTGTGACAGAGGGAATATTGTACTGCCAGAATGAACTGATAACTGCTTACCCATCCCTTACTGAACAAGCCTGTGCACTGCAGAGCAGAAACTGGAGACACCTTGTGGAATAAGAGTGCCTCCTGACAGAGGAAGGATACTCTGTGGTAAGAGATTTTAATCTCACATTATGAACAAAAGCGTCCTTTTGGTACATTTTGACTTTCAAGCCACTGAGTCCACCCTGCATTAAGCAATCAGCCACCTCTATGTTCATGCACAACTGAGCGGGAGTGAGATCCTAGTGGCTCATGTTAGATAACTCCAGACTTTTATAATCTCTAGGCTGAACTGAATCTACAGCTCTCATCCACTTGCATATACTCCCTATATCAATCCATGATGGCAAAATGTCAAGCCATTAACCATAGACTGGTTTGTGTTGGAAGGGACCTTAAAGCTCCTCCAGCTCCAACCCCTGCCACGGGCAGGGACACCTTCCACTAGAGCAGCTTGTTCCAAGCCCCTGTGTCCAACCTGGCCTTGAACACTGCCAGGGATGGGGCAGCCACAGCTTCTCTGGGCACCCTGTGCCAGCGCCTCAGCACCCTCACAGAGAGGAATGCCTCAGAAGAGGCTCTACAGGGCCTGCCATTCAAACACTGGATAATAAAAGCCCAGGAACCCAGGATTTTTAGATCCCATTTCTGTCTCACATCAGTTTCCAGGACTTGTCATCACTCTCACCATGTCACATATACACTTATCCTCAGCATGCAGGTGGGCATGCCCATGAAGCCGTGGTCACACTGCTGAATGCTAGGTACAACCTTCTTTCTATGAAGAATGCTCTTCTAGACAAGTACGCATTAGTAAGTGAGGACTTACACCTAGATCTTTCCACTTCCTCTAAGTACACTAAGAAACTTAGTGACAGATGTCAATAGAACAAATAGCATTTACCAGTAACAAAGATGCACCAAGGACAAAAAAAAACAGTTATAAAAGCAAGAGAAAGAGAACAAACTGGCTGCAGAAGTCTGCCTTGGATGCTAGTGATGAAGGCTTTCACCAGCCCTCAGTAACATGGTTCATGTAGGCAAGTTGCATATTTTAGTTAGCGTTTAACTTGGAAGCTTTTCCTTTGAGACAAGTGATTATTTTCCTTCCCTGCCTGACCTAGTGCATGCTGCAAAGCTCCACTATACTGTATTTGTGCCCTGCAGGCAGCAATGTCCCACCAACTTCCCACTGAATGCTCATAACACAAGGCAAAATGACAACAACAACAACAAAAAAAGGAGAGTATTATTTTGCATATCGGAAACAAATACATGCTATTGTGTTTCTTCTTTTATTGCTTTGTTATTTCATCATTATTCACCACACTTCTTGCCTTCATTTGCAGAGTTTGGGTTTTAATGTAATGGCCATTCAATAAAAATGTTACTTTTAAGGGTTTGCATATCATCCCATTTTCTCTTCAACCCTTCAGCAACCATATGGCAAGCAATCAGGTCTGCAATCACTAGGTCCATATTATGTAGAGCATGATTTCAGCATTATGCTATTACCCATCTGTTTCTGTAGAAAAAGACATGAACCCTTGTATAAGAGGTCAGCGGTTTCATTGCACACCGTATTCCACAAATCCATCTCTGTTCACTTGAGATCACTTTTGTGATTTACTGGAGTCTTTTAGGCCAGGCTTTCCTTTTTTTTTCCTCCCTTTCTTTTTTTTTGTGTTTTAAATACAGACAATCAGCACAATTTGTCTGTCTGTTGTATAGGATTATTTGTAACTGTCATTCCGTGCACTCATGCTCTCTTAAAGATGTTCTCCTGAGATCACGCCATTTTCTTAAAGAAGAGATAAAAAAAGAGGGAGAAAGCCCACATATTTTCACGTGTTTAACAGATTACTGAAGGAATAAGGAGGTTTGCTCCTTATTCAACATCAATACCTTCATGAAGTAGTAAAAATAGTCTTTTTTTGCTTTGTTTCTTTGCTTTCAGCAATCCAGAAGATGCAAAGAAGTATTTGGCTTTCCATAGGAGAGGAATGCACTGTACAAGTAAAGACATAATGGTAATGTCCATTTTTAATTCGACTTGAATACTGCCCACCACAAAGACAACTCAGTGAACTTCAACTGCAGCCCATCAAGCTTATGGAAGGGGGAAAAAGAAAGAAAGAGAAGAGCCTAATACCAAGGAACTTCAGGGCAGGCCACTGTTAACCACAGCATGTAACCAGACACTATAGCTCCCTATCACCATAAAGTCTCTGCTACAATAAAGAGATACAAACCCATGTTCAAAATAGAAACCCACACCCCTTAAACGTTATCCTATTCAATGCCTGTACAACATGTTTAACTGGATAGCTCTGCTTCACCAGACAAACACAATGGAGTTCTCCTTAACAACCTCTTTTACGTAAACCACAAGCTTGATCAAAAAGAAAGAAAACAAAAATCTCCATACAAACCGTTCCACAACACAAAACTAGGCTTTCTATCCGGAATATTTTGTAGCAGCAGATTTGTCAGGCACTTTTCCCAGACTCAGAGGGCTCATAACAACAACAATGAAAAACAAGTTAAAGTTCAAATAATTTGAAAACATAGAATATAGATGCAGAGGTGTGATGGAGAAATAGCAAATCATGTGAAGGATGAAATGGAGCCAATCCATGCCATCTTACAGGAATGTTAATAGCAGTTCTAGAAAATCAGGGTGGAAAGCCTTGCTAGCTCCTAGGGAAACAAGGAATGGAATGAACAGCCAAGGTCTGGGAAAGGCTGCCACTACCAGTGTCCAGAGAGAACAAGAACCCTATGGATGGGAAGATGACCTGAGAGTAAAAAGGCAGGCACACTGTTATAGGGATGGGGAATAGGTGGAAAAGCTCAAGAGAGGAAAGAGTAAGAACGGAGGCAGTTTGTGAGATGCCCTCCTTAGCTATCCACTTCTGAGAAGTCAATTATTTTCTCGAAGGAAGCTGAAACAAAGAGAAGTTAATTTAGTGAAGTTGGATGTAAAATAGATAGGGAAGAGCCACAGAAGCTTTTAAAGTATCTGCAGTTCGTTATGGATAGCAGAAATGGTTGAAGAGTTTAAATTCTAAGTTGCCTTTGCAGAAGGCAAGGCCTTAAAGGTAAAATCCACGTTGCACAGTCAAAGGAAGGCTTGCATCTTCACCAACCAGAGCCTCCAGTCAATGCTGGAGTACAAGAAGAGACACAGGTCTGAGCAGTGGCTTCTACTCCCTAATAGAGATGCAAAACAATAGATCTGCATTACAGCTCTTGGACAACATTCAACAAAGCTTGTTTAACTCATGAAGCAGTCTGGATGTGGGAGTTATGGAAGTTTGAGTCACTAATGAGAGAATTAAGCTTTTGTAATGTATGCTTAAGTATCAAATGCTAAGTGTCATTTCAATAATAAAATCATTAAAGAAATGATATATGGACGTATTAGGCCGATTAGGTAGACACAGACAGACAGATTAGATGGGATGACCACAAAGAATAAAGTAAATATGAAATGGAGAAAAGTAAAGGGCAGAAAATTGAATCTAAAAGAATATTACAGATATATAAACTTGGCAAATAACTGGAGTGATTCCCCTGAAGAAAGAAATGTTAAGCTGGTCGAACAAAAATGGCAACTCCTTTTTCCATGTTACTTTAATCTTGGACTATATATGGTGTAAACACTACAAGAATTACGGAAAACCAAGTGTGCAGAATGTAACGATGGAAATTACAGGCTGACAACCATCAATTACAGAATAAATGCTATTCTAAAGGAGATGTAATAATAGCTGGCAAGACACATTAATACAGTTTGACCTCCAGTTTTATTTACTTCTTTCAGGCAACCTGAATGCCATGGTGCTTACATAAACAATGCTTAATGCTTTGAACTTCCATGAAATATGGCGAGAGTTAATTAAAATGATACAATCACAGCATATCCCTTTCAACATAATAGAACAATAAGGAGAGACCGTTTTATTATAGAGTCCAATGATTATTCACCAAAAGTATACAGTGAAAGACTAATCTTCGGTTTTCAAGATAACTTTTGGAGCTGGAACATCTCCTTGCTTTGATATTTGCTAGCTGCTGAGATTCGCGCATTGGGGAGAGGACACTTTAGCAAACAAACCCCTAATACACACGGATAAAAGCTATTTTCAATGGCATTAATGTTTAACGTGAACCGCTAAAAGCAACAAAATCAAAGTTAAAGCTGACAACTCCAAGTTTAGTTTAAAGAACAGAGTTTAAAAAGCCACAGCACCTTATGCCAGTGATGTTGTAAGACTGCATTCCGAATATCTTAACTTTTGTTTTGTTTTCCATTCTCTGATTCTTTCCAGTAATGGGTACACTTGGAGGGGTTTGTTCTATTTTAGCTTGTTGTCATTATGATGGGATTGCCTTTGTTCCTTGAATCAGCAAAGAGCCATCAACACTGAGAAACAGATCATGTTATGAAACCTCAAGCTGCAAAATAAGGTCATCCATTCACCTCCCTAATGGTATCTATAGCCAGTGCCTCAAACTTCCCCTTTAGCAAGGTAGTAAAACAAACACCACTCCAAGTTACAACTCTGAGAAAGCCTCCAGTCTTCTTAGACTTCCTACAAGCACTTGTGCCTCTCTCTTTCCTTCCTACAAAGATTATAAAACCCCAAAGGAGACCAAACTTCAGCCCATCAACACCCCAAATGAAGTCAATTTACTAAGTCCCAACATCTCACAAGCTTTGCACATCAAAAGTGTTCAGATTTTGATACCTACTGAAAACACTGACACAGTTTCTTCCAGATTGCTGGATGGATCTTACACCCCTGCCCACCTCCCAACCAGCAGGCAAGGGAGGCTTTAGGAGGCAAGAAGGGAGGTGTTGTGCAGCAGCTAATGATGCACAAGATTTTCTCGTTAGGATAACTGGAAGGGGTAAGATAGGAGGAGGAGGCAGATGCAGATTGGTCCACATAAGATTTTAGTCCAGAGAGCCAGGAAATTCCAGTATCTTCATAAAACCCTACCTGCTGTGAGGAGGGAAATAAAACATATCTCTAGATGCCTTCTTGTAAGGAACTAGGTTTACATCCAGCTGTAAGGTTTACTGCTTAAATCAAGGCTAAACCCCATATCTGCTTGGCAACAAAGGTAGCCAAGAAAAGGCAATTATCCTCTAGAATAAAAAAGTTACTTTGTGGGAAGTTTGAACTTTTTCCTTTGCACAAGTGTATGTTTTGGGTTGTTGGCTGCTGTTACGTTAGGCCATGGGGAAATGGGTTTAAACTGAACAGGGGAAGTTCAGGTTAGATATAACGCAGAAGTTCTTCCCTGTGAAGGTGGTGAGGTGCTGGCACAGGGTGCCCAGAGAAGTGGTAAATCCATCCCTGGCAGTTTTCAAGGCCAGGTTGAACAGAGCTGTGGGTGACATGATCTAGGGTGAGGCATCCCTGCCCACGCAGGAGGTTGGAACTGGATGATCTTCAGGTCCTTTCCAACTCAAACCAGTCTGGGATTCTATGGTTTGTTTGGGTTTTTTTTCCTTGGGAGGGGGAGATATTACCATTGAATGAATTCAACTGAAAAAAGAAAGCTGCCTTCATCAACTAAGACATATTGGATCTACAACCTCCTGTCCTCCAATTGCCCTTTTCTTTTTCTTCACTGCTGCACTTGTCCAAGATGAAAGAAGGGGGAAAAGAAAGATAAGAAAATAATAAATCCCTCCATTTTAATTTCACTTCCCAAGCTATCAAATAGGTAAGAATCTAAAACATTAAAACTAAATCTCTCAAAATACTGAAGAACTGTTTATAACACAAAAATGTGATTTGAAGGAAAGGGGTTTCCAGTGAGCTGCTTTCTCTGCCTTTGATGTATTCTCATAAACTCCTTTATCCAAACTTGTACAAATACCACCCTGTCCTCTGTGCCGGATGAGCCCTGGCTGTACACAGCTCCCCTTCCACAGCTCTGTGATGCTGAGCAGCAGCCATGTCACAACTCACAATTAGCAGTCTCACAATATCTGGGTAGCTTTTAATGCCCTGGGGTTTCATAATCTTTGCTTTAAAAAACCCCATATAATAATGTAGATTTTCATGTCAGAGGTGAGCTTTTTCAGCCTTCACAGTTCCAAAGGAAGATTGGAAATGTGATCTAGATACAATCTTTAGGTTTGGCCAACAGAAAGCAAATGAGAACCCTTAATGTAGTTTTAGTTAATGTTCATGATGGTTTTAGTCCATGAGATGCATGGGAGGTTCCTATGAGGCTTAATTCGTGAGTCGTGGAGTCATCACTTTGCTTCCCTAAAGAAATACGTATCCTAAAACTACTCACATGAAGCAGCCTTGGTGAGTAAATCGAAGTCATTCATATAGATTCGCCATTTTTAATTCCTTGAATGCGATGCACATCACTCCACACAATGAGCTACCTGAAGGAACTCAAGCCATGGTGTTGCATTTGCCCAGGTATTTCTTGCCAGTTCTCTGAACTTTGGACAGACCTTTTTCAAGAAACACTAGTGGCTTTTTTTGGCTGTCATTTCAACTGACATAAGCCCCAATTCAGGAGAGGAACATCGAGCCTATGCCTCAAAGCAATTCAAGACAAAGTGAATGAGGAAACAGGATTCAAGCCAGCAACTGCTTTCCGGGCTGTTTGGATGTTAAGTGAATCCTCACACTGCAGCAAACCAGTTGAGAATATTGTTTGCTGGGTATCTCGGGATGAGTTCTTTTTGTGCTGTGATTCTGCCCAGCCATATATGATATTCTGCCCAGCTCATGCGGAAATCAGCAAATTCTGAAGTCTCATGCACCATGCGTTCATATACACTTTATATAGACAGAAGTTATTTTAACTTTACCAAACTAGACTGAACTTGTCAATAGTGTTCTAGAAGAAGCAATAAATGCATCTTGAGGAGACAAATCCATTGCTGGATGGGCTGCTTGGTCTCACAGATTTCAGAAATCAGTGCAAGGTTCTCCTTTGTTCATCTTCTCAAATGCTCCCAACTCTGTTGTATGTAAATCAAAATCCACCCAGTGCCACCTTTAGCAGTGGGCCCCAGATCACCAGTTTCTGCTCTAATGACCTGTTACCACTTTTAAGCAGGAACAAACGCTAAGATTTGTATTGATTTCGTACACCTTAAAATAACACCGGACCACTACAGCTCATGGTTTTGCCTTATTTTTAATGGGGCAATATCTCATCATAGTCCATCTCTAAATCTGACCCCCTTAAATTGCCTTCTGTTGAAGACTGACCAAATGACTGCAATTCTGGTTGCACAAACCAGCATTATTGCAGCTAGTATGGACACAAAATGAAGCCTGATGTTCACTTAAGGCAAACACAAAATCAGTTTAGCCAATTCCTTTCCAACCCTAACTATTCTATGATTCTATGATTCTAATTCTTCTGATGTATAGTCACAAATGAAGCAAAATGGCAGGGGACGTGATGTGCAAAGACATGATGGGGGGTTATTCCCTACTACAATAATTATCTGCTGGCTAACTGGGATCACTACACTTGTGTTAGCGCTGGAAATAGTTTTAATCAGCTGTTATAACATGGTACCAACTCATGGAGAATTCAAAGGCAAAAATGAACTTCCAGGACGTGAAAAATTACTGAATTGCAGCGCAATCTTTCCTGGTTTAATGGAGCAGTTTTCTCAGAATATGGGGGGAATGATTCATGCAGTTCCCCACCTCCACAAGCAATTTTTGCCAACCCATCTGCCACCCTAAATGTTGCAGCCAAGGCAACCCCATTGGTGGACTTCTGCTCCCTCTGCTGGGGCTGCAGAAATCCCATTCCCAGACCCAGGGCTGGTTCCTTCAGAGGCAGGAGCACAACTGGTTTCACCAAGGAGAAAGACTGTGCCCCAGCACTGGCTCCAGAATGGTGTTAACACCATTGCTAAGAGTGACTTGCAAATACGTAGCAAATAAACAGCTGTAATCCTTTGGAACAACAAAAGCCCTAAAACCATGGGGAACATCAGTTAAAAGTGTCAGAAGTAAAAGATTATGATTTTTTTTTTTAATGCTGTGAAAAGAGGTGGAATCAAAAGGAAATGACAACACCCATTTAAGCCTTCAGTGCTTCTCTCTGGCTTTACCAGTTGTTCCCTCCTAGCACACGAGCGTGCTGCGACGCGACAGGATGGCTCGCTGCCACGTGTGATGGGAGAAAAGACAAATATCCTCCTTACAATGGACAACAAAGTCTTGCTTCTGCATTCCAAGTCAGAAACAAACAAATACAGAATTCCATTAAAACCTCTGTTCAAGTGAGCTTTCCGGTAGCCTTCTCTATAGATGCTTTTAGTGTCTGACTACTTAGAAATCACAAGAGTGTTGAACTGTTCAGTGCCTCTGACCGTCCTCCCATCAGCAAACTGATCTGGTGATAAAAGCTAAAGGGTGTGTGTTATTTGCATTTTTACTCAGTGTAGCCCCAGATCACAAAATAAATCAGGAAATTGAGCTACAAGGCTTCCAATTTGCAGCCACCAAACCTTCTAAATAATCATCTGTGCTTAAATACACAAAGCCCATCAAATGTAATAATTTCTTTGTCAACTAAAACAGTTACAAAAATTCCATCCCCCAAATGCTTCCACACGCTGATTGCTTTAAAGAAATCAGACAAATGAAAGTGCACAATTTCTCCTTAATATACTCCAGAGAATTAAAAATACCCAATGAACTGAAATGCTAAAATCATCCATGGTATTTCCTTCCGAGCTGTCAAACACTGTTCCTCCAGCTTCATAAAAGAGAACTGAGAGCTGTTTTCTTGGTTTAAAAGATCACAAGCCCTGACGTGGTCCAGGTGCCAGCATCACTAAACCCACTGCCACGGATGCCAGCAATTAGCATCGTTCCTGGCAGGCTCTGAAAAGCAGCCAAATGCATGAGGAGTGAACAAACCTCCTGCTGCTCAGGTCACTCTGCTAGGGCAGGGCTCAAGCACCTTGGTGCACCTCACAGGGGAATCCTGTTACATCCTTTATCAGGCCACTTGAACAGCTCCACAACATTGTACCCCCACAGAAATACAGGCACTTGGCACATTAAATATCAGCTCTCTGTGTAATGTGAATTATTTTGTTAGGTATGTCCAGCAAAACAACTT
>NC_137738.1:119476063-119773563 GCF_963264785.1 Psittacula echo
GCTCCCTGCTCAGCACCTCTTAAAAGTCCATTCAGGTAATATTTGGAATGGGATAAAGAATATCAAGCTCACAGACCCACCAATGGAGGTGGGTTTGTTGTCTGTCCACAGAGCAGACACTGAGTGAAGTGGCAGCATTTGTCTCCTGCCCCCTTCCTATCCTCTCAGTGCTCCTCTTCCTTGGAGGGGTCCCTTTTGCAGCTGTAAGGAACGATTCCTTTTCAGATCCATTCAATCCTAGGTTTCTTTTCCCAAAACACTGATAGGAATATCTACTACCAAGACTTTTCTCACTCGACAGAGCTGATATTCAACAAGTGGGTGTTGCACCAAGACCTCCAAATAATTTCCCAGCAGCCGGTGAGGAGGCAACACTCAGTTAACACTTCCCATTCACAAACATCACTCCTCACACACGACAAGGCCATGGGTGCCTGTTTCACTGTTGCAACTCTGGACTCCCAAGGGGCCTGTGTCAGTCTCTAAGAATACAGCAACATTTCACTACTTTTACCAAATAGGGTAAATATTGCAATTAGCAGAGTAAGAAACACTGTAACTAATTCCAGCTGAACTGCATGAATAAATAAGTAAGGAGACTTTAGCTGTGCATTCCCTTTGCTTTATGTGCTGCTTGTAACAACTTCAGTCATTCAGAATCCCATCAATCAACACTAAGCTTCCTCAACAGAGGAAAATGCTGATGTCCAGTGATGGCAACAGTGAACTCTGGTTGATATCAGCAGGGTCACATCTTTATCAGCCTGCCTATGCCACTGCCCACAACATACACACAAGTAGAATCCAGCTTATGAGAGGAAGATAAGAAAGACAGGCAGAGATCAAAGCCAGATGAAAATGGTAAAAGAGGTAGATTTAGTGTGCTATTCTGTTTCACAAAGAAAAACCAGGCTGTTCAAAATCCATGCCTTAACATGATCATGGGACTCAAAGAACATCTACTTCTGCGGCATCAAGGTATTTTTCACGAGCTGCTCAAAGCAAACACACTGTGCCAGCCTCAAGACCTTCGATGCAAGTTTCCTGTAGAGCCCAAATTCTTACAGTCATACAAAAATGAACATAAAAATATTGGAAAAGAGGAGCTTTCCCATGAAAATTCTGACAGAACCTTAATGGAAGCAGCGCTACTGGGACCTGCTATAATAATAATCATGTTCTTAGTGGTACTTGTGCCTGTTTTCTGTAGATACTCCACTAGCAGCAGTCATTTCCCAGATAATGAGCCTGTTTTGGAGGAGGGCTTATTTAGCAAACCAGAACAGGGTTACCACCAGCAGACATTGTTTTATTAATAAATGATCATTTTATTTGGAATAAATACACAGTTATACCCTGTCAAGATGTTCTTGCTTTACATGAAATTTCCCAGTACTCAAAAGGTTACCGTGTAAGATTTCTCTTTAAACAGACAGTGTTGACACAGTTTTTACCAGTTCCTTATGTGCAAGCATGAGAAGTAATCAGGTTTACTAAGGAGACACCAGTTATTTAGACACACAAGAAATTGCTAAGTAGCTACTGCATGTTTTCTCCCCACTGGAGTTTGTGTACAGTGACCACAAAATATAACACATGTTGTATTTAAGGGAACAAAAAGTCACACAGGGCATGACCATGTGAGAGGGACTTTGGACAAGGGCTTGTAGGGACAGGACAAGGGGAATGGCTTTAACTTGACAGAGGAGAGATGGAGATGAGCTCTTAGGCAGAAGCTCTTCCCTGGGAGGGTGCTGAGGCACTGGCACAGGGTGCCCAGAGAAGCTGTGGCTGCCCCATCCCTGGCAGTGTTCAAGGCCAGGTTGCACACAGGGGCTTGGAGCAAGCTGCTCTAGTGGAAGGGGTCCCTGCCCGTGGCAGGGGTTGGAATTGGAGGAGCTTTAAGGTCCCTTCCAACCCAAACCATGCCACGATTCTATGACCATACAAGAATGACCACTTTGCCCATCTAATGTTGACTTGTTGAGCTTTTTAATCTACACAGAATAGAAATCGCAGTGTTATTTAGACTGGATTAACCATGCTGCACTAAGTACCCTGTATGACACCTGGCTTAAGCTGTTGAACCAGATATTGACAGAACAGGGTTGTATCACATATGTCAAATTCATAGTGCTGCTTGTGCTTAAATACGGATCATGGTCTACTATGGAAGATTCCATTCCTGGCTGTGCTCAAGACCAGTTTGGACAGGGCTTGGAGTAACTTGCTCTAGTGGAAGGTGTCCCTGCACATCGCAGTGGGGCTGGAATTAGATGAGCTTTAAGGTCCTTTCCAACCCAAACCACTTCGTGCTTCCTGAAATAATGCAAGTGTAAAGAAAGGAACAGCCTTTCTTAAAAGATGGAGATGGAAGGAAGCAGCTATTTCCTATGATTGCCTGGGACAGCTTCCTTAGAGATATGAGCAGTATGATGTGCACGCTGTGCTGATTTCAACCCAGCAAGTTTAGCATAAGCTAGAGTGATCCAGAACTGCAGAACAGCTGCGCTGCTGATCAAGCTCCATCACAAGCTATGCAAATCGTCTGCTGTTGGCACCTGGCTCTATCATTAAGGACAAAAACCCCACAGCAAACAAGAAAAAAAGAAATAATGACAGATTCTCACTGAAAGAAAAAAAAATGGAAAAGCAACCATTTGAGTCATTCGCATCTCTTATGATTTCTGGACAACTTCATCTTCCTCAAACTCAGCCTTTTCTTGAACAATAAGGTTTTATTGCCAGAAAGCGAGTAGATGTCTGCTTTAGACAGACTAAGTCTACTTTAGACCCAAAGGGTAAGTGAATTCAAAACCTGAGGTGCCACCTCACTTTTTATCGATGTTGTCTTGAGCTTGGCTATTTTATTATTCAATAAATGCCAGCAGCAACAGTGTTAGCTAGCAAAGAGCTTTTGTCTCAGGGATGGCACACCATTATCTAGATGGGTGCTTAAAACGCAAATCCAACATGTTCAGCCTTACCTAGAAGCCAGAGACCAGCCCCAAGGCAGTGCATAACTTGGTCAGGCACTCACACCGTGAGATGCAATCTGACAATTCACCTTCTTCTCTATCTTAAGTTACTGAGTGACTTTTGTGAGTGGCTGCAGGCATTTGACCTCAGGATCATGGTGAAAAGACAGAACCTGCTCTCCTAAGCTCAATATAAAGGTCAAGGTGAACTGAAAGAAGAGGGCAATAGTGCAACTGTGTTCTCAGCCCCGTCAGGAGGTCCCTGTTCCAGACTCACTTTGGAGCATGGGATAGAAACATGAGTGACAGGAGGAGAGATAGCTGTGAAATTCCCACAAGCCTTCAGAATTGCACGTCTGTCTTTTCACTTATCACCCACAACAGTGGTGTCATTACACCAGGATCATGCTTTTCCAGGGTGATTTCACAGACCCAGTTCTGTAGGGACCTCAGTGTATGAGATGTGAGATGTTCTCATGCATGTTGATGGGAGGCAAATATAAAACATAGATAACCAACTGTTTCCTGAAGACCTACAGTCTTCAGAGGCTTCGGCTGGTGCAATGATCACTAATTTACTGCTCTAAATAACCACACTCACATTCGGCAGTTGCACACTAAAGGTGCAACTAAGCCTGAAGCCAGACATTGGGAGATGGAAAGAAGTGTCTCCCATTGTCAAGCCTTTCCAAAAACGCAGATGTGTTAAGTTCAGAGAGAAACCCAAATGTCAAGAGCAACTTAGCTTTCAAGTTCCCTTTAAAGCCCTTGATCAAAGCCTAAAGCCACTAACAAGTGGACTAAACGCTCTCCCTTTCTTTGGCAGATGTATAATTGAGGCTTGCTCTTAAAATAAGGTAAAAATAAACAAACATTATTAGAGGAAATTCATTCCTGGAGAGCTTTTACAGCTGAATATTTATCAGTGTAGGGAAGATGTTACAGAAAGTGCTTTTTAATCAAAATCCTCTTGATCACCAGCCACGATTTCCCAACCCTCTGAGCACTTCCCTCCGGATCTCTGCAGTTACACTTTCAACTTGAGCCTTTTTGAGCATTAGTCTTTTGGTCTCAGTGCAAGTGAGAACAGCAGTGAAAGGGACTTCATACAGAGTCATGCCAGGCTCTGCTCCCAATCCAGGTATAAAAAAATACATGAGATGAACTGAAAACCAGCTGCACTTTGGGTCAAACCAGAACAAACCACTGCTGTAAAGACATCTACAGAAATACTACTCCATGCAGCTCTAGTTTGAGAACATGAAGAGTTCTGGATAACAGTTTAAGGACTTGTAAACACTTATTTTCCCTTGACTGGTAATGGGTGAATATATACACACGTGCACACCACAGATTTTCCCACTGTTCCTAGCAATAATACATCAGCTAATTGCTGTTTGCTAGTGCCTTTTCCTTATTTAACCTAGTCATGCATTTTGGTTTAGGGTAATACAAAAATCTCACTTCTGATATTAAAAAGAGATTAAAATAGAAAGTGTTGGTTTTCCAAGCCACTGACAACAATGACTTACACATCTAATCCCATTAATTACTAGCAATGATCATGGTTTAGTAGTGCTACTGCTCTCAAGTGTCAGGCAAACAAATATGAGGGTTCTCTATCCTGTGCATATGCATTCACACAATGTAGACGTCTGTTCTGAGATGAAGGGGAGCTCTGCAAAAAGGTCTGAAACTTGCTATTTATTTCTGACTTGAGTTTATCCAGCTTCAGCTTCCATTCCTTCAACTCTCATCACACCTTTGTCTTCTCTATGGCATCTGTCACGCCAGTATGGATTCACCATGTTAATTAAAGCACTAAAATTCAATGTAATGATCCTGTCCCAGGATGCCATCGGAGTTGTATCAAACCATTATCACATGCAGATGGTGCTGCAACACATTGAGGTTCCTGGGGCTCATCAAGAGTTTTCAAGAAAGAAGTAACTCCCTGTGAGGGGAACAAGTTTGATCAGAAAGAGAAAGATTCCTATAGCCTGGGACTCAGCCCCTTTTAGCATCCCCTGTACAGAATGAATACCCAGAACAGGTAAAGCAAAGAGAGCTGCTCTAAAACTTGCAACCTATATTCTGCCCGTGGTTGTGTCCCATTTGGTTTGTAGAACTACTCGATATGTAGGAAAATATGCAATTAAAAGCTTTAAAATATGACTTGTTAAAGAACGTGTCTATTAAATCCTCTGTGCTAAGCAGGGGGCTTTATTCCATAAGCATTTGATGAAAGAGGAGAGATAAAGAGATAGAGCTTGATCCTTGTTTAGCAAAACCGGTGCATACAGGTCACCCTTCCCAGACTGAAAATGCAGCAGGTAGGCTCCGTATTTCAGGATGTTCTCCGTGCAGAAGGAATTACTGAATGCCCTAGACTGGGGAGAGCTCTTTAAATCTTTCTGTAAGAACCAGTTTGAGGACTCAAAACTCCGCAGCGACTTGGGTAGCATCAGTCTCTATTGGAAGCTGACGGCTCTTTGACAGGCAGAAAGGGGAGTGTGAAATGGTGTCTAATTCAGCAAACTCACACAGCACCAGTGGGTTGTTAGCCACACTGGGGAGAAGATGTAGAAAAGTGCTTGTATTTATTCATCTCCAAAGATCCAACAGCTTCTGCTTGAGAGAGAACTTCTTTTTCCTCGCAGTGGCTCTCTCCCACACTTCTGGATCTGTGGATCCACACCTTTTAAGGATACGATTCCCACTACCATAAATACTCCATATGAAGAAACTGCTGGAAGTTTGACTATATGAAAGTCTTAAGTGCCTGAGATAACACATACTAGTGAACACAGAAATAGGACAAACCTTGAAACACATCATTTTACTTAATATCACTTATTTCAAAGCATAGAATACACATGGAAATGTAAAGAACTCAGTGATGCTGAAATAGGTGCACAATTCCTCAGCCTTCAAGGCTTTTTGTTTTCAAATTTAACAGTTAATTTTTTCCACCAGTCATTTGAGCAGATGATAAGTGGGAAGGGATTTTAGTCATAAAACCCATCATTTGTAAAGGCCTCATTTCAATATGCCTTCATTAGCATTTTCCTAAGTGAGTTATCAGGTTTCCATTAAACTCCGAAATTCTCACTTCTGTTCCCACTGGACAGATGTCCACATTGCAAAAATAAAAACTGTACAAAATCTCACAACACCATCGTTGGCAGTCGCTGGAAAACAGTCTGAGAAGAGAGAATGAGTGGAAAGAGCCTATCTTTTACCACTGCCTTCTGCACCGAGTCCAACCATTAAGATGGTGTGAGAAAGTTGGTACCATTGGTAACTATATTTCCTTGAGCTGGCAGGAGAGAGGACTCATGTCCTTTTCTCAAGTCAATCTGACATCCTCGGTCTGTGCTATGTAAAAGAAGTGGAAATAAACCGAATTTCTTCAAACTTTCTTTTCCCCTCCAGCTTATACCACATGTAAGAAACGAAGATGACAGTCCTGGGCAGTCCTGGAACGACACAGATCTGGCAGTGCCTTATGGAACTGCTCCTTCCCAAGACAGAAAAGTGCTGAACTTTCTGCCTTCACTGGAACTAAAAATCCAAACCCAAATTCAAAAGGAATAATCTATAGTCAACCTAAAAGCAAAAGCCTAAATACATACAACAATGCTTAACAATTATATAAACAACCTTTTTTCTTCTGTTAGAGCTGCACTACAGAGAATAATCAGCTATAATCATTGCTTTTGAAAAGGCAGGATTTACACTGCACAAAATACTTTAAAAAATAAAATACAAGAAACCCTCAAAATACATTTTCTCCACTCAACAAAGAAAAACCATCAAGCTAAGTCCGGACATGGCAGGATTATCTGCAGCGATCCTGATAAGTCAAATTTGGCTTAAGCCATGATTGTTATAGACACTCACTAAACATATTATTTACCAGATGGCAATCTTACTCAAGCAAATACATCCAACTTATGTTTCATTATTATCAAATAAGGATGAACTTGCCACTGGGATAACCTCCAGGAGTTAAACAAACACTGCTCTGTGAAACAGCCACTCTGGTTTCTGTTCCTTGAGGAGCGTGCCGTGCAATGCACTTCACCAATGCCTTCTCCTCCAGAGCCAAAACTTTTCTTACATAAATACTTGGTTTCCTTATAAAGTTGAATACTTCACAAATGGAGGAAAGAGCAGCAGAACATGGCAGATGCTGCTTTGGAAGCGTACTTGGGATCAAACGTGATTCTCAGCAATGATGCTGTGAGCTGACTGAAGGGCTGCAGAGGCTGGAATAAAATGCAATGTTGCCTTCAGCCATGATGCCATGTAGCAGAGGTAAGCACTAAGATGCTGTGGACTGAATTACTTATGTACATTGAGGCAGATACAGACATATTTATGGGTTGGCTACAGCACAGCAAACTGCCTGACTGAAGAGACCTGACTGCTGATGCTGACTCTGCCATTGATCCCCTCTGTGACCGCAGGCAATTCACTGAAGCCAAAATCTTCGACCTTAGGCACCTTATTCCTATTTAAACCCTTAAAGAGTGACCTGATTTCCAAGGTGTTGAATGTACACCCCCCGCACTGAAGTTACAAGTAACTGTGCATTAATATATATAATATAGATATATATAAATACAGGAATCTAAATTTACATTTCTTCTTGGAAAATTCAGCCATGACCACTCTTGTCTGCATCAACAATGGTCACCAGGGAATCCAATTCAGTAGTGCTTTAGAAGAGGAAAATTCATATCAAGAAATGTAGAGAGATAAGAGAAAAGTAACAGGTCTGCATTTCTTGTTACAGAGTAAATAGATGTGTGCATACAATCAGAGCTATAGAAATACATATATATGCATATACATCTGTATCTATATATGAAGACAGCCTTACGGAAACTATTTCTTCCCTCTAAAAAGTAGATTATTGGTTAAATAATAATTCAGATAAAGGCAACTAAACAAACTAGATGACTAAATGCTTGTTGTACTATAGAACACAATAAATGCCACAAGAAAGCATATTCCTATAGTTAGACATTTTAAATGCTGTGCCAATAACTACAGTGTTTCATGCCTGACCCTTGTCAGTACTGATTCAGTGGGCTGCAAAGCTTTATCTTTAGGTGTAGGAGAACCTGAGAAAACAAAGTAAGTCACACATGCATTAGTGTATTGCAGTGATTTACTTGGCTTGAGATCAGGCCTGTGCTAAAATCCGAGCACTGGACTTCATTTGGCTCAAAAAAGTCAATACTAGAGCTCTCACTGACTTCACTGGCACCAAAATAAATATATACATTTATATAATTTATATTATCTATTTATAATAGAATTTATATATAAATATATAAATTTATCTGGTGTTTCTGCCAAGCCATGAGGAAGAATGATGCTACAGAGGCAACAACATACGAAATCAGTTTTCTTCATATAAACTCCATAGAGGAATCAGCATCAGAGGAATCAACGTCCACTCTCCTTGTTTCCACAAAGCACCTCCCATCTCTAGCACAGCAGTCAGGTACCCTTTGCCTGCAGTTAGTTTCTGCAAAAAAAAACCCTAAGTTGAGGCAATTCTGAGAAATAGGATGTAACATCCAACAGAACATTCAGGACAGAGAGAAGCGCAGCAAAAACCCTACTGGGAGTCACAAGGAGGATACAGCAATGCTGTAGTTTGCCTTCTTTTTCCCTTGAATGTCTTCCAAGATTCTTTTGCTATCTGATTAATAACAGGGATGAAGACAAAACCAGGAGGCCGTGACTTAACTTTCTTCCCAGCTGGATAAAATTCTTCCAGCAAATTATTACCTCTGGGCTTCACACTGCCCCTTTTTACAGCATGACATGGAAATAAGGAATGTCTTCTCAGGAAGCTATAGCTCACATGTGGGGAAGCAGAGTGTAAAAGATGCCTTAGCAAGGAGGTGGACATGGGTTTCCCTCCAAGTTCCAAGGATAAGGCAGCTTAGGGGAGTGTGCCATGCTTCCTTCACAGCTCATCAAACCAACCTCTATTTTCCCTTTGAGCCCCCGCCTTTCTCCTCCAAGCATCACCATGCATGCATAAACCAGGCTGTAGATTAAATGTATATTTTAAGATCAATTAATCCTTATCGTCTACCGTGTGTTTTAAAAGGGCATTTTACCATAGTCCTACACTTAATACAGAAATATCATCAAGTAATGAAGACTCCAGTTCAGGGATTCCATGCTTTTAATAACATTTATCAAGCAACTACCCAGACACCTTGGCTTCCATTTTAAGATGTGCCAGTGCCTCTTGAGAGAGCAGGCAATCACGGAGTTATAAAGACACCCTAAGGACATTGTCTAAAATAGTCATTACATATAATTTTTAATCCCAGTATTCACAGTTATAAGTTTAATAGGCATTAAAGAAAAAATAAAAATGAAATATTTGTACTCCTACAGAGAATTAAAACGTGAGCTCCTCAGTTCCTCTTATTTCCATTTCCCCCTCCTCTTTGGACTCGGTCCTGACGCTGTAGTACGGGAGTCCTAGTCAGGTGTGAAAACTACCTCACATCAGTGTTTCCAGCAGACCTCTGGGAACGTAGCAGCAGTTCCCAGCCACTTCCCACAGCATTTCCAAATAACAACGAAAGTACTTATGGAAAAATAAACTATTACATCTTTCAAAGGAAGGACACCAGGATTTCTGATGGCTGCTCTGCCACACAGCTGGTAGTCTCCTGAAGCAAGTGGGATTGTGCAGTGGGACTTTATTGTTAAGGGGGCTGGAGCATTTCCCATACAAAGACAGGCTGAGAACATTGGGGCTGTTCAGCCTGGAGAAGAGAAGCTGCACGGAGACCTCAGAGCAGCTTCCACTGTCTGAAGGGGGCCTATGGGGATGCTGGGGAGGGACTCTTCATTAGGGACTGCAGTGATAGGACAAGGGGTAACCGGTTCAAACTGTAACAGGGGAAGTTCAGGTTAGCTATAAGGAAGAAGCTCTTCCCTGTGAGGGTGCTGAGGCGCTGGCACAGGGTGCCCAGAGAAGCTGTGGCTGCCCCATCCCTGGCAGTGCCCAAGGCCAGGTTGGACACAGGGGCTTGGAGCAAGCTGCTCTAGTGGAAGGGGTCCCTGCCCGTGGCAGGAGGTTGAAACTGGATGAGCTTTAAGGTCCCTCCCAACCCAAACCATTCTATGAGCCTATTCTCGTGCGTACACTAAGCAGTGGGACCATGTATATGCTAAGTAAGCGGAAAAATGTATACCTATTTCAGGTGAAAAATAGCAAGGCCACCAGCTTAGCTCAGTCTCTCTAACGTTATCCTGTCGCTTTTAAGCTCTTCCCATGGCCTAGCTGTCTTCCTGAATAAACTGCATCTTTAAAACCTAAATATTCATTTGAGCTGGAAACTGTCATCACATCACTATTCAAACTCCATCATGAAATGAACTCACAACTTTGATTTCGCTGTGTTATGCTCATCTTTGATTAAGAGTTGCTCATGCTGAAGATATGCTCAGCAAGAAAAATTAACTAAAGTGACTTGCATTATTTATCAGCACTAATTCGGATGTACATTAATCATACACCAGAAGTGGCACCACTGCAGAGAAAACAACTTTAAAAATAAGACTTTGCTTCTCAGAAGAAAAAGAAGTTTATCTTGGGTTGTCACCTGTGTATGATATTTACCTTCTGCAGCTAACTGCTTTGCATCAACTTCTATTACACTGATTGAGCTATAGCTGCTTAGTGTGCGTTTATGTCAAACAAGTATCACACCTTGAGTTTCAGGCCAGCTTCCACTCTCTTCAATGCAACGGAAACCAGATTTAACACTAATAACCTCATGGCTCTTTTTAAATTTCAAATGGCTTTATTTTCCTTTAATTTGATGAAGTACCATAGAGATATATTCACATCATCTACCTGAGCAGGAGGAGGTCTCCTATGTAATCAATAAAAGTAAGTAGGGTCCCTGCTGGGCTCTCTCAAGACTCCTGTGGATGCTCTGCTGACTTTCATAAACAGCTCAGGTCCTGACTTATAAGTACTCACGTTAGCTGCCTAAGAGGAGAGAGCGTGAACAAGCCATTTTGTACAGGAATCTTCTCCAGCCATTTCCAAACTCTCCAAGAATGCAGATTTCTTATTCCTTTTAAGAGTTAAAAAAACAACTTTGTTCTCACAATGTAATCAATAATTAATGGTCATGAAAAGTCTCTCAGTAGCAGCATTTACATATCTGACACAGGATGCAGCACGGACAATGAAAGCATCACATATTAATTCACAATGGTCCTTTTCCATTTTGTACCTGGAGTTTAGCGGGAAACAGTGCAAAAATCATTGAAATAAGAGATAAGATTGGCAAGTTAGAGTCAAAACAAACTTATCCTAACAAATGACAAAATAATTTTCCAGTAGCAGGAAATCAAATATATACATTTGATCAAATATATACACATATATATGTATGTATGTATATATACATACACACACACACAGATACATACATATATTCTAAGGCCAGAATGCAGGTGGCAGCTTAATCAACAGCATGTATATTAACAGATTTCAGTGTCAAGATCAGGAACATCTGAAGGCATTTGCAACCCCTAACGGCCGCTGCTTCATGCAGCATTCCAAGATGAAGAGGTGGACACCCACCACCACAGAGCACAGACTGGCTGGCCTCATAATAGAATGGAGCCTGTCTTTAAGTATTCTGTCCTAGAATAAGTAACTCCTTCAATGGAATGGCTGGTGTTTGAAAAGTCTTGCTTCTCCATTGAAGCAGGGATCATCTTTTGGAGTGGTTAAAAACCTGTTTTCTTGAGATTAATTCTCTCCTTTTTTCACTTCATCCAGGGATTTGGCTGCTGATTTTCTATGGCTGAAAAGATGCAAGCTCAGACAGTGACTGCTCACTGTGCATGCACATCAACACCTGCAGTGCCACCACGACCACAGTCAACAGTTTGGACCTAACTTCTTGATCTGCATGTGAAGTATCAATCACCTATCTCATCATGTATTTTCACCATACATTATCATACTTTGCCATCATGTATGACCATACATAATGCATTTCACAAATACGACACATAAAAATGACAATCTCTTTTACCAGATTCAACTACAGTCATTTCAGGAGCAAAGATTAGTCACATACAAAGCATAAACTCTCCCAGAACTTGTTTGATGGGGCAAAAGCTACAGTTTTCCCAGATTTATACATATGCTTACTGGTATCTATCGAGGTGCTTTATACTTTAGGTCATGTCAGTTTGGGAAGAAGCCAACAGGCTCAGAGATCTGCATTTAGAAGAGGCAAAAACTGTTCTAGACACTAAAACTGCTCATCAATGCAAGTGTCTGATTTGAGAAGGTGAACGTTAGTGTGTCCTTACCCTAAAACAAGGGGCAAGACAGATGAATCCTGGGAATTAAAAAGTAAAACTATGTGGCACCTTTATAGCAGACAGCAGAGGCAGCTCTGCTGAGGATAAATGTAGCGACCTCTGTGCATAAATACATTTCAGGTCATGCCAGCTTCTTGTTTCCATCGCATTTTCTATCTTTCCACACCTTCTGTTAGGTAGGAAGTAGCATCTGCACTCTTAAACTTCCCAAGGCCTCTTTTTCTGTCAGAAAAGCCAAGTTCCACCTCAAGAGCAGTGTTGAAGCAGTGCATGGCAGCTGGAGCTGGAGCCAAGAAGCTGGCACATGGCTTTAAATCCCACTCGCTCCCATCACACTCTATAGTCTCCAAATACAATGAATCTGTTCGCAAACTTCACTGCAATAAAGGATGAACCTTCCTCCCCACTGTGCCTTGCACAGGCTCAGTACAGAGCAGACACGAAGAAGAAAGGTGCTGGGCATCTTCTGATGCACAACTCTCCTCTTAGAGAACAGAAACCCCTAAGGGGTGGAATGAGGCTACCATGGGTGCTGCTCATTGCCGGTCACTCTCCCAGCCACAGCCTTTTCCACATGTCTGGATCATCGCTGTAATGGCCTTCTGCATCAGCACTGCATCTTCCAAACAGCTTAACCAGTAAGGCCACTACAGTCTGTCACAAATTCAAGCTAAAACAGACTAACAAAACTCTGTCTCCAGCTTGTGCCAATATAAGCAAATGGCATTACTTAATTTCTTATAAATGGCCTCTTGGTACAGATCTGTGCAGAAGCTTGTGTGGTCCTGAGCTTAAGTGGCAAGACTGGAGTGAAAGTATGTTTTTACTAAAATAAACTTCATAATCCTAAAGTAATGAGTGGTCCCTTCGTGCTTTAGGTGGAGAATATTCCAGTGGAAAAACATTTCAGCAAGATGCCTCTTTCCCAACACAGCAGCTATTTTGTTCCATGGGTTTTGGTTTGATTTATAGCAGCAAACAATTACTATTTAGGATAAACAACTGAAGGCAAAAGTCCAATATGTCACATTACATTAATGGCAGAAAAGGGGTATTTCTGCAGGGTTTGTAGGTTGAAGAAGAAGGAATATTCTCACCAGCATCCTGAAAAGGCTGACACTATCTTACACTTAGAGAATTTAGTATTTATAAGGTTTTGCAGTATTAAGTATCTATATCTTTTCCTCCGCCATTCAAATATCAATACTGCACCATTCGAGAAACACTGGCACTAAAATAAACCCACCCCTTTGGCTTCCTAAACTTCTTTGTTACTATTTATTGGTGTAGATATACAGCATTAGGGTAGCTCAGCACATACAGCCTAGGAGCCTGAGGTTTCAGAATGTCTTCATGTTTTTAATAGATGAGAAAGTTAAATAAAATAGATCACCATTCTTTACCGCTATCTCAACCGTAATTGCACTGAAATTCTTATCACTTCAATAACTAACAGTATCTTATCATGTAAATGCTTATACACGACAATTAAGATCTCTGTTTGCCTTCAAGTAAATTTAAAGAGTTGTCTTTAATAAAACAGACTAAAGCTAAGAGATGTCAAGTATCATCTCTTAACTACCAGGCACCCTTGTGCCTACACCAAATTATACAGGATTAGCTTGCCTGGCAGTTTTAAAGCTACGATCAGGACTTTGTCAACTTTTTGGCACTAACATTGAAATGCAACCCAAGCAGATTGCAGCTGGCAGTGTCACTGTAATAGCAAGTTTGCTGAATAGCTTTCCAGACAGGTCAGCTTCACCTGATAGAAACCCCTGGATGGGAAAGTCTGCTCCCTCCATGCCTGAGGACTGCCAAGGACAGGGAGGCCGCCTACTGCAACCGCTGACAGCACTTCAACACCCTGCCTGGCTCCCAAAAATTGGTGCCAATGGCAGCAGGCAGTGGAATCACAGAATCAACTAGATTGGAAAAGCCCTTTAAGCTCATCCAGTCCAACCGTCCCCCAGCACTGCCAAGGCCACCACTAACCCATGGCACTGACGGCCTCTTCTCCACGGTGTGTGAACACTTGCAGGGACTTCTAGGTGACTCCAGCCCTGCCCTGGGCAGCCTGTTCCAATGCCTGAGCAGCCTTTGGGGAAGGAATTGTTCCTCAGCTCCATCTAAACCTGCCCTGGTGCAGCTTGAGGCCGGTTCCTCTTGTCCCATCCCTTGTTCCTTGGGAGCAGAGCCCAGCCTCTCCTGGCTCCATCCTCCTGTCAGGCAGTTGTAGAGAGTGATAAGTGGGCAAGCGCTCTCCTGGTGCCAGAGCTCACTTGCGAATGGGGTGGGACGGAAAGCCTGTGACCTGATTGTGCTGTTTGGAGACCTCCCCCTTATCTATTGCCTTGTTACTGCTGTGAGAAGTGCCTGAACTGGCTTTTCCTTTCTGGAGCAAATTCAAAGAGATTCCCCACCACATGCTGTAAGCAGAGGAAAACCCACTTTCCTGCTTAGGGCAGCACAGATGAGCTGGGCAGATATCCCAAGGAGGCAAAGGTAGAGCACAGAAGGGATGCCTGCTGCATCTCCTGGTGGCACACAGCACAGACCACGCTCCGAAACTGCCTCAGAAAACTCTGGCAAAACTTCTACTCCCGAGAATTCTGCCTCTATTTTGGACTTGTGCTTTAAAAGTAAAACTGACAGCAGAGTGCTGGCTGCTTCCTAGAACAGTTGGTGTAACTTCCCAAACAGGGTTACAGTGCTTCAGATTCAGGGCCAAATTTTGTTCTTATAAAACTGTTCCTCGTTTCTCCAAACACTCTGAGAGAGGAACTCCAGCAATGCCCAAAAGGAGAAGGATGCAGCAGCTTCCAGGCTTGCCTAGCAGTCGGCTTCACAGAGTAGAAGGCAGGGGAACACACATCACTTTATACACATCCCCCTACCCACAGCTTGGAATTGGAGCTCTCTGCCTGAATCCACGCTTTCTATAATATCTCTGCTGTCCTTAATACACAGGCACTGAGGAAAGGAATAACAAACAATACACGTAGTGCTGGAAGGATGAAAAAGAACACGGTGTAAATGGGACAGCAGGAAATAGTCCTCCCAGCCTAGTGCCTTAGAACAAGCATAAAGAGGAACTTCTTATTTGAATCTATGTTGGATGAAGCAAATTCAACACTTTTTTAAAGGCAAGTCTACACAAGCTTATGAAAGGCTCTCTTAGAATGAGTTACATGAGCAATAGATCTAAGAAGTCTGAATTTCCACATTTCAAAACTATGTATTTTCATTGCTATCTCAAATAGGTGCAAGAGAAACAGTTACCAAAAGAAAAAATAAATTAAAAAGCAAAGGATAATGCTTAATTCAGTCAGAATTATCAGCCTTCGCTGACCGGACAGCACAGGAATCTCTCTCCAGTGGTTTACTTGGAATTTCCTCAAGTGAAAGAAGGCCGTTTGTTACAAATGACACCTTAGGGATGCATGCATAATCCCTCTCTGACTTCCGTGTCATGTTTCCTCAGTTTACTTCAAGTCAAAATGCATTCTTCCCCCTTGCTCCTGCCCTATAGGGTCAACGCCGCTAATGAAAATCAAGCTGTCTTTTTTCTGCTTTCAACAATAGTCAGATAATGAAGCACAGGTTCTGAACTTGGCATGTTTATTGTTGGTGATGATGTATAAGCTGAGAGCAGACAGCTTCATTTTCCTTAAGCTGGGCTGACCCCGCAGAGAGAGAACTGGAGGAGAAAAACAACAAAAAACTTCTAGTTTTGACTAGTAGTAAACCAGTTGAGCAAACATGACATGACACAGATGTCAGAGAGCATAATAATAATGCATGAACTACAGTGAGAACTAGAGAATATACAGAAATCATAAAATCATAGAATCCCAGCCTGGTTTGTGTTGGAAGGGACCTTAAAGCTGATCCAGCTCCAACCCCTGCCACGGGCAGGGACACCTTCCACTGGAGCAGCTTGCTCCAAGCCCCTGTGTCCAACCTGGCCTTGAACACTGCCAGGGATGGGGCAGCCACAGCTTCTCTGGGCACCCTGGGCCAGCGCCTCAGCACCCTCACAGGGAAGAGCTTCTGCCTAAGAGCTCATCTCAGTCTCCCCTCGGGCAGGTTAAAGCCATTCCCCTTGTTCTGTCCCTACAGGCCCTTGTCCAAAGCCCCTCTCCAGGTTTCCTGTATTGGAAGACACTCATGTTCGGAATGCAGTTTATGATCTTTCATGTTTTAATTACAGATATTATTATACTGATCAGAGACAAAACCTGACAGTCCACTACCAAAGACGCCTACATCGAACCCACAGCTTGTTTTTTCTCTTCTCTGTAACTTCCAAAGTACACTTTTATAGCTTCATAACACATACCACAAATTACATGCCAATCAGAATAAAATCACATGCAACTGCTGCAACTTGCATGTACCAGGCTACGTGCAATAGCTTCATGGTTATGGTGGGTGACCCATAAAACGGCAGCAGACCCGTAACATTTTTAGTACCTCACTGAAACAACTGTGCAATTACAGAACTTTTGACAGCAAGCGGGGTTTCAAGTTAGCCTGTAGCAGCATGAAATCACACAGAAATTACAGCTTAGCATTGCTGCTAGTTCACAGCTGATCAGGAGGCCTGCGCCATGCTTTCCAGTGGGAAAAAACAGTGCCATGGCTAATTATAACCCCCAAAATTGGCAGCGCCCTGAGGTATCGCTCCAGTATTGCTTTGCTTCCCAACTCAGAGCAGCCAGGACCAGCAATCCATCACCTCTGCTTATACACTGAGACCCACAGTGAAATCATGGTTATCATCACATGGACCGCAGGTCTGTGTTTATTTGGGCTGCAGCCACGTTGCTTTTTTGGGCTAAAAGGGCAAATTTCAAACTTCCTACCCAAGCTCAAAGAACATAGAGAGCATGGGGAATAAGAAACACCTTCCCTCCTGTATTCATGTGAATGCAAAAAATAGTGGTCAAGGTCAAAATATAAACATCCAGCCCTAACAAATCAACCTAGCAAAGGATGCTGTATTAGAGACCTATATCAATATTAATTTTAAAGTACTGCCTCTAATCACAGATTCTTGGACTGGTTGCACTGGAAGTGACCTAAAAGCTCATCCAGTTCCAACCCCTGCCACGGGCAGCGACACCTTCCACTAGAGCAGCTTGCTCCAAGCCCCTGTGTCCAACCTGGCCTTGAACACTGCCAGGGATGGGGCAGCCACAGCTTCTCTGGGCACCCTGTGCCAGCGCCTCAGCACCCTCACAGGGAAGAGCTTCTGCCTAAGAGCTCATCTCAGTCTCCCCTCTGGCAGCTTAAAGCTATTCCCCTTGGCCTGTCCCTACAGGCCCTTGTCCAAAGCCCCTCTCCAGATTGCCTGTAGGTCCCCTTTAGGTATTGGAAGACTGTTACAAGGTCTCCCTGGATCCTTCTTTTCTCCAGGCTGAACAAGCCCCGCTCTCAGCCCATCACTACCACTCTACATTTTAGTTCTGCCTTTCATTGATACTTCCTCTGGTAAGAACTGGATAATAAGAGGAATGATCTTTAGGAAGAATTTACTTGGACTCCAGGAGGTAAGACCCATAGTACCACAAACAGCAGATACTCCACCAATACATCTCAAGAAAACAGGCAATTACAGTTTAGAAAGAATATTAAACTGCTCTCTGTGGACACTGGAATAAGGACAGGAGCTTATTAGAAAAGATGAAGATCACTGGTGTGAACTGATGCACATGTAATCTTCAAGGAAGCCAAGGTTTGTAGGGTGAGGTATTGTCTTTTTTAGACATCCAAAATGCTGGTTAATTTAATGTAGGAGAAGAATATGATTGTTTTTTCTTTGAAGGGCTATTACAACTCAGATACTTCAATCTTCTGAAGCCAGAGTGCCAAAGATCCGGTGGGGTTATTTATCGACGCTATCCATTTAATTCTATAATACCTGATATTTATTTTGACTCTTTTTATGATAGTCTTGGACTTCCTCCAAGTGTGACATGGTTTTTCTTTAGTCGAAAGATTTGCAGGGAATTCTAAGACACTTTCAAATGAGGGGCAATGAGAGGCCCTGTACTTATAATAAATGGTGGGAGGGGAAACCTCTTACAACCAGCTTGTGTATATGATGAATTAGGGCAAGAATAACAGAAGTGTGCATTGTACGCCACAGTTCTTGTAAGTTACGATGAATTGTCTCTTGCTTTCTATGACTGCCAAGAAATCCTTATTTTGAGTTAGCTCACAGTCAGATCTGAGAGCACGACTCACCCATACAAGGTGGCAACCATCTGAATTTTACTGGTGATGTTCTCTTAAACAATAAAATCACTCTGGAGGCTCAGATTCTTCCATTCCAGCATATCCTGGCTTCTTCTCTTCTATCCATTGAGTTAAAAATAACTCTGACATCTCTTGCTCTAAAGTTTCTTGTTCTCCTTCCTCCTGACCCAAGGCACCCCTGCTGTGGAAGTTCTCAGCAGGACGTGCTGATACCATCTGACAAGCTTTATGCTTATCAACAAGACTCGGTGACCTTGACTAGTGAGGACAGAGCTCCTGTGCCTTTCCTGCAGAGTGGCCCCAAATGCCTTGGAAAAGTCTCCTCTTGTCTGCCCCTTCCCTGGCACTGCGTGAGGACTCCCTTTGGGCTACCGACACGGCTTGCTCTGAGCCCAGACAAACGTTCACTTGGTCAAGAAGGGCTGAGTCAGCCCTCGGGTTCTTAAATTCAAAGCAAAGCAGTACCTGTACATGCTGGGATATGTGTTAGAGAAACTGGGATCGCAGTACTAGGTCAGAGGAAGTCATTATCAGCCCCAAAAGGCCCATTAGCAAGTGTTCTGAGGACAGATTTTTTCCTGGATTATTCCTGTTCATTTTCCATCTTTAATGCAAGATTCTCTACAGGCAAAATGAGTGGAGCCTTTTGACTCTCTAGATTAGCTTGACTGAAAGCAAACCTCTTGTAAACTTACCTTAAACGTAAAGCAGTCAAAGAGGTACTAACTTTATTACCTGGTTCTGTTTTTATTTTCCTCTCCAAACTGAGCACCAGGAATACTCAGCAGCAGTATTCAGTGGGAATAACATCCAGCTGGAACTCTTTCCCTCTAAAAAGAAGCAAGGTTTCTACACTGCTTGCTTTTCTAGTAGAGCTTGGCTAAGCATTCAGCACAGTAGCTCAATCTCTAGGAAACTTGTAACCAAGTTCTGCATGAGAAAACTGGGAGTTATAATGGAAGCACTTTGTAAAACAAACTGTAAACTTTATAAACATTATATATATGATGCTAACATAACATTATATGTTCTGTTATATATATGGTGATATAAACATTATACACATGTGATGATATATGCAACACACTCATGCAAAAAGCTCCCTTTGCAGTTGTGGAACAGGCTGAACTGGAGGCAGCTTGGCTGTGATCTCTCTTACTTTTACAAAGCCACATTTCCTTGTATAAAATGAGTTTCCAAATGGGCTTGTTTTTACAGAACACTGTGTTGTGGGAGAACAGCAGTGTATGTAGAATGACCTGACCCTCAGAAACACATCTCTAACACATCACATAACACATATAACATCACATCACACAACACAACGATTCAGTCACCACAAAACACACACTAGCAACTTTATCATGACAATTGCCTAAATATGAAAGAGCAACAGAAGAAACAAGGGGAAACTCAGGCAAACTCGCCAGACTCTAGCTCTAAGAGGATTGCAGTAACCTTTTCATACTTCAGTGAGGATTTTACTGCCAGTTCATTCAGACTCACTGAATGCTCTCAGGATACACATTACAGCACTATCTGCTGAAGTGTTAGCATTGCTTTAAAAGCATAAATGGCAGGGATTTGCTGTTTTCCAGCAAGTATCACCATGGTGAAACTGTCTAGGAATCACGTTAACACAGGCAGGGCTGGCATAATGCTTCACCTTGTGCTATCACTGGGATCTTGTAGTTAGGTCAGGATCACATGGAATTGCTGTGAGGAGGTCAAAGCGGTGTCTTGCAATACTAATTCAACATCTGGTACAAAACAGGGATGGAGCTGGGTGGGAATACAGCAGGCAACTCCTCAGCAGCCAGGAGAACAGGACAGTTAGTCTGGATGCAGACACTGAAGCAGGGCAATGGATTTCTACCCTCTGAATGGAATCAGTCTTCACACCAGTGAGTTGAAGGAGTCCAAGTGGGAAGGATGAACTTTGTACTTTGCCCTTCTCTGATCTAAACCCCTCAATATACATTTGGCTGATGGTATGACCTGGTCAATACCCTGACATGCACATGGTACTTGATACCTGTGTCTAGTAAATATACATCTTTGCAGAGACTCTTTAGAAGGGAAAGAGCCCATCCTTTTCTGTCATACAGAGAAATAAAAAGGAGCAATGAGACATCCCTTCATCCTCCTTTGAAACTTCACTGTTTCAATCGTCAAGTAACTTCATGTTTCGTAACATTATAAATGTGCAGCAAACGGAGTAAGTGACATTGCCACAAACAGAGCTCTGCAGCACACTTACCAAACTGGATCAGACTATTGCTTTGCTTAATCCCACCTCCAGTCCTCAACAGTGGCCACATGCTTATCAAAATCACACAGTGGGTGATTAGGGCTCTCAGGGAAAGTTTCAGTACAACTTTTACAAGTCATAGACTTTAACTAAGCACTAATTGTCCAATGATGCTTCCCCTACTGCTACACATCCCTCCCTTCCCTTGCTCCAAACCCTTTTTCCAAGCTCATTTTGAAAGGCATCTTTTAAGTCTCCAAAACACACCACCTTTTCTCAGCCATTTTTCACCCTCAGAACACATGCACACCTCCACTGAAGTCAATGGGCTTTCTACACTCTTGTGTATAAAGGAGTTTGCTGAACTTTAGGAGCAAATGGAAGAGCTGACAGTTTTAAGCCCTGCAAGATACTGTGTGAAGACACTAAGCGTCCTTATGGTGATTCAGGGAGCTTTAAATAGTTGTTAATGGTAAAGAAAAAAGATAGCTGCCTTTCCCAGAGTAATACACCATTCTTCAAATTAGGAGAGGAAAAATACACCTTCAGACACACAACAAAATGACATCTTTTAACATCTGCTAATTCAAACCACGTACTGCATGTTGCATCCAATGTGGCAGTTAGGTTAACTGCACATTTTGACTGAGTAGCAGAATAAATACCCACCTAAAACCAGCATGAAGGGCCAGCACAGAAACTAAGTACTCTCGACTAGAATTATCTATATTTGTATAGCATCCACATTTTTATTCTATAATTGCATGATGAAATACGGTTTGTCCACTTAAACATTTTCCTGACATTTTTATCTGTCCTTTTTTTTTAATTATAATAGCAGGTGTGAAAATGCATTCTGCAACAAAAATCTAAACCCATTTCCTTCAGTGTGGTACTTTAATAAGTAAAAGGTCCTGGAGAGGGGCTTTGGAAAGGGCTTGTAGGGACAGGACAAGGGGAATGGCTTTAACCTGCCAGAGGGGAGACTGAGATGAGCTCTTAGGCAGAAGCTCTTCCCTGTGAGGGTGCTGAGGCGCTGGCACAGGGTGCCCAGAGAAGCTGTGGCTGCCCCATCCCTGGCAGTGTTCAAGGCCAGGTTGGACACAGGGGCTTGGAGCAAGCTGCTCCAGTGGAAGGGGTCCCTGCCCGTGGCAGGGGTTGGAGCTGGAGGAGCTTTAAGGTCCTTTCCAGCCCAAACCATTCTACAATTCTGCGATTCTATGATAACTGATATCAAATCACTACTAAAAATCACAATGAAATACCTGCATTTTACAGTTCCAGCTTTATATCTGGAATGGAAACTAACACACCACTTCCCTCCTACCCCAAAAAGCCCTGTGAGATGATTTCCTTTCACATACACCACAACACTGCATAGCATTAAGTTTTAAGGGCTTCTTTTCTATCTTTTATCACCTGGGTTTAATAAGGGTGAATGTTCAGGAGGCAAAAAGAAAGAGATTTAATTGTTTTCAGAACAGAACTTATTCTGGTGTAAGGCTATTACTGATTCCTGCAGATAATACCACAACTGTACATCTTCATAGGAACATTTCAATCCTTTTCCACTTCCCAACACAATTAAGAGGTAGGTCGCCTAACTTTTGAAATAAAACAGAGGGACTCTTGTTTCCTCCATCCACATTCCTACCTGGAATGATATTCCAAGCCCAAAAGTCCAAGCTCAACAGGCACACGTATCACAAACTCGGCCATAATGGGCACGCAGTCACCCATTGGATCAACATCTTTCAATTTATTAGCATGACAAAGGACACAATTATTTTGGATATGCCTGAATGCAATTTTCATTAACTTTGCAATGATTTATTAACAAAAGTGTCAGGAATGTAATAAAAGCAGCAGGAGTCCTCAAAATGCCAAAATAAGAGGAAAAAAATAAGAAGAATAAAGAAAGAAGAATACAGCAGAATTTCCAAACATGCCTTGCAGCATCAGGTCAATAAGGTTGCTTGATTCTATCAAAAGCATCACCATGGTGAGTGAACTCTGCAATTAACAAAGAGTAAGCACAAAAAATGCTAATATCTCATTTGAATGTAATTATGCACAGATTACTGTTCACTGGAACCAGAAAAGGGATTTTAATTGTCGCCCAAAGTTGCGTGCAAAACCCAGGATTCTGCTTAACTTGTTTTGTTCAGGAGAGTTTACATGACACTAAGAATGAAGAGTTCACAAGCGCTGGGGTTCAGTGGCATTTGGACAATGACTGCACTGACTTTGTATTCAGTGTGCAACTTCCCGGAGTCCTTTCTGTACCATCCCTCCACGTATGTTGGCAAGGTTAGTTTGTAATAAGTTTCCCCATCGTTTGCATTTTAATACTATTTGATCTCATTTACATGTTTAAATTTGTTCCTGTAATAAAATTCATTAGTATGTTTATCATAACCACATAATGAATATAGCCCTTATGTAAAATAAAAAATTGAAAGTACATTAGAGACATTACAAGCTGTTTGAAATGACTGTGCTTTGCATATTATACCTTATTAATTAAATTATAAATTATTTATTTATGTATGTCTTTAATCAGGGGCAAGCACTAGAACAATATTGTATTAGTATAAGGAACACAATACAACTCCAAGCTAATTCACACGTGGACCGACTTTCACATACATACTCCTACAGATTCATTTTGCCACGGGATGGCAAATGCCATCCTCCCATGTGCATCAGAGGATGTGAAATAGCTATTTAAAGGGCAGGGAGGGGAAAATGTTTCTTGTGCACGTTAAAACTTCACTTGTTCAGATAATATCTCTTTGCCTTTTCCTTCGGAAGAGAATAATTAAATCAGATATGCAGATGGAACCGGAGAATACATCGTTATTCAGGCTAATGCCACGTTCATATTCTAGAGTCCACTGATATAAAAGAAATAAATAAATGAAGAAGAATTAGAATTTTTTCTGTCAGTGTTTTCTAAAGTTCAGCAGACAAATTTTGCATTATAGAATCATGGATAATGTTAGAAAAATAGCGTAAAAGCATCCAGATGGTTCTTCCAGTTCATATTCTTTTGAACTATGCTGTTATAAAGAAAAATTAATCCAGTGATGTGCAACATTATTACTGCAAGAAAAATAGAATTTATCAAAACGAATTAATAGTTGGTAGAAAACTATTAGGCATCAAAACCAAAACTCACAAGATTACAGAAAAATGAGACTGGTATATTTAAAGGTCAGCGGAATCTGTAGAAAAGATGAGGGTCTGAAGAAAGTGAAAGAAATTAAAACAAGGAGCCAAGAATAAAGTTTCCAAATGCATAACTGAGAGAGGAGATGGGCACAGGACTTGTTCCTATTCTGACATCAAGAACTGTGGTTCTGTTTCAATTTTAATCCCACCGGGAAGTCAAAATGGGCCACTAAAGGATGTGCATCTTTGTCATGGGGTTGGTTTGATTCACTCTGAATCCTGACGAGTAAAAATGCCTTAAAAATGCGTATGTGCTCACACACACACACACACTGACACAGTAGAGCATAACAATTGCAAAAGCTGACATTTTCAAGCAATGGGGAAGATTATGGACAAAAATCCAAACATTGATCCTCATCCTGTAGCTGCACTCAATGAAGAGGCATTCAGGAATAAAGCAAAGGAGACACTGAGGAAAAAACCCAAACTTTTAACTCAAATTCTGAAGCACAAATACGTTCTTTAATACTTCTCAGTGAGCAAGGAAAAGCTGTCAAATGGCACTTCCAAACCTGACGACATCCAGCACTCCCAGCAGGAAAAACCAAAACAAAAGCCAAGCAACCAAACAGGCATGTGCCAAAATTACATTTCAGTTTAGAGGATACAGAAGCTGCTGAGCACATGGATTAGTCTGTGCCTAACTGGGGAGAGCTTGACCAGGCTGCAGAGTTAAGGAACATGGATACTGGTCCATCCCTGGCCATACACTGCTTGAGACTCCAAAAGAGAGATGGCCCAACTCAGAGAAGTAACTCAAAATCAATCCAGAGGAGCCCAAAGCTCAGCCTATGGTCTGATAACACAACCAAGACAAAGCCTGAACTTTAAAGGCAATGGATTAAAGTTTGGTAGGCAAGCATTTAAACCGAACCATTGAGTGAACAAGCTGTGAATAATGAACATTGCTGGAGCATAATTTCTACCCCTGGGGAAATTCTGCTGCTCCAACAGAAGCTGCAAATCATTCCAGGAATCGGGAAGATGAGAAGGATCAACAGTGAAAATGCATTTATTTACCCCATAACGACCAAACAGAACTGTTCGTTTCTTCCTACACCAGAAGAAACTCAAATATTTGAAGCATATGCATGTGTACATGAGTAAAAAAGAAGGTTACTTCCATCCACGGACAAGGGAATATTGCTGATGGGGCTGAGGTCACATCAAAAACCTATCCTGATGAGTTTCTAAGAAGTGGCCTCAGGACATGCCTGGATCCATGCCTGTACATGCAGTATTCCATCAGAAGACACCTTTCTTCCACAGACCAGCATCTTAAGTCATGCCCATTAGGAAATACGCTCTTAATGAATAACAGAAATTACAGTCTACCTGAAAGATGTTTCCATTTGGGGTCACACAGTTGAAGACAAAGGGCCCTAAGAAGCTTTAGAAAGTGAAACGTGCTGGTCTAAACATAATCCGACACAAATGTAAACTCCCTTTAGAAAAGATCAAAACAAAACCAGAAGCCCGAAGAGACCAAACCACAGCAGATGCCCGCAGTGAGGCTGTGGTTGTATCACCATTCCCCACAGAGAAGAACACTCAGAGTCTTGGTAAACACAAACTAGGTTGTGAAATGAATCCCTATTTGAGAAGCCTGGAGGCATCACGCTTGGCAGTGCCAGGTTAACGGCTGGACTCAATGATCTTAAAGGTCCTTTCCAACCTAAATGCTTCTATGATTCTATTATTTGGGCAGAGGATATTGTCACAGATTGGACTTAAACAAGATACTCTTTGACAGCACCAGACCTTGGCTGATCAGCTGGTGCAATCTATGGTGCCTAAGGCACAACCAGTTTCAAAACCTCAGCCCTTCCATCAAGTCCTTCACCTTTCCAAGCTACCAATAGTAGCAGAGGACACAGGGAAAAAAGAGCCAGACTAGTGGGCTGGTGGCTGCGGGTCCTGCTCCCTTCCTTCCACAGCATCACCTTGTCTCCATGCCTGTCCCCACTCTCCTTTCTTCACCAGGCAGGCTTCCCCAGCCCACCACAGATGTCTAGTGGGCATATGGAAGATTCTGTACATGTCTAAGGATATCAAGGACACTCAAGAACCTCTCTTGGGTCCCTGTAACAGAGGTGCAAAATGTACGGCACATCTACTTCTGTGGCTGGGCTGCAGCGTAGAGCTCTGTCGGATGAAGAGAAACCTTCTCATCAGAGCAGCATGGGGCTGGCACATGCTCTTCTACCATGCTTTGAGAAAACATTAACTCGGGTAGATAAATACTGAGGAACAATAGGCAAAATCTTCCACTTATAACTGTGAAGGGCAGAAGGGACACCTCACCTGCTCAAGAGGCTTCATTATAGACCAGTCTCAATGGATTAAGTGGTGAATCCAAAGATCTGGAGTTATCAGAATAAATGAATTGATCACCTCTGCTCAGTATCACTGAGAACTGAGTTCAACAGCAAGGCTGTGCAAAAGTGCAACGTGCTTCAAACACAGGCTGAAGGGTGTTGGAAAACCCCATAGATTAAAATGTGCATTGGTTTGGGATTGGGTTTTTGTGGGGGGTTTTGATTCATTGGTTTTGAGAGGTTTTGTGTTTGTTTGCTTGGCTCGGTTTGGGGTTTTGGGTTGGTTTTCTATGTGTTTGGGCACTATATTAAAAGTCCCAATTCTCTTCAGCAATAGCACACTGAACAATCCAAAGACATCCTGACTCCTTTCAAGTTTAGCCAAACAGAACACAGCACATTTCAATAATACTTTCATCAGCATTTCATCATCACCATAAGCAGAACTATGATATGACACAGAATCGCAGAATCATCAAATGGTTTGGGTTGGAAAGGACCTTAAGATCATTCAGCTCCAGCCCCCTGCCACAGGCAGGGGTGCCTCACACTAGACCATGCCATGAAGCAGTGGTTTGAAAAGGGAATGAAAATCCCAGGTTAAAATTAAACCTAAAAATCATTGTGAAATAACTGAAGAATTCGGGGCTTTCACTAACATTTCCAGGAATTTCCCTACAATATGGAGAACATGAACTGCCAGTGGCAATATGGATAACATGAACTGCCAGTGGCAATATGGAGAACATGAACTGCCAGTGGCTTTTTCCAAGCAACAGGCAGGGTGCTAGTGCCCATTAAGAGCTCAACACTGCAATTTAACTTTTGCGAGGATATTCAATGTGAGATTTGAGTTCTCGGTCTCACCTTACAAAGTTACAACACCCTCAATCTGTATCATGATTCCCCAAACAAGCCAGTTCAACTCAGTGACCTGCTTTCCTCCTCCTCCTCCTTCTTCTGCTTCATTATACATTATAAAATTCATTTTAAATGATGATTCCTCTAGACATTCGATAAGAGCTTATTAATACCTTAAGCCATGTCAGGATTAAAAAGAAGAAAGATAGATCAGCGTTGATAAAATTACTCTACTTCAAGGCAGGGAAAACATGCTTCAAGTAAGAAAATCTACTCATTAATTAGCCTGGAGATGATGGAGCAGGGAGGATACATCTGGAAAAGTTCTTTGCATAGAGGAAAAAAAGGGCTAAAAATATAGAATAGACCAAAGCTGAGATTTTCACTGAAAAATGATTGCACAGAAAAAGTGGAATGTTTTAAAGTATTAAAATGGGGAGGAGGAGAGGAAGAATGACACATTTGCTCTTAACTTCCTTCCTCAGCATGCAACTATTTAAATAGGCTACTGCAGACTATCCTTACCGAAGTGGTCTATCAAGAGAAGGAAAAGTATCATTTTCTAGCTCTGTGTATGACAAAAAAGTACAGGATTATTCTGTTCAAAGTCCCTGGTCAAAGTCAGAAAGTTTTCATTCCCAAAGTACAATTTCAATGCAGGAACTATTTCGTGGAAATTTATATCACAGAAAAATACGGGGACATCTGAAATGAACATTATTCTAAATCCTGCTTCTTTTCTAACATGAAAGGTATTATTCATCCAAAAAAGACTGGATCCTTTGAAACCATGATATAACCTTCACATTCACCTCCCACCATTGGAAAACTTGTCTGGTTTCTAGAAGTGTTTTCATTTTGAGAAGGTCTGGGCACTGTTCTCACAAGGTCCTAGCAGGCCTTACTATACAACCTATAAACATCCATTCCCCTACGTATTTCAGAGAGGTTTTAGTGAACCCCTATTGAGGTTCAACCTCAACCCATCTTTTGCACCAAGCTAAGCCCTCAGGAGAAGTCTCAGGCTCCCTCCTGCACACATCTGAACCCCGTGTTTCACTGTGTGGCATCAGTGCTCCTTGCAAGCATGCAGCAAGTGTAACATGTGTAAAGCCCTAAGCCAAACATTGTCCTTCCCTCCTCCAGCACCTGAGATGTTAAAGCTGCACTTGTGCATCAGCAAGTCTGTGCTGCCAATGGACTCATCCCAGTTCACTCCAAACTCAGAGCAATGGGAAGATCTAAAGTCCTTTTCCACTTTCCTTCCCAAAGGTTGCACCACTTGACTGTTACAACTGATGTCCCAGTGGGATACTGAAGCTGGTGGCATACAGAAAGCGGAAGAGCAGGGGTTCAACATCTTTGTCGGTGACATGGACAGTGGGATTGAGTGCGCCCTCAGCAAGTTTGCCGATGACACCAAGCTGTGTGGTTCGGTTGATACGCCGGAGGGAAGGGATGCCATCCAGAGGGACCTCGACACGCTTGTGAGGTGGGCTGATGCCAACCTGATGAAGTTTAACCATGCCAAGTGCAAGGTCCTACACCTGGGTCGGAGCAATCCCAGGCACAGCTACAGGTTGGGCAGAGAAGAGATTCAGAGCAGCCCTGCAGAGAAGGACTTGAGGGTGCTGGTCAATGAGAAAATGAACATGAGCCGGCTGCAGTGTGCGCTCGCAGCCCAGAAAGCAACCGTATCCTGGGCTGCATCAAGAGGAGCGTGACCAGCAGGTCGAAGGAGGTGATCCTGCCCCTCTACTCTGCTCTCGTGAGACCTCACTTGGAGCATTGTGTGCAGTTCTGGTGTCCTCAACGTAAAAAGGACATGGAACTGTTGGAACAAGTCCAGAGCAGGCCACGAGGATGATCAGGGACTGGAGCACCTCCTGTATGGAGACAGGCTGAGAAAGTTGGGGCTGTTCAGCCTGGAGAAGAGAAGGCTGCGTGGAGACCTCAGAGCAGCCTTCCAGTATCTGAAGGGGGCCTACAGGGATGCTGGGGATGGACTCTTCATCAGGGACTGTAGTGACAGGACAAGGGGTAACGGGTTAAAACTGAAACAGGGGAAGTTTAGATTGGATCTAAGGAAGAAATTCTTTACTGAGAGGGTGGTGAGGCACTGGAATGGGTTGCCCAGGGAGGTTGTGAATGCTCCATCCTTGGCGGTGTTCAAGGCCAGGTTGGATGAGGCCTTGGGTGGCATGGTTTAGTGTGGGGTGTCCCTGCCCATGGCAGGGGGTTGGAACTGGATGGTCTTAAGGTCCTTTCCAACCCTAAATATTCTATGACTCCATGATTCAGGTTTGGCATCTCTACACCTGCTTGCACCCCAGCATTTCTGTGTGGACAGAAAGCTTGACTTCTCAAAGAGGATGCTCATACCATCAAATTCAAACTACAGGATACCTGATAATTGTGTCCAGTATAAACATTTAGGAATCATTAATGAATTTCCTGAGATTAAATGCACAACAGCAAAACTGCCTTCTAAGCTTCTTTCAACTGAATTCCTTTTAGCTATAACTGGCAGAGAGTACTGAGCCCAAAGCAAACTGGTTTTGTGGGGTTTGGTTGGTTTTGAAGAGATTCGAATATTTCAACTCAAGGGATGTATGTTCAGGGAAGTTTCGAGTGTGAGAGCAAACAGGGAGTTATGACAAAAAGTATTCCCCACTTTAAACCGTTGCAGGAGGTAGCTGTGTCTGCTGTAATAAATCCTTTAGTGTACTAAGTAGTAAAAATCTATTCAACTGTCCTTAAAGTATTAATTTTAGTGTCCTGATTACAAGACTGTTATTACCTTAATAAAATTCATTCCGTTTACAAGCTAAAAGGTCTATGGTTTGAATATTGGAATAATCCAATTTAATCAGGATAACAATGTGAAAACCACTCACATAACAATTGTGAACAACTTTCTAATGGACTTAAATTACGTGCTTGTAAAGGACACTGACAGATGATATATTTACTTTTCCTGGGAGCACATTAGAGATCTTTAAAGGAGGAATGTCTAAGCACAGCAGATTGAGATACCTCAACATGTCTTAAAATTAAGGGTCCAACCCAAAGGCATTATCCAGGTGCCCTTTGGTGACTCAAAAGTAACACGAATAAAGACAGCCCAGCTCTCTCCATCTCCCTTGAAAATAAAGAACAATTATGTGTTAGAAAACAACAAGAATTAGTGTCTAGATAGCCTTAATATCTTAAAAGTTCTATCCAGGAAAGTAAAGATAACAAGCAGTTGGATACCACTGTATGGGGGGTTAGTTGGCTAAGCCCCTTTCAGAAAGTTTGAATAGTTACAGATATTACTGATCCCAACACTAGTTAAGAAGCATCCTTCTCATGATGTGCAGTTCTGGTGTCCTCAACATAAGAAAGACATTGAGCTGTTGGAGCAAGTCCAGAGGAGGTCATGAGGATGAGCAGGGGCCAGAACACCTCCTGTGTGGAGACAGCCTGAGAAAGTTGGGCTGTTCAGCCTGGAGAAGAGAAGGCTGCATGGAGACCTCAGAGCAGCCTTCCAGTATCTGAAGGGGGCCTACAAGGATGCTGGAGAGGGACTCTTCATCAGGGACTGTAGTGATAGGACAAGGGGTGATGGGTTCAAACTGAAACAGGAGAAGTTCAGGTTAGATATAAGGAAGAAGCTCTTCCTTGTGAGGGTGCTGAGGCGCTGGCACAGGGTGCCCAGAGAAGCTGTGGCTGCCCCATCCCTGGCAGTGCTCAAGGCCAGGCTGGATGGGGTTTGGAGCAAGCTGCTCTAGTGCGAGGTGTCCCTGACCATGGCAGGGGGCTGGAACTAGATGAGCTTTAGATCCTTTCCAACCCAAACCATTCTATGATTCCATGATAGGAGAGGGGCCTGAATTTCAGCCAAGCCAGCTTGCATTATTCTTCACATACCACTCTCCAGGGCCAGGAGACTCTACACTCTAAATTGTGGACAGAGCGCTGTTTAAGATCAGAAGGAATATTACTTTTGATCTTCGAGGCCTTGGGCTTGGCTCAGTCTGCAGCAACACATGTTCTGAACATACTGAGCACACTGTCAACGCTTGAGAAATTAGTAATAATTGTTGAAATCTTTGCAGGACTTTTTCCTGTGCCATAGAAGAGAGTTACTGCAATCTGCTCCATTTTCAATCCCTTAAAGAATAGCTCCTGGCAGGCTACCAGTTGGACCCTGATTTTGGCAAAGCATCGGATCTTATGTGTTACACATAACATACAGCTTGCAGGGATGCATTTCCTGATGAAGTTCCCTCTTCTCTCAAATATCTGAGGGCAAGAGCTAACCTTGGTTTAACTCCACTGATTTCAAGGAAATTGAGCTGAAGGGATGAATTTGGAGCAGAGTCAGAGCCGAATGCCATCATATCGCAGGGCAATTTATAATTAACTGTCTCTCCTTACATACTCTGTACCTTCCACAGTCAGCAAAGGCTGAGCACTGAGAATTCTTGGACTTGTTAGTGAAATCAAGATGAACAGGAAATGAAGTTGATAAAAATCATAATATTCAAACAAAAAGAAATAAAGAGTTTACCTGTAAGAAGTTTTATCACAGAGCAAAACAATCCCCCTCCAAACAATCTATGGATGTCTTTGTTTCCCAAAGCTTTAAACCCCCACATGTGAATTTAAAACAATTACTCAGGCAGGCCCTTACTTCAAAAGCTGACACACCAATGCAAAGTAATAATGTAACAACTGATTCAATAATTGTCTGCATTTAGATGAAGTATGGTTCTGTATTTCATCAGTAGATACTTCTGAGCATGGTGACAAGAGAGAAATAAAGAGCCTCAAGACTCTCCACAACCATAACCAGAAATGAGATTCTCAAGAAAAGAAACAGAAGAAGTTTAGTGAAATGAAGATAGAGGTCTTGCAGAATTAATATCCATGGGGGGGTTACAATCAATATACATATATTTATAATATGTATATTGTTGTGTCTGTGTGTGCATATCCATATAGACTGTCTGCATAAATGTTTAACCCATGTTTGCATTCCAGGTGTGTTTGATACACACACATTCAGGAATTTCCACACAGATGTATGAATTCCCAATGTTCTCCCCCACTGTACATTAAGGGTTAATGATGCGATCAGTTTGAAAAGAGCAAGTTTTAAACTGAACACCAAACTTGGTGGCTACTATTAGACCTGGTTTGTTTTCATCTTCAGTGCACAGTGGCTTTGGGAAGCTAACAGCAACTATCGTAATATTTCCTCTTGCAAAGTCTGTTTGCTAATCAGTAGTGGATCTCATCAAGGACCTAATAAGTGCATAATGGTACATTTGCTTCCCAGGAGAAACCACTGTTTCTCATCATACCAGAAAATACCCCCTTGCAAGGTGCAACCAGGATCCATGGGCTCACTGCAACAGTCTAATAATTTAATTGCAAGCCCTGAGGCAGGGATAACTTAAATTACAATTAGAGAGCTCGAGCGCTGCTGCTCACATCTGTGTGATGAACACTGTACTGATTAAAGGTTTTTAAAAGAGAACTCGGCACTCCACACTCCAGAACAAGTCACTACACTAACTTTGAAGTCTCCTATCTTACTATTTTAATACTTGCGATGCACTCTGCCTAGTCTTTTCTGCGGCGATTCAAAGGATCCGAGCTCAGTGTGGTGTCTGCCCTCTGAAAGGCCTACAGGGCAGTGCTTCCATTAGCAATACCTTTTCCGCAGGTGGAATACACACAACAGAAAGCCATTCTATAGCACTAGAACAGCACCATGCACACACACTGCAGTGGCATCACCTCCAAAAATGCAATAAGCTTTGGAGGAACGCAGAGATCCTACAGCAGCAGATTTTGGAGGCCTATTCCCTGCATAGCCACAGAGATCCCAGTCTTACAGTGGGATTCTTCAGCATGTGCAGAGGACTGAGCCCTACCTGCTGGAGCAGTCCAAGCCCTAGTAGAGCTCACCCTGGTTTTACACTCACATCCGTATAACACATACCATATAACACATAAAGGCAGTTTTATTGGACAAACCAGTGATTTTCCTGTTGGCCTACAGGACTGCAGCATGTAATACTGTAAATCACAGCAATAACAGCATACATGCAGCATGTATACCTAAAGAGTTATAAGAAAGCACAGAACCTTTCCCAGGTGCTGCTAGGCTTCTGGATTGTCCAAAGGGAAAATCATAACCCACCCTACTTCATTTTGTGCCATATGTAAACATACAGAAATAGTTCATACTTTATACATGTTTTTCTACTGAAAACCTTGCACTTGGCAATGACCTACCTATATGACCATTACAGAGTAGAGCTTTGTTATGGGGAAGACCTGTAACAACCCAAAAACAGAGAACACAGGTTTTCAAACTACTCCTCCGCTCCCATGCCCCACATAGACCACATATTTGGATGATTTGTACATGAAACACCAACAACCAGACTCAGCCTTGGCAAAGCAAGTTGTACATAGACATTTCTTTAGTTTTCCCACCTTGGCCGATTTAATTGAAGCTGTGTTTGAAAGCCACCAGATTCCTTTTAAACCCTGAACTGATGCCTTGTAGGTTCTAATTTGCTATTTCTTTGCAGCAATATAAAGCAGGTAAGAACTTTATCAGGTTGGGCTTAGCACATTTTATGACTTTCATGAAGTGGTAACAATCAACACAAAGCCAGCTCCCTGTCTGCTGCCCAAGCAGAAAGATACACCCTCAGAAGACAACAGAGCAGACTGTTTCCATATAGACAGTACATCTAAGAGGCACTTTATCCAGTGCTAACCTAAATATTAGTCAGTCCTCCAAGATTAAGCTGCAACTGTCGCAGCAGCAATGCTGCCTACCTATGTATACATGGAGTATCTATTCAAGAGCTCTAAAGAGCTTAGAGCTTTTAAAAGCCATCTCCCCTTTCTCACATTGATGCTCTTGAAGCCCTTCATAAAACAGACTCCAGTGCGTAAATTAAGAGAAACCCTTGAGGGACACAAATGGTGTCACCTCACCAGTACCATACAAGTGACCACAGTGGTCAAGGTCTGTATTTTAGAGCAGAAAGAGCCCAAAGACCCAATTTCCAGCCTATTATGCAGATACAAAACTCAGTGAAGGTTCCAGTACCAAGTGGGCCATGAATTTATTCCAATCCTGCCCACAAAGACATGGTGCTCCAATACACAGTTTTCCATTCCAAAAGTAGTAGCCTCTTCCATCCCAAAACCAGGAACCCAAAAGTGGATGGCAGTGCCATGAGCTACTCATTCTTCATGGCCTATTTTGAAGAATCCCAGCTTTCCCAGGCAGCCTGCAGAGCACAGCAGCTCCTGTTAGACCCCCAAGGTGATTACAGTTTGGGAAGCCACCTCCTCTGCTGGAGAGGGCAGCAGGCCTAGAGAAACACAAACATCGCAGGCATGAAGCGAAAGAACTCAATAGGTAACTTTGATTCCATGAAACACAAGGCAAACCTCCTCAGTGCATAAGGGTGACAGCTCCACAGAGCCTCAATATGTGAATAAAAACAGTTTCCCTTTTCTGACAGGAAATTCCATGGGTTGAGACAACAAAACAGAAAGAGCAGCAGCCCTTAAGACACAGCCTGCACAAAATAAACCAGATTTTTTTCAAAGGAAGAAGAAGAATCTTGGCATATGGTAACAAAAACTATATAATTCTCTTGATCTTTAATCTCTATGCCAATGTCTGTTTTACAGATTATGGCCCCAGCTACTGACAAATCTGCTTAGTGAGTTTTTGGCTGACAAATCTGGCAACACAAATGCTGTCTGAAATACATTCAAAAGGCTAAACATTTTCATAATAGCTACTTTACACAGCTTAGTAGGTTTCCCTTTAGGACAGCAATTTGATTTTTTTAAAGTGACAGTGTTAATTTTTATGATTACACACAGAACTGAGATTTTTATTTAATACAGTGGGTCTTCTAAAGCTTTTCAAGGGGATCAACCACTTTGCCAACAGACGGGTGTTACAGCAGGGGTGATTATAGTAATTTTTCATGTAATTGGGAGTCACCATTTGGTTGCTATCTTTCACATGCTTGTTGCCTCATCATATAATCCTTCATAATGGGGGTTTGTTGTGTGTCACAAGAACGTGCAAGCAGCCAGGAAATAATAAACAGAGGAACCCCCTGGCTCATGGGTAGCACGAGTGTTCTAACATCTGCCCAGCTTCTTTCAACTGCAATCAATCTCAGCTGATAGCAGTGACCCAATACGAAGGCATTTTGTTGTTGTTGTTGGTTTTAGGATGAAATCTTCAACATCACACTTCATTATCTCAGCTACGGTGCAGCAATCTGTAAGGACACAACTGGCTGACAAGTGACATGGCCTGATGTGAAAGATCATGATTCATCAGAAATTAGTGGAGATGTCAAGTTCTTGCCCCAAGACGTCTGGGCTCTCTGCGAAGAGCAGGAGTTGTCCTTTGCAATTACTGGCTGCTGTTTGCTCGCATTAGATTAAGAATAATTTCACAGGGAATTCTGAAGCTCTGCCATCTCTGGTTGTGAACTCATCAGCTCTCCTCCAGCAAAGAAAGAATAAACAGGGTCTGTACCCTACAACAGGAGTTCAGCCCTACAACAAACCACAGAAGCATCTGCTTATCACCAAACTCAAGAGCTGCTCCATCAAAGTTAGTAAGACCGCTCACTGGTTTAAAGCCAAGGAAGTACAAATACACTTTGCTGATTCCAGGCCTTTGGAAGGATTCTGGAAGAGAAAATTCTCTTTGGACCACTTATGCTATATGGCTCCATCAGTAGTAGTAGTACCACAGCAACATGTGGTACTACCTGAAATAGGACATGGTGGTTTTATGGTATAAACAGATGGCACATGCACCAGAAATAGACCTGATATCATGCTGCAGCCTTTCCTCTATGCCAAAAGTGATACCAAGACTCAGGAATGGATAACCAGTAAAACTGCAAAACTGGTTTCAGTGACTTACTAATATTAAGACTCAGTAGGAGATGAATGGCCTAGAAAGCAGAGACCTCCCTATCACATTCTAGATTATAAAATCAAGACTTTGTCCTTGCAAACCCTATGCAGATCTGCAGATCCTATGGACCTGCATATTAAAAAAAATTAACTGGTCTGTGGCTCGGCATTATTCACTTTTGCATTAGAAGCAGACAAAAGTGCCTTCGGATCTGAAACAGTAGCACTGACTTGCCCTGCTGCTCTCACCTAACCTTTACAAAGCTGCTTTTGGGGTTTACTACTGTAGTGTTTTCAAACATGGGATTTTATATACAATGCTTTTCCTGTTTTAGTGTTGATACACACTAACAGATACATGCTCATATGAAGATGTCTTTTATCAGGAAGGATGTCCAGGATACACTGGAACATGTGCATTCAAACCAGGAAAATGCTATTCACTGTAGGAGTGATGATACCACCTGTGAAGGCACTGATAAGGTGATGTTAATGCATGTGAACAGATCAAGACAGTGGCGAAGTCAGGCTTTAGAGTCAAATAAATGAGGGAGCTTGTCATGCAGTGAAATGGATCCTGGAAAAATCAGCACAGAACAAAAGGAGGATCAGAAGAGAAATCAAGAGATGGTTGTGAAGGGGTGAGTGCAAACAGACCTGTCCACAACTCAGGTGGATCCCAAGGAGATGTGCTGGAAGGGTGACCACGGGGAACATAATTCCTGGAACTGAATGTACCTGTCACAAAGGGTGCCTGCGTTGCACTAGAGGGAAAACAAAAGTTCCCAGGTTGGAATAACATGCTCTGTCTGCAGTGCCTTTGAAATGGACGGTTCCTTGAAACAAAACACTTTCAACTGCAGGATGATCCTATTAAAATTAAGAAATTTAAGTTTTATTGAATTTGGTAAGTTCAAACCTTAACATCGTAAACCTGGCAGCATTTATCTTGGAAGCAAACCGCTTTCTATTTCTCCCAGTCCCACACTTTCAATATTCAATATGCCAGAAAGTTCTTGCACTGATTTTTGACCAGTCCTATAACAGAAATAGTAGATCCCAGCAGCAAATAGTGTTGAGGCTTTCCCTACCAGAGCGCCTGGAAGGTAGTCTGGGACAGCAGGACAAACACATTATCTTGATGTTCCTGCTAACTGATGGGTTGTTATTAACTGTTGAACTGCTTAATTAGGTTTTATAGTTACCAGGCTGTTATGATTAGAGGGGACAATGCCTGTGCCTTGTCGAGCTATTGTTTCAAACCATTTGCAGATTCAGAAGAAGCATCACTCAATTCACGCTCCGGAGGCTCCCAGCAGCTTCTACAGGAAAAAACTCTCACTTTAAGCATGAAGTGCCTGCATTCCCCAAACCAACTCCACACCCCAAAGGATAAGAGCACCCTGTTTTGGTACAGGAGGCCCTGGCAGCTCTCCTCCACCATTCCCATCCCTAGCTCTGAGCTTCCCTGCATGCAGGGGTCACTGATGTCAGCCAGTGATGACTATGGATTCAGCAGAGGGATTTTGCTAGACTCAGGCATCTTGGGTTTGTTTCTGTTTTCTAGGAGTTAGCACTCACTGGGTTCATCTGCTTTTGAAATGACATTTTCCCTATGCAACTCAATGGCACAGCACAGGCCTTCCCTGCTATTTTAGGCTCTTTCATACTGTTTTTAGCATTCCCCTACAGGAGCTCCTTGCTACACTTTCTCCTACTTACCTTTTCTAGTCACCAGCTGGTACTTTTCATCTCTTTCTAGAAACTGCTCAGTCTCCCAATTTAGCCACACGTTCCCTCCATTCCTCCTGGCCTGCTGCCACACCTTCCAAGCTCACTTTGTCATTCTCTTCTTAAAGGCATTAAACCCTTCACACCATCTCTGCTGGGTTGTCTAGCAAACCCATCCCCTTCAGAATGACTGCAAGCGAGGAATTTCAGGAGGTACCACTGACTGCCTGTTGAATCCATCACTGCTTGTCATCACCCTTCCTTCTTACTTCTTGTCTTCATCATTTCTCCTCATTTTTATCCAGCCACACAACTGAGGGAGCGTAACTGCACTCTTGCTGTTATAATTATACAAACGGCACCTAACTACACCTTGTGAAAACTCTCAAGGAAATCCTGTTAAGCGGAGATAAGATCGTAGGCTGCTCCGGGGAAAATCAGGTCAGAGCACATTCTGAATAACCTTCACAATCCTCTTTGCTTTAACACAAATACAATAGTGAGTAAAGAATATTTCAAGCCATGGGATTCTGCCCCTCCACCTATTCAGATATGTTACATGACCTTTTGCTCCAGTTTTATACAAGCATAGGTCAGCAGAATCACCATCTGTACCACACTCCATGCCCCTGGACCACCCTGTTCTAAACCCCTGCAAGGGCACATCCTTTCCTTTGTGAGAAAATGGACTTTTATGTAAAATACATACTGCTAAGGAGCAAATTCCTCGTGTTCACAGCCTAGCCAGTAAAAGAAGAGCTCGGTTTCTTTCCATGTTGAGTCTTGACCTTTCCTCAGGTGGAAATTATGCATGATAAGAGGTAGAGATGTACATACTGCAAGACAGAAAGACTCTCACACATTATTTCCCTCAGCCCACAGAACACAGGTGGTAATAATTTTCATTAACTGCAGCTCCATGCTAGAGTTGAGCCCACAACCCAGCAGTGAGATGATCTCAATGCAAATTCTCAGCTGCTGCCATCATTCCATTGGCTTAAGTATTGATTCTGTGCCTCATGTCTATGCTTACGCATCTAAATCCTGTTGTCCAAAGTCCTGAGTACTGAAAGTGTTAAAGTTGATGTAACACTAACAAATTCTGCTGTTTTCTCTCCGGTCTCCAAATACCACCAGAATTACTTTAATTAATACAGTCATATAATTACTTGATAACATAAATTCTTGGCTATATACAGCACAGAAATGCTCCATGCTTCAGCTCCATAGGAACGACACAGAATGGATTCCAGACAAACAAGGTTTGCCAGCTTCTTCAGGACACAAGGCTGGTATTCCTCCCTGTCCCACTTGTTGCTGCCAGAGACACAGATTTCTTCAACCAAAACTAAAGTCAGACATTCAATCATTAGGAGGAGTGTTGGCAAGTTCAAAGCCCATTTCACCAGTCCACCAAGTGATACAGAGGCATTGGGATCCATGAGGTCCCCAGCATGGGGAATGTTAATCAACCCCAGAATAACACAAGTTACACCTCTCACTTCTCTGATAGCCTTCAACAACTTGGTTTGTATTTGTTTTTACCTAGCACAGTCTCACTAAGTCTTTTAAGTGATGCTTTCACACTGGTGATTTAATTTAGAGCAAAACCCAGCACATAAATCTAATGACTAAAATTCACCAATTGCAATGTTCCTGCTACAGGTTTTTCTGAAAGTTCTAGAAGAATATTTCTTGCTAATTATATGTTATTTACAAAGATCGAAGGCAACCAAAACGCTTCAGCTGGCAGCCAGTATATGCAACATTGCTTCCAAATCAAGGCTGGTTTAAAGCACTCCCTTGGAGAAGGCAGGAGTTCAGTCGCGTTGTCAGGCACCAACTGTTAGTGACCACACACACATTGAAGCCTGTTTCCACATGTGCAGGCCAGACAGTCATTCTTCAGAGCTGTAAATTAATGCTCTGGGTTCTTGACAGACATGATTTCTTTTTTAAGGTGCTGATTTTCTTGAGAAGCCTATTTTGTTCTGTGCCAGCTTTAAATGAGGACTTCAGAAGGGGTTTTAAGAGGCCCTCTGAAGTAATTATTAAGTACCGCTATTTCCTCAATAAACTGGATTTGCATGGCGAGCCAGGATTGCACGTGTGGATCTGCTGCAGTCCAGAGACCACCAAATGATCTGACGAGGAGAAGTCTGCAGACAGCACCAAGTTGGGAATGATGATCTGCTGGCAGGTAGGAAGCTCTACAGAGGGATTTGGACAGGCTGGATCAATGGGTTGAGGCCAGCAGTGCTGGGTCCTGCACTTGGGACACAACAGCCCCACGCAATTCTCCCGACTTAGGGAAGAGTGGCTGGAAAGCTGCTCATGGAAAAGGACCTGGGGGTGCTGACTGATGGAGCTGAACATGAGCAGCTTGTGACCAGGCAGCCAAGAAGCCACCAGCATCCTGGCCTGTACCAGTACCAGTGCCACAGCAGGGCCAGGGCAGAGATTGTCCCCCTGTGCTGGGCACTGGTGAGGCCACACCTCGAATCCTGTGTTCAGTTCTGGGCCCCTCACTACAAGAGAGACATTGAGGGGCTGGAGCAGGGCCAGAGAAGGGCAACGGAGCTGGTGCAGGGCCTGGAGCACAGTGTGATGGGGAACGGCTGAGGGACCTGGGGGGTTCAGTGTGGAGAAGAGAAGGCTCAGGGGGGACCTGATGGCTCCCTACAACTGCCTGACAGGAGGATGGAGCCAGGAGGGGCTGGGCTCTGCTCCCAAGGAACAAGGGATGGGACAAGAGGAACCGGCCTCAAGCTGCACCAGGGCAGGTTTAGATGGAGCTGAGGAACAATTCCTGCCCCAAAGGGTGCTCAGGCATTGGAACAGGCTGCCCAGGGCAGGGCTGCAGTCATCGTCAATGGAGGTATTTAAAAGACATGTAGACGTGGCACTTAAGGACATGGTTTAGTGGTGGGCTTCGCGGTAGTAGGTTAATGGATGGACTTTATGATCTTTATGGTCCTTTCCAATCTAAACAACTCTCTGATTGTATGAAAATTCACAAAGAGCAGTGCTGCTCTCCTGCTTCTGGGGCAGACACACAAAATCTTTTAAACTGAGACATGTGAAACAGTTTGTCTAAAGTTTGTTATCATCCATGTATGATATTAACTGCAGCACAGAAAGTAACTGCACACCACGTGCTTGTTGCCTTGAGCTCCCTTCTCTGGGACACAAGCAGCTTGACAAGTAACAGCAGCTCTATTTAACCTAACTGGAGATGATCAGGAAGCCCCAAAATGAGGTGCCACGTGTCAAAATTGGCCAAATGGTGCAAAGCCTAACCCAGCTGCTCTGCAGTAGGGAATTCTGTGCTGAACAACAGCACAAAAGCAGAAGCTAATCTCTTTATCCCAAGGACAGAGAAAAGTAGGGGGGTTATGATGTCTTACATATACTTCAGTAGTCCTAAAGTCTGGGATCTGGAATAAAGTCTCTCAAGAGCACAGGTGAATGGAATAAAACTGCAGCCCACTGCTGCTTCATAAGGAAGAAAACACTTAATTCTGACCATGCCACAATTGGTGCTACCTCCTGCAACATCTGTCTTGTTTCTTCCACTACATTCCAGTTTATGATTATGAATACAAACATTGTCGCTGTGTTCTCAGGCTCCATTGCTTCTGCTTTCTTCAGAGCTAGTCTTGGTAGAAATCATCTTGCTATAAAGGCTGCATCTGCCAGACAGAGACAGTGCTGACAGCTACGAACAGGTCAAGAGGGTGAGTCAGTTCCTATAAAGTGGATGGGAGTCTTGATGCTGATGTTAGTGGCGACTGGATCCAGGTCCAGAAGTTCCAATTTTTCTGCTGGAAGCCTTCCAAAACCTCCCAAATGTCTGAGCTCAGGCTAGAGGAATGAAGATGGCTTCACTAACTAATAGCACATCAAGCACAGATGCAAATCCCTTTTGAAAGGGGAAGGACGGGAAAAAAAGGGAGGGGAACAGCCTTTTTGTCCTGTGTGCTCTCAATCATCCTTTCTCCTTCTCTTACCTGACTGTCAGGTAACAGCATATATGTAACAGAAATACTCATGATTAGTGGATGCAAAACTCTAGTGTTCTGTTTTGGTGCTGTACCCACTGAGTACTTCTTTATAGAATCACAGAACGGTTTGGGTTGGAAGGGACCTTCAAAGCTCATCTGGTCCAGCCCCCCTGCAATGAGCAGGGACATCTTCATCTAGATCAGGTTGCCCAGAACCACATCCAACCTGGCCCGAAATGTCTCCAGGGTTGGTGCATCCACCACCGCTCTGGACAACCTCTGCCAGTGTTTTACCACCCTTGTTGTAAAGAATTCCTTCCTCACATTCAGCTTGAATCTCCCCTCTTTTAGTTTAAAACCATCACCCCTCATCTCATTTGCACAAACGGACATGATGATACAAAGGGAAAGACCATGGTGACTCAAAGAACCATTGGGCACTCACACTGGAGTGCTGCTGTGCTCCATACTCCACGCATGGTCTGTCACCAGCTCTACCCTCACTACACAGTGTGCAGATACTGAAGAGCATTTTCCCCCCACCCTCTTTCCAAGGGCACCCGATGCCCAGAGCCCTCGCACCGCTCCTGCCAGAGCTGCTTCTTCCTTTCATTCTGTTATTTCCTCTTGTGCCCAGCAGGAATATTTCATCATTTTAATGAGTGGAGAATGGACAGTGTTGGTCAGCAGCTTACAGAGCTCATGCCACATTTTGGTTTCTTTGCCCAGCTCCAGCTTCCCCAGGACCAGATTCTAGTCCCACAGACATCCCAGGTGGATGTAGGGATGGAGCACTCCACCAGGACCTCGCTGCAGCACTTTGACCTCTCTTCTGTTATAGGCATCTGCAGATTGCTGCTATTTTACATCCTTGCTGCTACCTTTGTGGACCTGCTGATCATTTTACACTTGCTCCCTCCATCAGAACCTTTCCAAATCTGGATTTTCTCGCAAGAGCAAGCCCTCCTTTCAATCTCAAAACACAACCCCTACAGCCATCTCTAATTGCTCCAAAGTTCAAAACCACCCATCCTCATCATGTAACAAAAGGAAAATGACACAAAAAGTGTAAACCCCACATTTAACCAGTGCTAATGGCCAGCACCACAAAACCAAGCTGACCTTGGGAACCAGGAGGCTCATTTGTTCTTTACTGTGAGCGACCTCGTCTCTCATGGATGGGATCCGTTACATTCTCAGCATTACCTGAACTCCGGGGTGTTTGCCTATGATTGCATAACACAAAGCCTTGCAATCAGTCTTGAAAGGACAAGTAGTCACACTCTCTGAGATCCAGTGAGCCTGCAGGGAGCAACTGTTTCACTCTGAGGAGCACAAAGTCTTTCATGCCAGCCGTCAGCTTTTCCTTCTCTTAAAATCAAATCGAAATCAATACCACGGCACAACTGCACCGTGGCTGGTGCTAAAAGGATCAGGCCCCTCTGGTGATTTCAGATGTTGCTCATTTACTCAGAAATGAATCCTCCCTCCCCTCATATTCAGAGCCACTTAACGCCAACCAACAATTATGCCATCTGATCACTAAAAATAAAATAACTTTTCTGCTTTGTCTCTCAATGTATTCCTTCAGGACCCATTTTTTTCTGCTGTTCAGTGAGCCAGAGAGACTGATATTATGAGTTCTGGGTGTTTAACAAACAACATGACATGCCACACTCTTGAAGAACGCAAGTGCAGGTCCTCAGCTTCCACAACAATGGGTGTGATTTTGGGGGGCATTATTTGAATGTGCTTAATCTTTTGGGTAAGGAATGTACTGATAGTCACCATAATAGCACTGCAATACAAGTCATGCTCTGTCTAGAGAATGAGCACTGTTATGTTTTAGGAGCAGTGTTGAAAAGAGAAACTGCACTTTACAAAGGCAAGAAAACCACACAACAGAAAAATCCCCCTCTCATGAAAGACGAGAACAACCCTGACGTTACTCTTGGTACATATGTAACAATTAGGAGCTAGGTCTAACAACCTTTATTCTCAACCATCTCAGTAGGATTACTGAGTAATCCTCAGAGGGTTTCAGGATCAGACAATAGTGTTCTGCTCAGTTTTCATATAACAACGTATCTCACCACATCTTTCAACATCTTTAGCCAGGAAGTAAATTGGTTGTGGAGCAATTCTCCACTAAGGTAAAACAGCAAAAGGCTGTCGTCCCTCTCTGTACAGAAAAGGCACCTTAATACTTAATGTGATTAATTGAGGGGAGATTCATGACTGAGTCAACAATAATCCCGATCGGGAGTGTTTGCAGAGTGTGTGGGTATGCTCTGCAGTAGTATACTTGTGTGCAAAAATCAAACACAAAACCTGATCACATGTTCACAGCTGGAAACAGTGTTCGGCTTTATTCAGTAAGGTATAAGGCACTATCATTTAGCTCTCCCACAGCAGGAGGAAAAATGGTGCCACAGAAGAGAACTATCACATCAGACACACTCCAGGGGTCTCTTTTACCTACATTGTTCCTCTCCCAAATGTAGCTCTTTAAATTTTAAATAGAAAAAGACGCCACAGAAACATTGTGCGGTACAAAAATGTCACGGCGGAAAAAAACCTGGAAAACATTTCTCATTAAGCAAGGTAAATACCCCAAAGTTCACATGGGGCTTTGATGGTGCAGTGTGTGCCTTTAAGACTTAAAGAAACACCCACATCAAAGTGTTGTCTTAAGATGGTGGGGCTTTAGTTCAAACATAGCCAAGTTGTACAATAGAGGATGTGGTGAACGTCTACGCTATTTTTATACTGAAAAAAAATATGGCAAAAAATCCTAGCACAGGTTAAATTTGATTCAGGGTTTTAAATTTAGAGGGGATAATAAGTAAGTGTGTGTTCAGGTTTTTATAGTGAGCTATGCCCAAAACATCGGCTCAGCCTTGTACTTCCTACTTGTATTTAAAACCCTGCCTGCAACGTTCAGAAGGCTGAATGCACAGAAACACTGCCAAAGCTCAGGAATCTCACACTTCTACAGAAATACACAATGTATATATTTTATTCTCAGTGTGCTTTTCAAGGTAGAAAACATGCAAGAATTCAGATCTGTACCACTAAGGAAGAGATTTCCTCTAGATGATACTCTAATTCTCTCTCATCGTGCCTATTCTGTATATCCATTTCCTAATACAGCTTCAATGTGCTTGAACTAATTCCCTCTGAATCCCAATGCCAGGGATGGGGACCTCAGGATCCCCCCACCTTGTCCCCATTGTTGCAGCAATCCCGGGGAAAAGCTACGCCAAGCCAATGATGGTGCTTTGGAAAGCAAGCGGGACATCACCCAATGGAAGATTAAATTCTTACCATATCTAATCCAGAAGAAGCTTTATATATATATATATATATATATATATATATATATAAAGATTATATATATAAAGATTATATATATAAAGATTATATATATGTAATATATATAACATATATAATATATATCAAATCCAGAGCACTCAAAAAACTTTGACCATACTTTAATCTACAAATTTCAAGTATTAACCATTACCAGAGCTTTCCAGCATTGGCCTTAGTTCAGTGAGAACAGGCTTGTGGTAACCATGACTGCTTTTGCAAACCCCACCTCTAGAATATCTCACTATAAGCATTAACACCCTTTCCAGGAGATGCCCAGGATTTAATGACAGTGCCCTGAGCAACTATTGGTTATTTTTATATTCATCACATTTAGCGGGGATTGAAAAAACAGCTGAAGAAAAAAGCTGTTGTTCACATTGCCTAATACACTAGCTACATATCAATACAGGCCACTTGAAATGATAGACTGTGCAATTAAAAATAGAGATAAAATCATGTAAAATTACTGTTTAGCTAAGATTGCTAAGAAAAGTTCACAAGAGAAACAGTGTGAGAGCGCAAACAGGACCTGTCAGACCCACCTTCCCTGCTACCCAATCCGGAACAAAAATACATCCATTAAACAAAGGTTTAAAGATAAATTATTTAAAAATACATCAATAAAACATTAAGCAATGCTGGTTGCTAAAGAAATACATGGTGAGGCAATCATAGCGTGAGATACCTTCCTTAGCCGTGATGAAATCATAGGAGGGGAAAAAAAATACATAAACCACTTCATGTAGCTCAGTGATGTATTATTTGATAGGGAACACTTTACTGCGAGTGTCCATTAACTGATGCTTACACTGTAACTCACTGTATATGACATCCATATGAATCTCAAATGAATTTACTACTATCAATGCTGTTTAAATGAATACTATGTGGATTGGGGCTCTTTTTTGAACAGATGCAATCTGTTCATGTATGATGAGCTATAGCTGAATTGAAGGGGCTGCAGTGTGCTGGGAACAAGGAAAATACAGGAACTGCCATCAGAGGTTTAATCTGGCAGCGCAGGGAGATCAGGAAGCCTGTGTATGTTCTGTGAAATGGGAGGGGAAAAGCAATTGCATAAGATGACAGAAATCAGATCTTAGCAATGATATTAAGAGCACCAGGAATGCATACACAAAGAATAAGAACTGTTGGTGTGTTCTGACAGAAGAGAGAAACAATGCACCAGAATACAAGAGAAAGATGCTGTGTAAAGATTAAGTAGTGACTGAGGACATGCTAAAAAGCAACCTGTAAGGCTGAGTAATTGTGAGCAAAGATAAAGATAATAAAAGGACTAAAAAAAATTGCAGAAACAGATACAAACTCTTGCTTCAGAGGAGAGCATAGAGCCAGGCTAGTGTACCATTACAGGAATTTCTCTGGGAAATCAAACAGGTTAGCCACACAGGAACAACACCCAGGGCTTTTTCACCATTAGCCAAGTAGAGAGCAGAAATAGTAAAGGATAGAGCCAAAGAGTTAGGGCTTAGTCCCATAGAAAACCACTACTTCCCATTCAGAGTGGCTGCCAATTAGGCTTATCCTGTACCCAGCCAAGCTGCAGCCATGATCCAACCCTACAAAGTACCATTGGAACTGCTGCTGCTGCCACATGCAGCTCCTGCTGCTCGTTCTTCACTTCATGGTAATGCTAAAATAGACGGTCCTGGGCTTTGAAGAGTTCCCTCAACAGGGAGAACGAGCAAAGAAGAAGGAAAAGATGTTATAATTCAGCTATTGATAGGGCTAAGAAGTAAGACTGGGTTACTTGTTTGCTGGAATCAATACCACACTTCTCAATGAACGTATCATATTGGGAATTGATTCCCCATCAATGCTGGCTGACACGGAAGTGGAGCAGGTAGCCCAAACAGGCTAAGCCACTCTCTCCATGAATGCAAACATGTGGACACACACACAAGACATGTGTCATGCAGCATGAAAATGGCAGTTGCCCAGAAGATGAGTCTTAGCACTCTCTTGACCTGTCTTGGCCACAAGATATTTCAGTTTTACATCAATCTGCAATGATCAAAATAAACATATTTACAGCAAAAGGCAAAAGAAATACAATATACATAGTAGAGTGGTATTCCCTCTTGCATTATTTTTTGGGGAGAAAACCAAGAAGGACCCAGATACACCTTATCTTTCCTGCATCCCTCCAGAAAAGCACAATTTATGCCTTTCTTTTTTGATGCTTTCCAACCTTTCTGCTAAGGTAGCAACTTTCTCAGAGAGAAAGATGCCAATCTTCCCTCGAGACAAACATCCTTGCCAGAACAATAAGTAGAAGTTTTGACATTGCTATAAAATAAAGCCTGTTCTAAAAGAAATAGTGTTTGATAAAGAGTTCAACAGCTTAAGACCTGGACATCACTGGTTCAGTCTGAACACAGTTCTGACATGCTTTGTCGCCCTGGTTTTGAAGATGGCAATGCTGGATCATTGTCTCTTGTATACTCTGTTTTACGGACTGTTCAGATAAAATACGCACTTAAGTTATCAGAAAAGCTTTACATAAGGTCTTCCAAGACTGGGACACAGCAGCCACATCAACATTAGCAGGTATCAGAGTTCACAAAACGCAGCAATATGGGATGCAACAGCTGATCCCAAGCTTCCAAAGAAGCTGTGGCTGCCCCATCCCTGGCAGTGCTCAAGGCCAGGTTGGACACACGGGCTTGGAGCAAGCTGCTCTAGTGAAAGGTGTCCCTGCCATGGCAGGGGGTTGGAACTGGATGAGCTTTAAGGTCCTTCCAACACAAACCAGGCTGGGATTCTGTGATGCTGAGGACCCCAAATCATTTGGGGACATTTACTTGAAAACTGATCTCAAACCAAACGCCCGTTAGCAGCACACATACCCATGGAGTGCACCTCTGGACTCAGGTTCATCTGGTCATTCATTTGGCCAGTCCAAATTGCTCTGCACCATGAACCAGCCCCCTATAGCATGGGGGTTAGAACTGGATGATCTTCAGGTCCTTTCCAACCCAAACCATTCTGTGATTCTGAGGGGCCAATGGGAGATGCACTTTAACAGCACATTCCTGAGCCTCATTAGAACCCTGCAGCAGAGACACCCTGGTTGGGCTGGCAGCATTTTGTACAATTTAGTTAGGATTTTTTTTCATGTCTTACATTAAAAATACATGAAGTCATTGAAAAAAAACCTGAAATCTAGAAGGGGGAGGAGGGGCAAAATAAAACCCGAACTGTTCCATGGTTAATGTTACATTCAACAGTAATTACTTAACACACACAAAGCTCAATTGCATAACCTACAATTCTCCCACTTTGTGTAGGCTCCTTTGCTTCTACTTTAAAGAAAAGAAATTCTTTTCATTTTGTCAAGAAAACTTTTCTCTACCTCACTACTGCATGACAAGGGAACAGATGGCAATTTAAGGGGAGAATTTATGAGAGCCACAATCTTAATGTTGCATAAAGAAAAGAAAAAGACTCGCATCAAAACCACTGACAAATGTACTTGCTAATATTAATGCACTCCCCATTCATCCAATATGCTTCCTAATTGCTTTTCTGTACATAATAATGTGGCACCTGCTGCTCAACATTGCAAGCGCATCAGGATTTCTCCAAAGTCAAACAGCTCTGCAACTGGCCCTCTCCCAGTGATAAATGTAGAGCACTGTATCACGCACAGTTCCTGTCAGGGCCATAATTAAAATTTTATACTTACAGAAAAAGATAGTAAACAATCAGTTCTTAAATGGATTCACAAGAGGAACTCTTGTTCCAGCCAACTTTATAATTAGTATGCATCATGTAATGCTAATATAGCCATGACAAGAAAATAGGCAAAAAAAAAAAGGGAGGAACTCGGTTGTTCTCTTTAATGCAATGTTAAACTCCACACCCCAAAAAATGAAAGCAATCAGCCTATTGTTATTTCAGCCTTCTATTTGTGCTCTTCAGTCTCCATTGAAATGAGCTCGGCGCATTTTGCGCTGGAATGATGGTCGCTCCCTTGTGCCACATCTCTGGAATTTTCAAGCAGCCACCAGGATAGGCTTCAGCTTTATGATGTTTATTCATTTTAATTTTACATTAGACACACACACACACAAAATGTAATTTATTTTGACGAGAGTTAAGGCCAAACCACACCATCTTTATTAGCTGACAAAACTCCCACTGACAACGATATCCCAAACATTTCCATGGGTTTTCCTGCCGATGTGGTTATGCATCACCCAAAATGTAACAAGTATAAGCAAGGAAAAAAATAAGCATTCACATCAAGTGTCCTAAATTAACTCCTGAGCCTGACAGGATTAAGCAGAGCTGAGATGCCATATGCTTTCTGCTTCGTAGGGAGACTATTCTATAGATGGCTGATACAGAATCCACACGGATATTTGCATAATGCATGGAGACTACGGATGTTTTAGATTATAATCTGAATATTTATGATAAAATTGCAGTCTGCATGTATGCACCTTACAGATATTCCTGCTTACAGATATGCTGTTTGCACTCCTGAATGCTCAAACACAGGCACAGGCACAACCTTCAGCTTAGGTTTTTAATTGCTTTAAAATCATTTAACGGAATGATTTGGGAAATAAAGCTGTGTAAGTGTCTGCTCTGCCCCAAAAAGCCATACGCTGGATATGTGCAAGTCCGTAATAATTTAGTGCTCTGAAGTTTAAAGTAATATGCATCCCAAGGCATGTATTTTTAACCAAAGCAGTGGTTTGCATTTTTAAATGCAAGCTAGGTAGTATATTTAAGAAACTTCCTTTTCTGTTCAAGGCTTCTATTACTTTGCTTTGTAATAATATTCTCGTCTTCTGAGAAACAGGGTGGGAAAATTATCCTACCGCCTATTAAAAAACCCCATTTTAAAATACTATTTATGATTTTAGCAGCCAAATCACGAGCCTGGGTTTGCAAAACAACGCTTCCATCCTTCTCTGAATGGGAACAATATGCAAAAAAATAATTTAGAGGAGAAATCTTTCCCGGAATGAAACACAAACCCAAAAGATTTACTTTTTACAAATGTCAGGGAAATAATATACATGCTTGGAATATGTGCTGGCAGGGAGACAATTCCAAACGCACCCGATTCACAAAGACACACTGGTAGCCTGCTTAGAATATAATAGCCAAGATCTAAATCTTCTTTATCTTCACTTGGTGTGATGATGTGCATGCCAAAAATTAAAATACCCTTCCAAATCACTGCTGCTGTGCTCGGCAGAGGTGAAGGTTGCCGAGCTGCGAGGCGATCCAAAGGTCTGAGGCAGACTTGCATTTACACAGGGTTCTTTTCTCTGTGCTTTTCCAAACAAGAATTGGGGAAGATTATCTCCATTTATGGCCTCAACATTTGTATCGAGAGTCCTATTTCTTCAAAGGGATATTGCAGGACATTTTTGAGAAATGCTCAAGAAGCTGCAAACATGAATAGCAATGAAGCCATTTAGATATAAACACGCGCAGTGTCCGTCTAACTAGTGCTGTGAAAAGCTTCATTCTTATGAGCTAGTGAAAAATTCTCAAGTCAGGCTCCTATCACTTAGTTACAGAAATGGCCCCATTTCAAGGGTGGGAATTGCAGCGTCAAAACAAGGAAAAGCATATCTTTTTATTTTATCCCTTTTTAATGTAAATCCCTATGAACAAGATGGGCACAGGGTGTAAAGGAAAGCTGGAGGTGACTTGCAGGATTTTTTCCTGGAGAGAAACAGAACTGCTGCTGGGTTATAGATATTTGGGGAAATTCATCATTGCAGCCTTTAGTCATCTGGGAGAACACAGCTACGGGAAAGAAAAAGAATAAACCCCACAATCCTAAGAATTCAAACATGGAAACAACATAATCTGTGACTGGGAATAGCTTTTGTTTCTAAAGGATGAAACTGGCTCGCAGCAAACATCAATGCAATCACCTCCACACTTGTGAAGCTTTCTCTATGGATTGGGACAAGGCAGACCAGGTGTTGGAGTGGGCACATCGTGCCTTCACAAGCACCAGATGAACTCCATCCAGAATAACTTTAACCAGGAAACATAAAGACAGGATTGCTTTTCAGTGCCTCAGTAACCCTGTCCTCAATGTTGCTAAACCCCAAACTCCTACTGTCTTCAGTGGTGCAGAATCCTGTCTTTTCTAGAGAGAAATACCCCTGAAATTCCCCCCCAATATTCCACAAGTGCTGTAGCCATGGACAGAGGGAAAAATGTATTTATGGATAGAGGAAAAAATTACTACTGACAAAGGCTTTTCCAAGTGACCTGGAACAGGCAGGGAACAGCATCCCTATGTAAATAACACAGAATGGCAGTGAAGAATTGAGTATTTCCCCCTTTTACCGGATCCCTCTCAGCAGGAAACATTATACTTTAATGCAGATTTCCTGGATTTCCAGCAAAATCCCTTGTCGATTCTCCATACAGAGTACGAAGGAGTCAGACAGCACTTGCAATTCTATTAAGCACCATTTTAGATTAACCCAACTTCCATAACCTACATAATATAACACATAAATATTAATACACTATAGTTATTTCATCTAATTAGCTTTTCATTGTTTTAACCTAAGTGCAGGCTCACATCACGTTCCTCAGTTCTCTAATACTAGATGTACTCGGCACAATATGATAAATGAAAACATGTACTAAGCTAATTAAAACATAGTTAAAAATCTGTCTTAGCAGAAGCCAAACTGAACCCCTCAGTCTCTGGCAAGGACCATTTTTTAATCCTGATGATATGACTTCATGTCACTGAAAACTTCTTCATATGGAAACAGCTCCAGCTCGTATTGAATGTGGCAGCCTGCCTGCTTAAGAGAACAAGCTGGTATGAATGCAGCATCCCAGATCTCCTCTGGAGAGAGATTCAGATGGAGTGTCCCTGCCTTGATCTTCAAGGCCAACTGTAACATGTCAGGCTGAGATTGCAGCAAAGAACACTTGCCCTTTCCAAACAGGACCTCTCCTAATGAACGCATCAGTGAGAACTCTTGTGACTAAACTGTGGGTTCACCATACCTGCAGTTTTCCTGGTGTATGACTGTCTGTCCCACTGCAGATTGAACAGTTCATTTGCTTGGGCTCAGTAGATTAGACATTAGGCAAAAGTTCTTCCCTGTGAGGGTGCTGAGGTGCTGGCAGAGGGTGCCCAGAGAAGCTGTGGCTGCCCCATCCCCAGCTCAAGGCCAGGTTGGATGGGGCTTGGACCAAGCTGCTCTAGTGGCAGGTGTCCCTGCCCATGGCAAGGGGTTGGAACTGGATGAGCTTTATGGTCCCTTCCAACGCAAACCAGGCTGGGATTCTGTGGTACTTTACCCAGCACAGTCACAGCACCCGGCTCAGACCTGCCTTGCATAGGGTTTGCTTGAGCATAGGCAGGATTCAGCTGGTGCCCCTCTGAAGATATCCCATTGACCTGTATTTTCCTGTTGGAATCTGTTTAATATTGTGAAATTATAATTTTCCCTTAAAAGATGAAACAAAGAAGTGGAACCTCTTCATCCCTCCTGATTACATGTTAAAACTGGAAGTATGTCACATGTATTTCATATGGTTAAATAAAAGCAGCAAAACACCCAACACCAACAATATATTCAGGTGATTTGCAGCCCTAACCTCATGTTTTTTTAATGCTGGGGTTTCCAACAACGCAAATGCTATCATGAGTAATAATAACATTTTAAAGCAGTCACAGCGATGCCTGTGAAGAAAGGAAACCCGGATTTTTCGACAGAAGGGCCACGGGTACGGAACACGCTGTCACAACTGATTAGAAAAGTCACTCATCTTGCCACATTCAGGGCAATGAGACCCATCACTTCACTGTAGGATCAAATACCTCCAGGACATGGGTAAGATTCTATGGTTCTAAGAAGACATAAGAAGGAGAAATAAAACCCCTAAGTAAATGAAATAGTTCAGCTGAGGGACTAAGTAATCATTCTAGAGAAACAGAGATAAACCATCTCCTGCAGCTTCTCACAGAGAGGAGATAGTGCAAAAACATGAACCATGTGCTTTCCTTTTTAACAAATAACATTTCCTTACAAATATCTCCCCACCTTGGAGAGCATTTCAACTGTTTAAATTTAACTCATCTTATGCATATACATATACTGAAGTCACCGTCTAAATGTGAAGCACATACCTAAAGCATTGCTCAGCACTGCTACTCCTCCCGAATAAACTCACTGCTGGGTATTAAATACCTTCCTTTGCTGTGACTTTGGCTTCTTTTGGTTACTTTCTGCTGGTACATGCGACTGACAACTGATGGGGCCTTCAACAGGACTGCTAGGGAGGGTTTAAAGCAAAATGAAATCTATTCTCTCTTTCTCAAAGCAAATACGTTCACATAAGTAAAATTCTTACTCACTTGCTAAAATTATTCTTTGGCAATTCTACTCCTTTTAAGATTTTCTAGATTGGATTTTTTTAATATAATCCTCCCAAAAAAAAACCCCACAGCATGCAGTGTAAATATGAGTTCACATTTACGAGATATACGACACTAATGTGGATGCATTTAGAAGTTTCATCTGCACAGGCTTGTTCATCTACATTTGATGGGGACTTTCTATATGAACAAGTATCTGAGGGAAAAGGTCTTTACTTCTGATATCTCTCAGCAGTAGGCAGAGCAGAGAGAAGATTCTCCTCTGCTAATCTCTGTCCGAGCTGTAAATGAAGGTTGGGATACATTTTTCTTGTCCATTAAAAATATGTCATTAGTCAATCATGGTTTAGTGTGCCAAGAGGAAAAAAAAAGGCAAGTAAAAGCCCCACCTGCACAGATATTTTCCCCTCACATTACTCACAAAGCCTGGAGAAATTCCATAAGAACTGCTACCTTCAAACTGGTTCAAAACCTGTTATAAAATTATTAGAACACATAAGGAGTGTGGTTATTTAAGGTAGAGCCTCTCACATCAAACAGTGTTCCCTGTTCAAGTGGGTGAGTCCTCCTTTAGGTATCATACTGATAAAATAACTGTATGATATTTTACAATTTAATATGGACAATGCCTCAGAAAAAAATGCTTTTCATGTTATTATTAAATCCATGTTAAATGGATTATGTGTTATATGTCATTTTCTACCAGCTCTGCCATTAACTCCATAGCAGCTGGTGCTAAATGTACTAAAATGTAATATAATGAGTCCTACATTGCCGGCAATTACAGAGTTAAGCTGAATACATCCTCTGAGTACAAAAATAAGTCTGCTTTCTACCTAGCAATAAATTAAAGGTAACATCTGCCTTAATTTAAAATTGCCAGGGTTTTACCATTATATATAAAGATATCTAATATATATAAAACATACACATATACAACAGCAACAACAAAGCAAAATCACAATTGGAAGAGCTTCTCCAAATGTGATTTCACCACCCCTCTCTCATGGTTGACACATGCATCAGCACAGCATTTAAACACTGGTTGCACGTTTCTGGCTGATGTCACTTGGTACCTATAGAGTTAGAAGTTAAAATCCCTCAAAATAAAGACAGTGCAATGGTTGGGGTTTTTTTTTTCCATAGCTTTGCAATACAGTTTCTAGATCTTGTGAGTTTAACATCATTTTAGGATGCAATGCTACTGCTGGATGCAGTTCAGGAAACTCTTTAATGTTAATTGTGGGCACTGATCCTCCTCACACTTTGTTCTTCCAGCTGCCTTTATGAAGGAGACAAAGGATAAAAGCACCATGTGTTTAGAACAGTCAGGTCAGGAGTGGTGAGTGTTCCTGGACACCTCAGGTCCAACCCAGGACACAGAATAGAGACAAGAGGAGGTGCCTCAGCCCATTTGAGGGAGCAAGTCATGGTCTCCATCAATCTTGCCTGCAAAACTGGGTGCACAGGCTCAGCAGAGGCAGCAGTTCCCAGACACCAGTCACATCCTGAGACTCCAGAAACATGAGGACAAGCAGTAATTCTTTCACCTGCTGTTTGTGACACTAATACATATGAATGGCACAGCACACATCTATGATCTCACAGCTTATGAGTCTGCTTAAGGCCCATACAGCCACAACAAGGCTCGGAGATATACAGAACCTAGACATGCTAGTGACAACCATTAAAGGCACTTGGTCTTTCACCAAGAGGAGGGGTCCAGGCTCACCACAGAAGCTGACCACGCTGTCAGATGAAATGTCCTGTTGTCCACCACAGGCAGCCTCTGCACCTGGCATGGAGGGTGATCCTTCACATTGCTGCATGCTTTACATTACACACTTTGTCTTGCTTGGATATTCCACCAGCCACAAATCCAGGTTATGTGCTAGTAAATGGGTTTACCCCACAGCTGTTTACATCAAAAGCGATAAAGCGCTCCTCAAAAGAACAGTTCTCCCAGTTCCACGTCACCCCCCACTGGATTCTCTCCACCCTAGTGATGAGTTAAGCCAAGGTCCCATGTCACAAGTGAGAATGACAACTACAGAGGAATTAAACAGCTCATGCCAAAGAAGAATGGACATGAGGAGACACTATGTCTGCATGGTAGTGAAGCAAATACACCCCTACTGCTATTAAAATATTACTGATTAGTTTTAAAGAGAGAGCAACGGGTTAGCACAAGAAACATTCTGACTGCAGGCAGAGTTTCTCTACCAATACCGACAGTTTTCTTCATCTTGGGCCATCCACTTCCAAACAGACCCCATGTGAAGTAATACTGAATCTTCCCAGAAAAAGTCCAGCAGGATCAGTTCCCATAGGACCCCTCTATTTAGGGCAACAACTGCTGTTGCAGAGTGTGACTGCTGCTGCAGAGTGTGACTGCTGTTGCAGAGTGTGACTGCTACTGCTTGAAAGCAGCGCTTGTCCCTGTGAGAAGAGTTTATGAGAGTAAGCAAAGTTATAGTGCATTTAGGGTAGAGAATAAATTTTTGATGACTCTAAAATGACACATCTGTGAGTAAGTATATACATATGCACATGCTGGAGTGTTAGTCTGTAAAACACATAACAGCATCTCCTCGATTCAGTCCCAAATTCAACAGTCCTCAGTGTTACTTCACACATGGAGTATTGGGTTAAACCTTTTTTAAGTGGTTCCTGACTTTGCAAACCTCAAAATTTAGGGGCACCATCAAAAATGCTGTTACTGCTCCTGATGTCTGAGGTGGGGTCAGTGCTGCCAGGAAAAAACACCTTTTGAGAGCACCCAAACTGAGTGTCTCAAACCTGAAGTGATTGAACACATTGGCCATTCCACAGGGTTGTGGTTACTGCAATGCTTTCCAGGTTACTGTAATGGTGTCCAGCACTTCTGGACCAGTCTTGGCCACTCCCAGCGTTCTTACCAATTCATGAAACAAAGCTCATGCATGGCATTCAAGATCATGTTTCTTATCCATCATTATCAACTCATTAAAGCTTTATCTGAATCATTCCAGTAGCTTCCCTGGCATCATCACGAGGAATGAAAGCATTTTGCCCTTTCTTTGATGGAACTTCACAACTCTGGTTCTTCCCCATCCATCTACTCACACTGTAATGCATTGCTGGCAGGCTGTGCAGCTTTGATAGCTGTGACAACTCCTCAACTGCAAGGCCACAATCTCCTCTCTCACATCCCTCCTTCAGATCCCACTCTGACACACTGTTTATAAACAACCACCTAGTTCCTTACAGCCATACGGGTGGAATCTGGCTTTTACTGCATTCACACATATAAAATATTTATTTAAATAAAATGTGCATAAAATAAGGGAAGGAGGGTTCATAAGGAGAAAGAAAATGTTTTATTTAACCAGCTGATACGGTTTGAAAAAGTGGACATGTTCATTTCTTGGCTGGATCAACTCATTTCATAAACGATATTACCTAATCCTTCCATCTCTCACATCCAGAGGGCAACTAGAGCAGCAGCCCTACTGTAAGAGTGTACGCATCTTACTGAACCCCTCCTCTTAAACCACTTTGCTGTCAGTTATGCTCCTGCCACACAAGGAATACGCAGCAGGAAATAGTTCTTCCCATATGTAGTGCCCATAAGACAATCAACCTTCACTTTGGTTTGAACATCTAGATGGTGCTGAAGTAACATAGGAAAAAGCAAATATTACACCAGCCCTGCTATTGTAGCAGCATTCCATAAAGAGAGGGATACAAACATATGAGCACATATTAAAAATATACACCTGCATATTATCCCCGTACATGTATACGTGCTCAGATCATTACCTAAAGTGACATGTGGAAATGCTGCAGTAATGATGATGATGAAAGAAGGTATATTATGCTGTGGGTAGAGGGCTATATGCATGTTTTATTTGCTTGAGTTACAGCGAGTTGGGACTGGCTGTGACATTTGACCATGCTGCAGTCTCCAATAAACATAAAACAAAGTCTATACTGCCCCTTTAAAGACATGATTTTCATTCCCTCCATAGACTGAAATGCGTTCTAATGCTTCTGAAGGGTTTTAATAAATATGAGTATGTATAAAATGCTGCTGCTGATTCAATTACTAAATCACAAGTAACAGCTGTAGCACTGTGATCTCTTTTGAAATAAATTATGTCACGGTGATTACCTAAAAAGAAAGGTGCATTTCTCACATGATGCTGTATGATGCATTATAGATTAAACAGCCTGCATACTCTGTATTTATTCTACAGCTTGCATTTAGTGGAAGTGGGTAGAATATACAGCCGAGATATACGGGTGTCATTTCTATTATACCATATGCACATCTACAGGGAAGGACACACATATACTCTTTTGATTCCTATGCTAAATTTGCTCATTTCATCAGTCAACATTTCCTTTTCTTAGGACTGATCAAGGCTTTAAGAAAAACCAGGGGTTTAGTCTCTCTGTTTCATCCAGTGCATTATCATTGTAACATTAATCTTTCTGGAATGGATTTCATTTTATCTGGTTGCATTTCACGGCAATGTAAGAGTATAAAAAATGCACTTTGGTTTTCTAAGGGAACATTAGCACCTAACATTAGTAAGGGTAGAAGTAAAGCTCTTGTTCTAAATAAATTTAACAGACAAGCTGGCACGAGAGGGAGGGCCATAACATGAGGATGCTTTATTTTTACATTAACTGATTATTGTTCTCCTAAAAAGAGATTCTATGCTTATAAGGACACAGAGATGATGCTTCAGGAAGGGACACTTCCCACTTAGTATTTGCATTATTAGAAGTAGAAATGAGTAATTTCCCTCAAAACACTATTATTCATATATTTGAAGTATTTATATATTGGCAGTATGTTAGAGATGTAAGAAAGAAACAGGGCACTGCCAAGGTCCAATTGAATATAATACAGAAGTCATTAAAACACAGCAGAAGTCTTCCTTAAAGTTGAAAAGATGCAAATATACAGGAAATAATTAAAGGAGAGAAGAAGTAAAAAATCCTCCATCACTGTGTTACTACTGGGGTTCTTCTGAGTGTGTTAAGGTCAAACACCGAGGACTCTGAACAACATAAACCCATCTTTGTAATGTTATAAACAGAGTTTCTAACACTCCGTTAAACTTTCCAACCACTGGCAAAAAACTTTTATCAACTTTATGTCTTAAAAATGAGACTTTTTGTGGCTGGCCTCTGCAGATCAGTATAAATTCAATCCAATTTAAAGCACAGTAACGATGTGGGCAGTCTCAGACTATTACTTTCAATGGGATAGAGTCCCTAAGGATGACATAGACTTAGTCCCATTGAAAGTAATGGGGTAAGCAATCACATGCCATTACTTTCAAGGAGACTCAGTCTATACTATCCATAATAACATGGTAATATAAATCTGTACTGACTCATCAGCATGAAGAATGAAAATGTAAAAGAATGGCAAAGCAGCAAACGTGCACCCTGAGACAAAAAACAGCCCCTTGGTTTCTCTGCATCCATAACTCATCAGTGTTGAAAGTTTATTACAGGAGAGCTAAAAAGGCATATGAACACAAGGTGAGACATTAAAACTAAGATGAGGCTTTGGTATTTTATAGTATTGTCAGTCTTCACTGCCTCTCCCCATCTCCCCCCCTTTTTTCTTTTTCCTTAAAGTCCTCAATTGGATTTTTCTGTTTCCTAAATCCAGCAATAAGAAAAAATATTTGTTCATGGAGAATGTGTCTCTATCAAGCCATTTATTTTTCATTTTCCCCCTCAGTGTACAACAGAGACAGCTACAAACAGCCTCTGCAATCTTCCACTCTGCAAATCAAAGACATTAATAATATATTAAAAGGATAGATAATTCTGAGCAGGTGGACAGGGTGGTGATTGATCCATTACTGTGCAAATACCTTGGTAATGGCTTGTAAAAACTTAAGATCCACAAAACAAAGAGATAACAAAGCTCCACCGTTAAAGCAGACACCCATTTACGGCCAGTAAATTTTATACAGATTAATAGAAAAGACCAACTCAAATCCTCCTCTTGAGCTAACGATAATACTCCAGTTAGCAAGGCTCAAGAGTATGAGCCATTGGTAGAAAGTACAGCAGATCCCCCTGCCTTGTGCCTGGGGTAGACAGGACCGTTCATTTTGATGAGGGAGCTGCCACGGTGTTCAGTAGCTGAGCCAAAAGCATTTCCACAATATTCACACAATCTCTCAAGTCCCTCTGCTGACCTGCCAATACCTTTATAATATATAACTCTAATAAGAGCACCTAGTTTGCATATAAGCCAACTTCTTCTTTTCTATTTCCTGCCACCTACCTGGGGAGTTAAAAAATATGAATATAAATGTTTATATATACACACACATATATATGCATTAGAACATTTCTTCCCTGATGGAGTGATGGAAAAGAAGTCCTCTGGCTACTGAGCAGTAATTGAGAATATTGAATCTTTGCATTGCAGAAATTGTTTAAAAGATAAAAGCCAGAGCAAATGACAGGCACCCGAAAAGTTCAGATAAGAATCAACAGTCAGCGATGCAGTGAATCAGTTGAGTGGCTATCAAGTTATAATTGTCAAGGAAAAGTCTTAATCTAACCCAGAATGGATTCTGATATAGGCGTAAGGGAATTAAACCATGCTTGGAAGTGAAATTCTTGCTCTGAGTCACCAAAAATAATTATAATACAAAATGTAAAATAACAAAATAGAATATGAAAACATAAATACATAAAAAATAGGTATCTAAGTATTATCTGAAAATTGGTCTAGCATGGTAATTCCTGCTTTGCAGAAGAGGTGGACAGGAGCTAGATTTGGTTCAATTTCAAGTATAGAAAACCTCTACAGTTACCACTGCAGATTTGCTGCAAGAACTGAACCCTACATTTTTGATCCCACACTAATTTTTCCACTGTGACACTACTTCGTCTGTGGCCTGGTTGCATCTTTTAATGCAGCCTCTGCAAGTGCCATTTGCTCTGAAATTCCCAAATCCCGGTAGTTAAGCGGGATCTCTGACTGAAATAACTGTTGATTTGACTGTTGACACTTCACCAATTTTAGCTTGCTCTTGTAAGTGAAGAACTAGGCCAGTTCTCAAAAGGGCATATTTTAAGACACATAATCATAGCAATTTCACAGGCATAATACTGTTAGACTTACACTGTAAACATTTGAATACACTACCAGCTTCCTCTGTTCTTTCCAACAGCACAGAAGATGCTGCCTTGTGCATTTCATAATCCTGAAGCTTTAAATGATTTCCACCTTTTCTTCTTACGGCTACAGCCACATTTCAGCATCACAACACTAGCTCAGTGCAAATAAGAAAGAACTGACGGATTAAAACAATCTTGATACGACATTTCCCTTCTTGCTATATATATATAGATCCACTGCAGTCTTTCTCCTTTCTCTGTCTTTTTGGGGGTTTTTTAGTAGTAGTTTCATTTTCTTAAAAATAAAACTCTTTAAAATTAAAAGCAGAATTAAAAAAAGCTCCTTTCAAGGAAAGGGAAAAGAAAACAGAGAATTGTTCTTAAAAATCATTTTAACACTTCTACTGAAAGAAAGAATATTATCTCACCATGTGAAGTACTGAAATCAGACTACAAACAATTGTAACGCTGAACAGGACCTGCTTACTCCAGTCTCTAACAGTGCATATGGAAAACACAGGTCGTAGTAGAGCAACACGGTTTTTCAATCAATATCTTTCTGTCTATTTGGGCACCTGCATCTTTGTAAATAAATTTTCAGCTATGAAAAAAAAACCTTTGACATGCGGGGTCATATTTATACAAACAGTTTGTACTCAATAGAAATGTATCTGGTACACGGTAAAAAGAAAAGAATATACATTGTACTAAGAAAATGAAATGATGGCATTTTAAGTGATTTAATGTTATGTCTGATTTCATAAACAATTAATAATGACAAAGGTAGCAAAATGAAAACTGCCAACTTGCTCAGAAAACATGCTATAGCATACGCATAGTTCAGCGCTATATTCAGTTGTGTATTGCAGCACACCATAAAATGAGATTAAAATGTTACAATGCTCTTAATTTTTTCTTATAAAGTTATGGAAATGATTGCACAAATACAAAATATGAAGTCCTTCAAAACCAGTTTTCCTGAAGCCTTCTCCCTGCCTTTTAAAAACAGAAACCGAAACCAAAGCACACAACCAAACCAAAACCCAATAACCAGGGGGTAACCCCAAGCTCCTAGGAGAAAAGTGAACACCCACATAGATGCTGTTTTGATAATTACTGTTTTCAAAACGTGCTTCCACATTCAAAGGGTGGGGTTTTGAGGTATTCCCTTGCTTTTTAGCCAAAGGTGCTGTTTGATCCCATGCTCTGAGTACCAAGCAGTACCACCTTGTAGTAGTGGTACTAGATAGCACTACTATCTGCGGTGAGCACATGGCGTAAGGGATAGTACAACATCCATCAGGAAGGATGCCCAGGTGTCCAAGACGGGAACGAACCTTTAGACATCCTTAGCACCTGCTGACAACACTCACTGCACCCACCTCTTCCTACATGGTTACAACAGCTTGCGTTGAAACGATACAGGTTATAGCACAAATCTTTTCTTGTATTCAAACAGAAATCCAAGATACTTTCTCCTTTTTTTGGTAGATGTGAAGTACGGCAATAATAAAGAGAGGATTTTTGGGTGGTTTGCATATTTTAGATCACGAAAAAACCTGGAGTAAATAAATCATTCCTACATTAAGAATGATTACCAGCATGTAAAGCGGAATGCAGAATCACCTTCGATGTGTTACCCACAATGCCGCTCCAGGCTGCAGCTAATTAGCAGGAGAAAGGTCATGCAAAAAATAATGTGATTAGAAGAGGTTGAAAGGGAAAAAAAATAGCCACATATTTGGACACAGCCCAGATTTCCTTTTTGCCACTGTAACTGAAACCCATTGCTTCAATATTTAATGAAATGCTTATGTTGCAGCACCTGGTCACATTGTCAGCATTGCCTAAGCACTGCCTCCCCTGTGGGTCATTACTGTAGCCATCTGAAAGGGGGCAAACTGTTCATCGACTACAATAATGCCAGTCTTTAAGAATCTACAGCTACAAAACAGCAGGAGACAGAGTTACTTTGGCTCTGATCTTGGGAAAAATGGCTGGGGGCAAAATGCTGTTTCCTACCATCAGAGACTCTCCAGTTGGCAATAATTCTGGAAGTCAAAGCCCGTGCGCAGGACCCAGCCTGGCCGCCCTGTTCTGCCTTTTCTCCCTCTGCAGAAAGCCAGCAGCTCCTGGTGAGAGATCCTTGTCAACAGGAAAACAGTAGTTCACACCACCCTGCTAATGATCCAATGCATCAATAGCTCAAACAATCACACCAAGCAGATGTCCTAAGTTAATATAGACTTTCCTGGGATTTTACTTGTGAAACGTGGCTTTAAAAGGCATTAGTCTTTTGTCCTCACTAGAGATCTGCTAAATCCTGGCACCAATTCCTTGGGCATGTGAACCCCAGCCTAATGGAATTTAATTACTTTAGTGGTATTAATCATCTGTACAGTAGAGCAAAGAGTATTTTATTACCACTTTTAAGGGTTATCGGCACATTTATTTCAAATGAACTGTCAAACTGCATTACGTGTAAAGCATGCCAGGTTTGAACAGCGCAGCACAGGTGAAGAGACATTTGCTGCTTAAACCTCTGCCATAATGAGGAAGCCTCTGCTTAGCACAGGAAACAGGGATGGGGTTATTTAAAATAAGAAACAAACTTGCATTGATTTGAATGATTTCTTTTTCCTGTCATTGGCTTTGTCAACTTCTAATTTCTCCCAGTTTCATGCCAAGTGGAAAGGCTGCTCTTTGCTGGGGAGAGCAGAAACACCAGTTGGCACCAAATAACCTGTGACACTATTATAGGATTAGTTCCAGAAGAGCAATGCCAGGCTTGTCCATTATCTAGCCACAAGCACTGGCTCAGTAACACAAGGTTTTTCTCTAATTCACTTTAATACATCAAATCCTTTGCATTCACATACATGGAAGGGTGTATTTTCATTCGGTATTCCTGAAAGATGCTCGCCAGGGCACCAGCACCTTACATGGGAAGATGGACACTGATAGCAGTTCACAGCCCCACCGACCTCAAGCAAACCAGGTAAGATCTTGGTGCTCATCTCTGCTGGGCATGTTGCAGCTTATGTTGCATACTGCAAAGCTGCACTGTAGCTAAAATCTAGCTGAAATTAATACCTGATCAAAGGTCTTTTGATCCCTTTAGTGTGAAGTTTCTCCTCCTGTTTGGCTCTGGACTCTCCATAGGTTTTAGACCTGTCCTACACCTGGTTAAAACATCTTGGTTTGCACTCATCGCCTCTCAGACATTTTGCACTGAGTAGCAAATGAGAGCAATTTGTGACACAAGATACTACGACATGTGGGAAAGACACATAATTAGTGTCAGAATGAATGCATTTGCTTTTTAAAGCCTATTTGTCCTAGGATTTCAAATGAATCAAGCTGCTATGTCTCTCTCAACAGCTCCATACTGCTGTATAATGAATTAAAAGCTAGTGTTGCTAAAATGTGCAAGCTTTAGAAATAAAATGACTACTGTATGCATCTCAAAACCAGTGACGAGAGGATCTTAAAAGGCTCTAAACTCTAATGTAGCCCATTTTAAAGCTTTCCAAAAAAACTATCCCATTTTGCTAAACCGAGATTTCTCAATGAAATTATCCCTTTTCTGTGACCGACTACTATGAATTCACAAAGCTACTCTGAATCTTGTCTTTTTAAAAGGAAAATACCACATGTAGATCCTCCTGCCCGTATGTATCATTCAGGTTTGAGTGCCCAGCGTGCTGCATGCAGCATACCCAGTGGTGTATCTCAGTACCCCATATATAAACAGTTCTCTGGCCCCTATCAAATCTTCCCCCTTGCCTCATCCATCACCACTTCCTTCCTCTCCCATCCAGATATTCAGGTCATTTCCTGCCAGGCACTGTAAGTGACGCTGTGGTGCCAGTGTCCCATACCCACGGGCAGCTGGGGCCATCCCTGAGGATGAAAGGGTACTTGGGACTTTTTGCCCATTCTCTGCATTTACACCTTGGCTGAGACTCTTACAAGACAGTTACTCACAAGATGGAAATCTGTGCCTTTGACCACGGACCACCCCTACTAATATCTTACTGGAAAAAGGAAATTGGCTTTTGACAAGTTAGAATAGAACTGACTCAGAAGACAGGAAGGCTCTCCTTGCGATTACACATCCTTTTTGGTTTCCAAACCCTTATCATATTCTTCGATGCCATACAGCCTGTATCAGGGAATTTGAGACTGGTTTGGGTTGGAAGGGACCTTAAAGCTCATTCTGTTCCAAACCCCTGCTATGGGCAGGGACACCTTCCACTAGGGCAGTTTGCTCCAAGCCCCATCCAACCTGGCTATGAACACCGTCAGGGATGGGGCAGCCACAGCTTCTCTGGGCACCCTGTGTCCAGATAACGAGGTTTTGATCAGGGGAATAACACATTAATGACAGAAGACAGGGAGTAAGCAGAGCATCTTGTTGCTGATGCCACCAAACAGGACCGATGCCAGCAGGTCACAAGCCTGTTTAACAATCCACATGTGGACAGTGTGTGTGTTTTCAACTGTTTCCCACAGAAAGCCACCTCAGATCTAGGCAGCGTGTCCTGCACCCCAGACCCACCAAGTGTCTTCAGGATCCTCACTGCAGCTGAATCCTCCCCGGCTGCAGAGGGGCCGTGTGCTCCTTAGCAGCTGCACACACAGCAGATGACCTCATCAGCAAGGAGGAAAGCCCCATTTTTAAATGCCACTTTCTGATTAGGTAACAAAACAAACACACACACATGTTGCAGAGATAAATGTCTGGAATGCAGGCTGAGATACAAGGCACAGCCAGATGCCTTCAGTGACCCTGAAAGAATGTTATCTTAATATGATGCACACCTTTGACTTTCTTGTTGTGTTTAATGCATAAAGTAGCCTCAGAAGTGGCTTAGGAATAGTTGTGATATATCCCACATGGTAAGTGCAGCACTGGAGTAGTAAGTACTTCATTTCAATATTTTTAGGAAGACACTGCTAGGAAACGAGTCAGTTTTATCGCTTTATCTGAAGCATCCTGTGTAGCACAGCTCAAGCCCTGCTATGGTACTCACACAAACACATCTCCAAATCATCTCGGAAGGTGGTTTGCTTATGTAAAGAGTGAAGAATCTAACTTAAGATAGGAAAAGGAATATATACTGCAATTTAAAGTAAAGATTCCATTTTTAAAATAAGAAAATAACCATATATCAGTCTTCCAATACCTAAAGGGCCTATGAGAAATTTGGAGAGGGTCTTTCTACAAGCAAATATAGTGACAGGACAAGGGGAACACCTTTAGCCTGCCAGAGGGGAGACTGAGATGAGCTCTTAGGCAGAAGCTCTTCCCTGTGAGGGTGCTGAGGCGCTGGCACAGGGTGCCCAGAGAAGCTGTGGCTGCCCCATCCCTGGCAGTGTTCAAGGCCAGGTTGGACACAGGGGCTGGCAAGCAACCTGCTCTAGTGGAAGGTGTCCCTGCCTCTGGCAGGGGTTGGAACTGGATGAGCTTTACGGTCCCTTCCAACACAAACCAGGCTGGGATTCTGTGGTTTATCAGTGTAACAATATGAAAGTTCAAAACTACACAGTAACCCTGATCTTGTTCTGATTAAATCCAAATGTTTAGTAAAAGGCAGCAGAATTGGGCCCAGGTCTTAGAGGACTTGAGACCAATTTTCTCTTACAGCATTTACTGGAAAGAAGCAAGCCCACTTTTTCTGGGAAGAAAGGGCATGTTTCTTGCCATGTTCTCAGCATTTTTGTCTTCACTCCAGTAAGTCTCTGACCATCATTTTCTGCATCCATGGGGCTCCACAAGCTCAACACAGGGAATTATCACTGCGAAGTTCAAAGTACAGCTCTATTAGCTTTCAAAGGAACTGTTAAAAGCAAGCATCTGATGCGCCAGGAGTGTCAAGGCTTGCAAATAAGCTGAATGTGACAAAAATGAGCACTCATGGAAGTCAATGGGATTACTTACAGTGCAGAAAGTTAAACATGTGCATACATTTCGGGAAGCCTCATGTAAGTTACAAACTCACACCCCTTAGTACTTAGTACTGTGCACTGCTGAACTTCCTTATAACATTTCCAAGCTGGCAAAAGTGTCCTTTAACAAAAACCTGAGAGTAAGGCTAAAGTCTGATGCTGTATAGCCCAGCCTAACCTATGGATGCTTTTAAAAGGGAACCCACATCAGCCCAAAGCTGCCTGAAAGCAGCTGATGCAAGCAGTTTCCAGCCTTCTCAAAGCAGTCTTTCCTTTCCAGTTAAGGTTTAAGAGGGTGCTGGGCTGGGTTTTTTTAATGTAAACCATTAGTGTATCTTACAGGCTCCTCTTCTCAATAAGGAGATAAAACAGTGTTTGGTACTGTAGAGGATGCTCTGACTTGCAGAGGTTACCTGAACATTGTTGTTATTATCATGATATTATTTGCTTGACACCACAGAGGTGTGCCTCTCATTGCTAGGTTACATTCCACATAACCACCTGGTTTCTCCACAAATAATGGACTACAAAATGCAACTACACTAAATAATAACCATCTTGTTTAGACAGGGCAGTGTTACACTTTTACAACATAGCTTTTTTGTTCTTTCATGAATACATTCATAGATTTGGTGTCAACAAATTAAAACACACAGCTCTGGAAGCAGAAGGGAAGAGTTACAGAGGAGAGCACAGAGGCACTGAAGGTGAAGGAGGCAGGCCCAGGCTCCACAGCAGCACACTACACACTGCAGCAACTGACGTAGCTGCTCAAGTTCATGTGGCACCCAGCTAAAGCTACAGCATTCAATATTAATAATGTGGCATTTGCATCAAGCCTGAAGCCTCCCTTCAGAGAAGGATGGTTTCCTGCTGCCACAAAGTGGATGGTCAGTGGGAGCATGGTTCTGCAGACAACTCTGCCTTGAGCTCACGGGTGGTTTAGGTGTCAGTCCACAGATAACAGGTCCCTGAGGATGTGCCAGGTACAAACAGCTTTGGGAAAGCTACTAGAAGCCAAAATTCTGACCCAGTCCCAGAGGTCTGCAACCCAGTGGCCTTTTCCATCTAAAAGATTCCTAATTGGAGAGACATCAATTTGATGGGTGGACCACTCGGTGGATGAAGAACTGGCTGGATGGCCGCACGCAAAGAGTTGTGGTCAATGGCTCGATGTCCGGCTGGAGACCTTCTTCACAAGGGTTTGCGATGTTCTGAAGTTAAACCACTTCATTTAATGGGATCTCTCACTGCCTTCAACATACATCACTGGAAAGTAGTTGTTTCTTGTGTGCCCATTTATGAAGACTCTCTGCAGTCACACCACAGCCAATACACCAACTGAAAACATTCGAAACTTCAACAGTCAGGCTCTCTTTAGGACAACTGTGTTTATCTGAGGCAGATGCATTTGTTTTCTAATGCAAAAAGTATCAAAGACATGTCTCTTCCACTCCGTATGAAACAGATGTTCACACACCTGGGTTAGTTCTGCACCCGGTAAGACAGTTTTAATGGAAAACAGGTTTGGAAAGCGGGTGAATTAAAACCCAGACCAATGTGTCCACACAAGCAAGCTGGCCTCTGCCATGGGAACAGGGAAAGTTTCTGCTTCCTCAGAAAAAGTCACAAGAGCTCACACAAGCAATGACGGAAATAAATGCAGATAAATCAATCTGGGGAGGAAAAAGCAGTACGGAAAAAACCAAACCAACAGAACAGGGTTAGAAGTTTGGTTTTCTGAGTTTAACTAGATAAACTGATTCTATGTCTCACCTGCAAAGAGCTGCACAGATGTGAGCAGCCACGCTAGGAATTTATGAGCACAATACAGATCTGTACCTTTAACCAACCTGAATTAGACAATTCCTCCCATGTAGGTGACTTCATGCCAAAGAAGGGGGAGGAAGGCACATCTTTGTTCCTCACTGACAATACAACTGCTGCCAGGAGCAGGTGGGAATACACGCAGCACTTCCAACAAGGTCTCATCCAATTCCAAACACATAGTGAAGTGTTTCAACTTAGTTGATCATGATGAGGAACCTAAAAGCGCTTGTTCTTAGTGATCTGACAGATGGGAACTGACAAGCTATAGTTTTCCATTTAGGGCTCCTGTCCCGAGCAGACGAAGTCAGGCTCAGTGCATCTTTGTCACTGCTGTGTCACACCTCCCTCACTTCAAACCCGAGCAGCACAGCCCTGGGAATCTCACTCCATACACATCCCTGCAGAGTTTTCTTTCAGGCTTTTCTGCAAGCTTATGGACATCCAATGCACTTAATCTTACAATTAAATGTGATTTCTCTTCTCCCTGAAACCAAGCTTGATTGGTGAAAATGAAAATAACTCCCAAAATTGCATCTCTGCGCAACAGATGTTATTCTTACTGTGTTCAAATACTTGGTTGCAATATAAAGCCTAATTTTCTCTCTCAAGAAAAAGAAAACATCACAACTTCTAACAAAAGCAAACTGTGATAATGAAAATGCTGTAGGATGCGTCACTGGATTCCATTTTGGAACTGGGTAATGCACAGCGGTTTTATCTCATGATTACCAACGAATGAATGTCACCAATTGTTTTTATTATTATATTAAGACTCTAGTCACACACAGATTCAAATCCATGCCTGAAAACCTACAGATGGAATATGACCACCCTTATTCTTACTCTCTTAATGATCTTTATGAGAGTTCTACCTCTTCCTGGTAATGCAAAATGTCTGTAAAAATCAACTTCTCCACCAGGAACCGTTTCTTTTAGAACATTAAAGGGGAAAAAAACAATGGTTCACCCAGGAACATCCCTAGTTTTAATTTTTAAACTAAGCAACAAACCGTGTATAAAATGAACAGCAGATAATCATGAAACAGAGGCCTCTAAGAATAAACCAATAATCAAAAGGCAGAGAATCCTGAAGTTAGTTTCTCTAAAGAATGTAGGGAAATGGCTGTTGCAACACAAGCTTTGGACACAAAGTCAGAAGAAAGACCAACTGTCAATAACTGTATTACTAGGGGAAGAAAGTGATTTACCAATAGCAGAGGAGTTTTTAGCTTTACATCAAATTTCCCAAGCATACCAAGCTGTAAACACTAAGGATTTAAAGGCAGTACCACAGCACATGACACCTTTGTGGGACTCAGTGCAAAGTAAAGGTTGTACCACCTACTGGCCTGACCTCTGCCAAGAGGTACATGGGAAAGAGATTCCCTTTGCCACATCTTCTCTCAACATGTGCAGGTCCCTGCAGGGCTGGGAAAAGCCCTGGACAAAGTTTCTCGATGCAGATGAACACTCAAGGCTTCAGATGTGAAAGCTCATTTGAGTGGATGGAAGTTGCCAGTCTATAGAATCAGTTATTTTGAGATCTAATTGAAATTGCCAATACAAGCAGTCTGTCACGTTGTATCAAGAAACTTCACTATTAACAAAAATCAATAATAAATCCCTAGGATTAAAGTTGAAGATGTACTCTAAGAACATCAACAGTGCATCAGGAGTTTAAAAGCAACACACAATTGTAGAATCACAGAACGGTTTGGGTTGGAAAGGACCTTAAGACCATCCAGTTCCAACCTCCTGCCAAGGGCAGGGACACCTCACACTAAACCATGGCACCCAAGGCTCTGCCCAACCTGGCCGTGAACACTACCAGGGATGGAGCATTCACAACTTCTCTGGGCACCCTTTGCCAGCACCTCGCCACCCTCATAGTAAAGAACTTGCTCCTTATATCTAAGCTGAACTTCCCCTGTTGCTGTTTAAACCCATCACCCCTTGCCCTATCACTACAGTCCCTGATGAAGAGTCCCTCTCCAGCATCCTTATAGGCCCCCTTCAGATACTGGGAGGCTGCTATGAGATCTCTCTGGATGGCATCCCTTCCCTGCCTGGTTTCATCTCTGGATTTTGTATTATGTACCGAGTCCTTAAAATAACTGTGCTTGAAAGAGGAAATGTCTGTGTGCATATATATATACAGATGAGAACTGCACAGCCACTTGTATAGTTAGTACTGTCTACAGATAATTAGCATCCAGGATGTCTCCATAGTACATGTATTGACTACCTTTTTTCAGATACAAGCAGGATCTGGGCTTTGGTGTTATTTAAATGAGATGAATGCTGAGGTTGTCTCTCACACTCATGTCGCCTTTGTAAAAGCAGCTCACATCTCACGACCTGCAGACTCTGCTAAGGTGTGTGACACAGCCATAAAAGACAACAAGAAAAGTAGAGAAAAAACATGGGCCACCATATAAGACACTGAAATGTTTATATGTGCAAATAAAATACTGATGTTGTGCTACTTGTGTAATCTCTCATGTCCGCGACATTTCTACTGTCACAAATGCTACAGTTTACGGTTGCCGCTTCCCTTCATCCTCACATTGTTCTATATTCCACCAATTTTGTTCCTGGGAGGCACAGCAACGTTTTTTACTTTTAAGTAAAAAACCAGGAAAGTCAAATCAACCTGCTTCAAACAGGAATGAAAGCACTGGCTTGGCTGGAAACTGGGATCTTGGGATACTTCCTTGCCATTTCCAACCTGAATAAATTGAGGCATCAGAAACCTGTGCTGAAATTTACTCTCTGAAAATTCACCTTTTGAAGGCTAAGATGTTTTCTGAAGTTTTCACAGCCCAGAAGAAAGGGCCCATTACCATGCCTGGATGGAACCTGAGAGGCTGACTCCTTTCAAGCTTGTCTCATCCTGGACACAAACACAAAAATGATTGTTTTCTCAAGCTATAAAATCTTACACACTTTGCCCCAGTCTACAAAGTGTAAGGACATGAAGAACATGGCTGAGCGGTACAAAAGAAAAACCCAAGATGCATGGTCACACCATGTGAACCACACAGCTATTGTTTTATGTGCTGTGCAAGCAGTAGGACATGAATGAGCTCATTAGAATCCCAGAATCCCAGAGTTTGGGGTTTTTTTCCAAGTTAGCATTACTTCTCTTCAGTCTCTACATTCCCCAGCATATGACAAACCCATGCTTGCAGGAGGGAAAGCTCAGTTTTATTCCTTTATTGATCTATCAGACAAGAACTTAATCAATCTTCTTTATAAGCTATTAAAGCAGAGCAAGAGAAATGAACTCACCTGATACATTCAACATTGATTGCTTCTTTCTAAGAACTGAATGTCAGCCTTATCTGCTGCTAAAGCTGTGATTCCATTTTTCAGAGACAAGTTTTTCCCCTCATTAGCTCCCCAGAAATAGTGCAATTAAAAGCGTATTTGAGACAAAACAGAGAATATCATTAAACAGACAATACTTCCTTTTAAATTTCATTACTTAAATGTGTTCTTGAGAGCACTGAGACCCTAAGATCAAGTCTAGTTAAGGAAAATCTGATAATAAAACATAAGGTAGCCCATGTTGTGACTACTCCACCACTAATTCCAGCGGAAATTCTGTATGCCAAAAAACTGTGGAATCCAATAATAGGAATTTTACTGCATCTATCAAAAAATTAAAATAAAGACAAACATACTTGGTACAAAACCAAAGGTATTCAAGGGATTTTCAGGTTCAAACTATCATTTTAGGTCAGTTTAGCAACAACTGAAACTTCCTGATTTGCTGAACAGCATCAACATCATCGTTTTAACAACTCAAGCTGACATTACACACCTCTGCTCCAGCAGCAGAGCACCTCGTGGGAACCACAGCTCAAGTCCTTCCTTAAGACCTCCCAAAGAACACAGGAACTAAGCCCCTGTCCCTTCAGTTCCTCACCTAATCCTCACTTCAGTGAGTTTCAGGGTTGTAGGAGAGCATTTGGATCATGGGAAGTGCAGTTTACAATCACTGTGCCTAACTCAGAAGGTGCAAATTACAGCTGCACTACCTCTGTTATCACCTCTGTTATTACCTGGTTGTGGTGCAGAAGCACAAAAGGGAAGGAACTGAATGGGAAAGGGATTGTAGACAGACAACACATTTCTGGTTTATAAAACAAAACTGCTGGGTTCTTTCTTAGCAATGAAAGATTTTGATGTAATTGAATTTATTTGTAGGAGTTCACTCGAACAAACATTGCACGAGTTGGCAGCTTTTCTGTGGTTTGAGATGGAAGCAGTGATCAAAATGAGAACTTCTATAACATGGAAATGTTGGCAGTTTTCCTTCCTTTGCCAGCAGTTAATGCATACATAAATTAGGATTGTAAACTTAGGACAGCTGAGAAATACCTGAGGAAAGTTACCAGTGCAACTTTACATTCATTATCCCCTGCTGCTGTATTAGACAACTTGTTATGGCTTCTGCTTTTGCTATCAGAGCACTTTTGTGTGTGTGTGTCTCCTTTTTCTCTTTATTTTTTCTCTACCTACAGCACTGAAACCGTATTTCATTTTAAAAGACTTTGAGATGCAAAAACGACCCACTTGTGACTATCCACTTCTGTAATTAAATACTATGCTTTTATTCCAGGCCAAGGAGGAAATAGAGAGAGAGACTCCAGGGTTAGTATTAAGTCCTTTGTAGATGGAATCTTGCAGGGTTTCACACCATTGCTGTGGTAGTGGAACGGAGAGCTGGTGCAAAGCACTATGCTGACAGAGACCATGTGGTTTGGTAAACGTGGGCATCACTCCCCTCAACACAAGAAATCACTTTCCTGACCACCACAAAGCTGATGACATCCAGATAACAAAGTGGACTCTCTTTAGCTAAACTGCCCTCATTGACTACAACCTTTAAAACCCAAGACACTGGACTGGAAGGAAGCAGAACTATGCTTTGATAAAGCATCCTGGAATCTCAGCTGGAACAGAATGGAAAGCATTTTGTCTTCCCAAACAATAAAATGATATTGTTGCTTTTGAGCTCTTTTCTTCTTCCCTTTTGACGAGAAGGCAAAAACCAGCCTTTGCTATTAAACGTGTCTATTTTCCTGGGAAATCCTTCCATTTGCAATATCTGCATATCATGTTTAAATATCTCCCTCAGGAAGATATAGCACTTAATAATGCTTCTGTTTATTTATTGCAAAAATCAAGACTAGCTGGAAGTCCATTATGAGAATCTTTTAGCAAATTTAATTAATTTGTAATTAATTTTATTGGTATTTATGAGAGAACTCTTTCCTCAGCATAATTCCGTCTGAAAATTACATTATTAACTAATATTAATTAAACAACAATGTAATAACTTCAATGGTCTTAATTATTTCTATATTAAATTACCTGCTAGCCAATTCTGCACCGCTTTGGAAATGAATTGGCCAATTTGCGCCTGCTCGGTACCTGCTGATCTACCAAGGAGAGGACACACTGTCTAAACAAGGCAAGTAAAGCCACTTCCAAATGTCACCTGGGCTGTCACACTTTAAAAACATGCTTTTTAATCCTAATTTTAAATAAGGCTTTTCTATTTAAACCTGGGGGCTTTTAGATAATGCAGAGCCTTGGATTTTGGAGCTAACTTTCCTTTTAGTCTCTTGCCACCCCATGACTGTATCATCGCTTCTTGATAGAGCAAAATTAGTGTATTCTTATTATTTGTATGGGACACTGCAGAGGAAACAGAGGGTGTCTCATCTATTTCATGTCTTTGCAGTAACTCCCTTCTTTTGCTAGGGCTAAATACTGACAAATCAGGGTTTAAATTGCTCCAGCTTCACCTCTGCACCGTGGTTCTATAAACAAAATATAGCAAATAAATTGTGGGTTCTTTTATTTGCCTCCTGGTCTTGGACCCTTAATGGCTTATGCTCTCATGTCTTTCTCCACCATCACAGGAGTATTTATAATGAGGGAAGCAAATTTCATTGAAGACTCTAAGTAAATGTAGGTTTCTTTTTACACATGCTTGAAGAGAAAAGGGGGCAAAAGAGAGGCACGTTGCCTCCACACTTAATGAGAGCTACTAAATACTGCAGCAGACAAGTATCTAAGTATCTAGCAGGTTATTAACACCACATTTCCCACCCAGAGATATGCAGGGTATGGATCTATATGGGTGCTGGCATGTAGCATGTAGGTGTTAGGTTAGAACCCTGGCTTCTTATGACATCAATATGCTTTCATTGATCTCTGGGACACCTAGCTGAGGACCAGAATGAGTGACTAGTTCAGTCTCACAAAAACTTCCATTCATCTCTTTATACTTTCGGCATGGACTGAAAAGTCTTTACATGTCAGCCACAGCTTACAAAAGCATTTGGAGAATCTGAGGTTTTATGTTCAAAACTTGGAGCTCCTTGTAGGGATGTGAATTTGAAGGGCAGTTGGCACATTCTGAAGCTCAGGCCTTTCCAGGGCAAATCAGCTTGGAGATGAGTGATTAGTCAGATTTGAGAAGGTTGGTGGTTATTTTTGCTTTCTACGCTTACTTCATTATTCTTTTTCTGTTACCAGGCCAGATATTAAACAGTTTTGATCCCGGCAAAGCTACAGATATATCCCAGCTATAGGATGCAGAATATAGAAACAGTGCTCAGAAGGTAAAGCATATACCCAAAGCAATACATGATGTGGCAGGCTGTCATCCTTATTTGCTTCAGAATTCTCACTAAAACACCTCCATGACCTTAAAGGAATTATACAGAATTACTGCAATGAATAAAGACCAGGTTTTCAAATGCATTTTAGCACCTACAGTTTCTTAGATACTTTGGAAATTCCTCCTGTGTGTTTATTTAGACCTTTAAATTCCTAAGAATCTTAGAAAATCTCTTCCTGAGTGCTGCAGGAGCAGCATTATCCTCCTGAATGTCACAGCAGAGACTTAGGAGAATACAGTCTGCTTTATGGGGGAAAATTGAAACCAGAGAGCTGACCTTTAACTAGAAACCATCCATGGTGCAGAGGGTCAGGTTGGCACCCACAGAGTTAAACTGGCTTAAGTCTACAACAAAGGGAAAAATATTAGCATTGCTATCTGTGTAAACGACATTAGTAGCAAGAGTGAATTATCTCCTGAATTATTTTATTCCAATTATATTTTGATATAATTCAAGGTCTAGTGATTTTTTTAATGTTTGCAGTCCCCCACTTTAATACCAGCAAAGCAATCAGTCAGTTGCTTCCCAGACACCAAGGGGCTGGAATAGTTTTTCCATCCATTTGAAAAATAGACAATCTGTATTTGCCTTTAAGTATACATTAGATGACTGTTCTAAGTGATTTGTAATTGTTTTTAAATTGTTGAACTTATTTTAATATCTATTTGCAATTATAGAGTTGTTTGAATGTTCCTCTTATAAGCAGTTTTGTAGATGAACAAATTGTTCATTCATCTTTGGGTTTTTAAAAAGGGGAAATAGGAAAAAGACTAAACTGTGCTTTATTAGAGCACATGTTATTAGTTTGCTTATTAAAAAGTCTTCTCTGTAACAACTGGCAACATAACAAGCTGAAAAGAGACCTAGAAAAATACTCCAACTGATCCATTTGGAAGTCCAACACTACTTCTGTGTTGAAAGGCAATATGAGGGCCAGTTCAAGCCCTACTATTTTAAGTAGTTCTATTTTCTGAGTTTCCAAAGGCCCTTTTGCTCACCTAAAGGTATGATTTTAAACTAACAGAAGTCAGTACTGAAGCAGGACATATATTTTGTATGGTCTAGTGTGAGGCATCCCTGCTCATGGCAGGGAGGTTGGAATTGGATGATTTTAAGGTCCTTTCCAATCCAAACCATTTTGTGATTCTATGATCTTGCTTAAACTAGCTTTATTTTGGTTTAGCTTAATGAGAAAGCCTGTGTGCACAAAGAAAATATGCTAAATTGGCACAAATTTCTATATGGATACATGTTGTATTGACTGACACTGTCATCAGCACCACTGACCGTCACATTCCACAGCAGGGTTATAGCTGTGTGATGGTACCTCTCTTAAAAAGGTTTGTGCTATCACATCCTGTTCTAAGTGCAGTGGGCCTCATCTCAGCAATACAAAATGAAATCCATTTTGCTGCTGAGTTTAAAATGAAGTACACAGCAAGTCAGATACTCCTGCAGCACCAAATGCCCCCTTCAAATATGAGACCTTTCATATGCATACACATATATACACACACACACATTTATACATGTTCAGAAAGGTTAATGATGCCATATGAGATAATGGGGAAGTAAGAGAAGCACAGGCAGTATCAACGCACGTGAACTATGACACATTTCTAACAACCATGATCAATATTCTGCTTTTAAAGCCCCTCACGTTAGCGAGGGTTTCTGGCATACACATGTGCCTGTACATGTAATATCTCACATCTTGTTTGCAGCATCATTCTCACACGGATGGGTCGTATGTGTCCAGCATACCTGGGAAAGGGCATAGTGCCTAATCTTTGTTCTTGTAAAAACTAGGTTTTATTTTCTCTACTTGTACTATTTTGTCCATGTTTCCTTGTATTTAAGTACTAGAGTAAGGAAAAAGTCGTGTAATCACATGGCCCTTAAACACTTCTGTGTGTCGTATATGAACCCTTCAAATTTCATACAGCTGGAATACACTTCCCCAATGCCTAGGAATCCTGAGTGAGGTGGAGGCTTCACTTCCCAAGGTACCTGGCATCTACAGCAAGTGCAATCCACCATGAGTTTAAGATCAAAATAGCAGATGGTACAGAGAGGAGTGAGGATAATGGGAGGCGGTGTGACTTCACTATCACCCAGAAAGTGTGGGACAGAGACCTAACACAGCCTAGAGAAGCCCCATGTCAGGGCTCAGCCACCGAAACTCAGCATATTCCTGCTCCTGAGAGATTTTAGCCAAAGTGAAAGTGCTGGTAAGAGAAATCCTAAACACAAATGTTAAATTCAAGCAAATAAACATTTCCAGTTCCTCAGGGCAGGTTACCTCAAAATTTCTGTCTCTATCAAGGCAGTTGAGTAAAAACTATATTAATAAACCATGGATGTTAATACATTTTCCAGCTATACACATCAGCTCTTTATACACCATTCCCAAGATAGGTACATGCTATGTTACTGCACAACACTTGGGTCTGTCTAAGAAGTGCTGATCATTCACTTTAGCTACCCATGGGCCATTCTGCCTGCTTATATCCTCACATTAGACTACTTCTGTTAGGCTTTAAATTGCTGACACCCTGCTAACCAGTAAGAGTGACCCAAGCACCCTGTTTGGTACAGTAGTTTCAGGTTATAGGTGTAATCTCTTTCCATGCCTGTGCATTTATTTACATGTGCAGTTTTGTAAACTTTATTTTATATGCACAAATGAAATTACAAACAAAACTAGTTTGACCAAGAAAACGAAGCAGAAAACACATGTGAACGGCTTTGGGCAAATTCCCTCTTTTGTCTCTGAAGAGAGTAGCACACAACACTCACATTCACAGGTGAAACCCAATCTGCATGCTAAACTGCTGAGCTCTGCACTAAGAGAAGCTGAAATGAGCCTACTTTGAAAAGCTGGCTCTAAGTGCCTTGGTGTTCCCTCTTGAGGGAGGCACACTCAGTTTTTCATCACCCGCACCAGCATCTGACTGGCTTTAAGTCAGATATTCTGGATTTATGAAGTCCAGGTACCTGAGAGACTAGATGTCTTCTCATGCAGCAGGTATCAGAAAAGACACTTGAACTAGCAGGCTAACACTGACAGCATGGTATTTTGTGAAGGCTAAACATTTTCTTCCTTATTGACGTGATGAAGCCCAAGCTTATTGACTTTCAGAAACCTTCTACAGTCTTATTTATTATCCTTGGCATTTGAAAATGGAAGTGGGTTTGTGGGATCAAACATAGGTCATTACTGTCTAATGGCCATTTGTTAGTCTATACAAACTGAATTTGGTAGTTCCAGGTCCGACTCCTAATGTATGTTTGCCATTATTATTTATCATCATCAACACACCTGACAACACTTTTAATGGCTTTCTCAGGAGAGAAGCTGGGGGCTGAATGGTGCAAAGGAGTGAGCTCTCCCTTCATCTCGAGTGCTGGTTGCTCCAGCAAGGGCTGGAGGCCTCTCAGGCAGGCAATGAGGGGAAGCTGGCCTCAGGTCTGCCAAATGGGTAAGAAAAGTTGCTTAAAAAGATCTTAACATGTATGGAGAAAGTGAGTAAAGCTGCACACAAACCTGCACCACTCAGGTTTCATTTGCAGTTACCTTGACGTGTATCTATAGCTCTGCAATTATTATTTGTGCAGTACCTCGTGCCTTTATTTGTATCCAGGATCTATATACATCTATTTCTTAACACACTGAACTTCTCACATGTATATACTTGATCTTTACACTGATTTCAGACACAACCTTTTGCAATATTCTAGTGTATATATGGAGATAATGAAGTCACGCCAAAGGGCATTCACATAAGCAGTAAGCACCTCTGAATTGATCACAATCAGTTACACTATCAATTCAAGGTAACAATTATCCTTCTTCTTTTGTTCCTTTTTCCTTATGTATTTAAGTACCAGAGTTGGAAGAGAAGCTGTCCCCTTGTGGATAAAAACTGATTTTCTACCTATCAGAGCTCAGGACGAGCTCAAGCAGACCTATGCATTTTAGACAGGTCAAGGTATAGCCTCCAAGTCAGTGACAGGCTAAAAACCAAAGAGCAGAACTACCCAACAAGCTGCAATGTTCATTCCTCTCGCTGTCCCTACTAGTGGCTCATTTTGAGTAAAATCTATGGCTAATTGTCTTTTAAGATTTAGTAAGCATACCTTCATCTTCGTCTTACAAGATCAGATGACACTGCCTATGAGCATCTGAAGCATGACTTTATTTTAAGCTCATTTTTAAAGCTAAGATATATTTAGTAAAGAAAGAGTTTGGCACAGATTAGGACCTGAACGTGTGCACAGGCACTGGGGCAGAAAGAGCCTCTGCCCATGTCACCTCCAGAGCTTCAGACACAGTTCTGCCTCCTCCTCTTAGAGAGCAGGCAGGCATCCCCTTGGAACAGCTGGCTGCTCCCAGGAACACATCCCTTTCCTTTCTTCCCAGCTCAGGCTGGGAATAGAGCAAAGGACTGGTTGAAGACACAGAAGTAGTCCTCACCCCATGTGCTGCCCGCAAGTGGAACTGTGTGAATAACCATCTTTGTATTTGCTTGCTCTGTGCCTACTTGGGTGAAAGTAGCGTTTTTGTGAATTTACACAGTGAGAAAGCTGCTGGGAAAAGAAAACCCAGAAAAGAGCAACAGCAAAATATTAATATTAATAAGAATTCTCAAAATTAAGACTAAAATTTGAGGAAAAAGTTACTGTAAATTTTGATTTAAAATATTTCATGTGGAAGTTTCATTGAAATGTTTATATTAAAAAAATCCAACCTTAAAATCTATTGGGATTTTAAATTTGGGCTGGCCTCAATTCTTCTCTCAGACTGAACTGCCTTGAATCACAGTGTGAAGAGGATATACATACTAGAAGAATTTGGCTGGGTTTGGGGGGTTTTCTCTAGGGAGCAGGTACAGTATCCCTCTCCATACTGAGCAGGTTCATTTGCAGATGCAGCCTCAAAAGCAATGCCTACAGAACCCAGTAGGCTTTCTTCCCCACTCTTTAAAGAAGATGTTGCAATATTCCCCAGATACCCATGCTCCTTGTTTTGAGCACGTAAGCTGCTTTGTTTGAACTTGGTGGAGAGTCCATAAGCACCCTGGGAGATGCAATTCCGTTATAGGAAATACAATATGACTACAGGTGAGAATGGCAGGTGAGTTGGTGCCTGTGTATATACAGATGTGTATACAGGGACACAAAATATGTGTGGAGTGAAAGTATTTGGAGCATACAGATATCTGGTAGGATTAACAGCACATTAAAGAGGAGAAAAAACTCCTTTCATTGTTATGACTAGGAATACTCTGTAGCCAATAGCCCTGCAGTACCAGCACGTGGATGAGACATTTGTGGATTTAATACTCTATGTTGTCCTGGTAGACTTGCATACAAACAGGAAAAAAACCCATACAAATATATTGTTATCACAGCGAGTGAAATGCTTGGTTAAGAAATGAAGTATTTAGTCAAAAAGAAAAGGTTATTATGGGCCTGCCATTTCTCAGGTTAAAGTGTAGGCAATGCATGCGTGCTGTTTACACACAAATACATTATTGATTTCTAGCAGTTCATTCATTTGCATATAAAAATCTGTATCTAAAGCTGATCTTCAGTTTTAAGCCATATGTACTAAGAGCTTGACAGACTCGATGGTATTTAAAAGTGTATGCCTTGCATAAGGCAAAATGCAAAAATATTGAAGCTCTGCATTGCAGGAAACAGAAGATTTTTAACAATGCATAGGAATATGCATATGGTTAGATTTTACCTGTTCTCAAGGCACTATAGCTACACACTTGAAATGGATCTTCTTTCAACAGCTTTGTACGTTCCATACCATAGTTTCACTTCAGACATTTGTTTGAAGGCAGACAGCAACTCTGTTTCAGAAGCAAAGCCATTCACATCCCATGCAGTCCCAGATTTTTGCATCCCATTCCTCCTGCAATGCCTACAAGTTCCCATAGCACAGAACAAAATAATGCTGTTCTACAGACACACATGCACATACAACTTGAAGAAACTGTTCAAACCTAAACAAATGAGGTTAAAGAGAATAGCAATAGAGACACCCTCAAGATTTAATTATTCAAAACAATAGTTTATCATCTGTTCCTACTTCTGAGCTACATATGTGTGTACTCCAGAGCGAACAGTGGGGACGGCAAAACACAGTTGCTGCAGTTTGCTTTTGGCTTACAGAAGGCCTTTGAAGTTTCTATCCTGAAGACAGCACATACATAAGCAACAGAGAGGCAGCCAGGTTTGGATCTTCTGCACCTGTTGCTGAGGTCTCCTGACCAGCTTATTTAACCTTGTCCTTTGTCCTCCTGGCATTTATTAATCTGAAGATTCCCAAGCTTCATGTTCTACATCTCCTTTTCTTTGCCTATTGGCAGAGTTAGTCATTTCAGGTACATCACCCAGTTGAAGAGGAAGAGTGAAAAATAAAACTGGAATGTTCATTGGCCAGAGCAGCAGAGTCAGGTTTACAACACACACACATGAAATCCTTGGCCTCTTTTTTTGACAGTCAAACCTACATGCTACTTTCTACAAACCAGGTCAAGGCTATGCAGCTAAATAGCTCCAGAAAGGTGGAGAGAGACTTGTTACAAGGGCCTGTAGTGCCAGGACAAGGGGAATGGCTTTAACCTGCCAGAACAGGGGAGACTGAGCTGAGCTCTTAGGCAGAAGCTCTTCCCTGTGAGGGTGCTGAGGCGCTGGCACAGGGTGCCCAGAGAAGCTGTGGCTGCCCCATCCCTGGCAGTGCTCAAGGCCAGGTTGGACACAGAGGCTTGGACCAAGCTGGTCCAATGGAAGGTGTCCCTGCCCATGGCAGGGGTTGGAGCTGGATGAGCTTTAAGGTCCCTTCCAACCCAAACCAGGCTGGGATTCTATGATTGGGGATATACACCTAATCCCCAAAGGCGAAAGTTACCATCTTACTTACACCATTTACTTACTTACATTGTGCTTAGTGAACATGATGAAATTGTCCTCTTTCTCCTTGTGCTGCATATTTAACTTTTCATATTATTCTACAAATATGCTACAAGACAACAAAATAAGGAGAGCCAGTGCCCCCTTTGGAGTACACTCTAACATGGACCTCTGCCCTGTGACAAAGTCTGTATTGGAGAGAGACAGCAGGTCTCTGTCTCTGGGTCAAATAAATTTTGCCGGGGACAGCAATGAGTAAGAACTCATTTAAAGTTGGAATGAAGAAAGTTGAAACAAAGAGGAGCTGAAGTAAAAGCAAACTGCAAAGTCAGTGGGAAATCCAAGGATGTGCAGCCTTTCTGGAATTAAACGCCTTTTGCAGACATCTAAAAAGTCTGAGGAATAACAAATGTCCACCAGACCAAGGAACAGTTACCTTTCCATAGCCCAACTATGCCAACAGCAACTCATTTAAAACAGATGAAGAAGTGAATTCTACTAACAAAAATCAAGCAGATGTTTACCTGCAATGAAAGGCAAAGCTGTTGGTTTGATGTATGAAAGAGAGTGGCTTACAGAAACAGATTGTATTAGAGCTGGGATAAAACCTTAACTAACTCACTCTCAGTCACATCCCTGGATCTGCTAGGCTTGAGCAACGGGAGAGACTTGACTTGAATGGGAATATAAAAATGTGAGTGACACCTACAGATTAGTCAAAACACCAGACTGTTTTGCTTTACCCTCCTAGGAAGGGAGAGAAATACTTATTACTCAGAGAGAAAGAAGGTGACCCACAGAAGGACCTTCCTATCCATCCCTGCAAGCTTTCTCAAGCAAATCAACAAAACCTCTACAGATACTTTACCAGTATTGATCTGGAGATCAGCTACCACAGATAATAATGTTGTTTCTGTACTGTAGCCATGCCTAAAACCGGAGAGGTACAGGAAAGAAAGCCTAGTGAGAAAAAGACGCAAGAATTTATTGATGCGCAACTACTGTAAAGCTTGGACATGAAGGGAAATCATAAAACTCTGAATTCATGCCTACCCCTCATTTTAACCTGCTGTATGCCTGACTTCCATAAATACATAGGCAAAGGGTTCTGTGGCTGTCTGAAGCTACAAAACAGGCATTCATTTCAAACCCAGCTCCCTGCTCATTTCAAGGTCCCTCTACTGACATGCCTGATACTCCTTCAGATATGTAAACACTGGGATTGTTAAACAAATCCATTGAATTTCACTGGAATTCGGGCACTGACACTCTTGAATCTTCTCTCAGGATTCCAGTCATAGCTCCTTAATATTTAAACACTTTTTGTAATTTATTAACACCAAAAATACTTGGATATAACCAAAACCATAAAAAAACTCAAACCAAACCCAAGCAACCAACTTGGCAGTGAACACACAGGCCAGTGTATAAGAACAAGCACACAAGTTCATATTTAAAATTAGATTATATTATAGACTTTGGAAGGATTTACAGGTCTCAGCTGCTTGATGTGTTTGATATAACACACTACATTACATTTATGTGTACCATTGCCCTCTACAGGATGGAATTCTGGATTTAAGTAAGCCTTGTGATTATTTTGCTTTCTAGTAGCAAGCTCAGAAAGCATTACATATTTAATTCCAATGCTGGAAGGCTGTAATCTTGTCACAGAAGGTTCTAGATTCCATATCTGATAACATATTCTGTGACATAAAGAGGCAACCAAGTATAAGATGTACATCAGCTGTACAAAAACGTATTCAGAACTATTCCTTCAATGAACAAATAGGATTGTAAGTACAAATGCAGCACCCTTCCCCACAGCAATGTCTTTCCATAATCAGTAGTTTGCAGAGGACATGTCCAATAAGCACTTTTGAATATCTATATTGTGCAAATATGTCACATTTTCAAAACACGAAATGTGAAAAGCATTTAAAAAACACAAGTACAAGAAGAAACCTGCAAATACTGCTCTGCCATTGTGAGTGTATAGTTCTATCATTTTATTTCATCAGTCTTTGCATTCACAAATCTGCAGCAGCAATTCTGGATGCAGAACAAGATAGTTAACTTTTACATGACGTTACTTTCACAATATGCCCCTATTTTCACTTAAAATCTGGCCACTGGAAAAGGTCCACGATGTGAACAAAACCTGAGGTGTGTTTATAACCATAAACTGACCCCAATGAGATCTTAGTATAGAAAATGAGACATTTTGGCACTAATGAAACAAAAAAGCCAAGTTCTCATGGAATTCCGAATTTCCTGAAAGTCCAGGCTTAGCAGAAACACTGAAATCATCTCAACTTCTATCGTTATCAGAACTGTCATGTTTCCAGTTTCACATAATTTTTAGGGTTCAGATTAAAACAAATGATTTTGATAAAGCCAGACCAAGAGACTGACTTGCTAAGAAGGTTCCCTTTATTTAGAGACTAAACTTTGCCATGTAAACCTCATGCATATAAAAATTGAACATATAGACATAGGCCCTCTCAAACTGAATGAGATACCCCCACCACGACTTTCACATGTGTCAGAGGTATATGGATCTTTTTTATTTTTACTCATTTTGCTTTTTATTAATTACAGGAAAGGAGAAATAGCTTTTATGGAGAGAAAAGTTCTTTCAAAAACACACATTTCAGAAAAGCATTGAACGAGACATTAATAACAAACTGAAAGGATAAGCAGAATGGAAGTCTGAAAAATTCTGTATTTGTATTATACAGGCATTGTTTTCATTCTTGGCACCTTATTTTTCATGTACATAAAGAGAACGCAAGCTACAGCAGGGTGAGACAAAGATCAATGCTGAATGTATTACTTGGCATTGGTCAGACTCAGTTTAATAAGAAAAGAATTGATCCATTAAGCTAAACCTAATTCTTGACCAAAAATGGTTGAAATCTCTTCTTTATACTGCTAGCTTCATAAAGAGCTATAATATTCGGAAGAAACAACTCAGAGCTGAGTTTAATAAGATTAAATGTATTGCAAATATACTTAACAAGAATCTATCAAGTTCTTAATGATTACTATTAATATCAAACAATTTTTGTATAGAATTCTTTATTAGAGTAGTTGTAAAATATAGCCATGTGAAACGCAATATAAAAAGGGGTTTAGGTAATTTGTAACAGCTACAATTGCAGAACCAAAACCTTAACCTGTAAGATATAGTAATTTATTTTATCAATCCAGTTTCTCATACAAGTGCAATTCAATTTGTAAAGTATTTAAGTGCCAGTCATTAACACTGTATAACAAAGTGCAGAAGGACAGAATCTACTATATGTGATTGTGTTATTATATGTGAAGAGACTGCAAAATAAATTACTTTTTCTGTCAGCAAGGCTGGAGATCTATTGTTAGAAATACAACTTCAGATTTCTATGAACTGCTCCACAAAGCACTGTTTCGTAGCTACGATAGCTAAAAGCAGTTATTGGTACTGTAAGGATGCCCTATGCTGTCAAAGGGACATAATGACATTCATTTGCCTCTGTCACTGCATCCTCGCAGGTGACGTCCCCTTTGCAGACCAGAGGTGCTGTGCATCACCGGAGAGCCCCCATCCCAAAGCTGCTGCGTGCTCCCACCCTGCAGCACGGCATCGCACGGAGGAGAATCCCCAGCCCTTCGGAGCAGCACCGGTGCTCTCGGCTGAAACACACTGGCCGTGCTGGGCAGCCTGCGCCCGTGTGTCCCTGTTGTGCCTCTCCTTGGGCAAACACACACAGCACCACAGGTTAAAATCTGCCCATCAAACACCTTTGATTAATGAAGGTTTTCTTTTTAAAAAACGTGGTTTTAAACATTATCTCTTTAAACGATTTATAAAAGAATGAGAGCAGGAATTCCTGCTTCACCTCCGATTTGAACAGAGGAGGATGTAACTGGAATCAATTCAGCAGTGGTTACAATCTAGTTACAGTTTTAATCTGGATGGCAATGTGGCAAAAATACAACCCCACCAAAAAGCAAACCTCTGAATTCAAGGAAGAGAATTACTGAAACAGAGGGTGAGACCGAATGGAAAACAGAGAGAGAAGGAAATGGAAAGTACTGAAAGTCAATTATTCCATGCCCAAAGGTTATATGCAATGTACAGCATCAGAACATTGTGTATTAAAATATATATTGTGGATGAAAAGGAAAATGCATGAACATTAATTTAAGAAAAAGGCATATTTAAGGTATAAAAATACATATAAACAACTAGAAAGATTACAGTGTGAAGTTAAAAGACTGTGACACTGATAAGGAAAGCTAAAGGGGGAAAATGAAAGGAAAAGTTCACATAAGGTGAGGAAATTGTAAATAAAGATTTTTTTCTTCTCAAGCACGTAAAGAGCATAAGGTCAGTGAGAGAAACAGAAGCACACCTATGAAATGGCAAATGGCAGTTTACTAACAGGAAAGAGAGACTGCTTAAAAATGAACTCCCTATTTTATTGTCCATAAACCAAGGTTGGGACTGATGACAGGATCAGACATAAATTTCCTGGGGGAGGAAGAATAAACACCAAAGGAAATCAGTACCACACCACAACAGCTCATCAAGAAATTAGGAAGTCTGAAGGCTGACAGAACTCCAGGAATAGACAGAATTAATTCAGAGCTCAGAAAGATATGTCAGAAGAGATAAAGGAATCATTAGCAGATATATCTAAAACCTGTTTGGAAACATGAGCTGGACTGAAGAGAAGTTAGTGATAACCAGGATCTAGAAAAATGCGGCCTTCTGACTTCCCATCTGTGTCATGCTCTTGAAACATGATCATTTCAGGAAACAATACAATGAGGAGTTTGTACAGCTGCAAAAGCAACTGTTAGCACAGTTCACCAAAGGGATATGGTGCCTAAAAATGCCCTCAGCACATTTTAAAGACTTACAAATTGTTGATCATAATGGAAGGTATAGTATATATTCCATGCTTTTTAGCAAAGCTTCTGATAGATTAACACACAGAAGAGTAATCGACAAGGTCAGGAAGAGTGGGAACAATCAGTAAGATGACAGGGTATGTTTGGAAGAGGAAAATCAGTACGCTAGTCAGTGAGCAGAAACAGGGTAACGTTCAGCAGGACTGAGTAGACTCAAGGCAGACAAAAAAACCAGCACAGTAGAACTACAGACAAATCAATTCAGTGTAGAGAAATTTACACTAATAAAACCAGCCGCAAAAAACAAGCAAAGGGGCTGTACCCCTGCAAGGCCTAAAGTTCAAGTCTTTCACATTGATGTACTCCATTAATTTTGGATTTCTGGTTTTCACAAGAGAAAGAGGTGAACAGCCTCTAAACACTGGGAGAATTAAGAAAGTGAAACAATCTTCTTAAATACCCAGTGCAATTGCAAATGCTTGCAGAAGCTCCTGAATGTTCTCTATCACTGTAACATTAAGCAGTATGACAACATGTTGGTACGATCAAGCATCTTGGGGATTGGCTCAAACCTTACAGGAATCAGTGGAGCAATTCCTCCTTAGTGCAATTGGAATATTCTCTGTAAATCAGAGGCACTGATTTACTGCTATAATATTTTAGTATTGTTATTCATCCCATCCCCTGAGAAGCTGATCACTGCCCACTGAAATCAGCCCCAGTATTGCTGCTGCTGTAAGCGGAAGCTGAATGGATTCAATGGCCAAGTTGCCAGGGAGTTTTTCACTGATCTATCCACAGTGACACAGAAATCTCCACAAGAAGTTAAAGCTAATATAGAATCTGGAAATAGATTTACAAAAAAAACAAAACCAAATGCCCACAACCAACCTTCTAATCCACGTTTCCAAGAGCTGTATCTCTCATTAGCCTTTAATTTACTCCATGTTGGCACACACTCCTAAAATCCCCCTCCAGACTTTTAAAGTCTCGATTATCCTGGATAGTAGCACATCATCTGCAAATTCAGCTCAAAGTTCATGTGATTTTAAACCACTGTATTGAATAACACCAGCCCTAATCCAGCACAACTGATGACACCACTGGTACAAGCATCAGCTTTATCACTGCAGCAGTTCTTGGATATACCTGAACATTCCAGAAGATTAGAGAAGGGATTCGATTTTTCTTTACAATAATGCATGGAATTCATACAAATCACTAATCGCAACAGAATACTCCTTAAATGGCCACACTGGTTAACTCCTAATTTTCCAGCATAGGAACTGGTTTTAAAAGGGAGTTATATTAAATGATTATCAACATTTTAGTTACAACAGCGGAAAGGTGGAACAATTGCTACAGAAACGGGGAAACTGAGAGTTCAAATGGAAACATCAGGAACAAAAGGGAAAATGATTTCTTAACATAGAAGACAGTCCCTTTTACAGAGCAGGCATGTAACGTCTTCACAAACAAATGGAGTGAGTGGAAAACCACATATTTAATCCGGATATAGCTACTGCCAATCTAGAAAAGAATCTCTTCAACTAAAAATCAGATTACCTGACTCTAGCCCTGATATATAAACCCTCTTGTGCCAATGAGAGGATGTGTTTTCTCCTGTACCTCCAGTTTGGTTTTTCTGTTCTCTACTTTATACATTCCTTCCTAATCAGACACAGCTGCCACTGGCTTCAAGGCAGGCTGTCACTCAATGCTATTGGAAGTATTACTTTGAAGTAGAAGAATGAAGATGGAATTCGTACCTGTTTGGTTGTTACTGCTTAGATAAAGAGGTTTGCCATAAATTGCTTTAGTAAAGCAGAAATTATATATGCACAATTAAAAAAAAGCCCTAAAAAATAGGAAGTGTGTGATGTTCAAAAGGACTGTGTTGGCCTAATTCTGTTGTTAACAGGAGAATTCTCATTGACTTCAGCAGATGCAGAGTTAGGCCGGCTCTGAGCACATCTGAAACATCTCGCTCCACGCAGAATGAGCTCTGATCAGTGAAGGTTTATTTTTTAATGACTTAACAGCCAGCAAAAGGTGCACATTGACAGCTCTTTGTTTCTATACACAGCACAGGAACCAGGGCAGCACAAGCTTATTTATGAAATTAAGGTATCTCACACTTATCCTTTAGAAGTGGGGAGACTTTTCTCCCCACTTCTCTATGCAACCAGATGAGAAAGCCACCAAAATTAGTATGAGAAATTATGAGTTTTATGGTGGACACCTTTCAAGCAGACTGGTCACATCAGACACGGCAGGGACAGCTGACAAAGTACTGAGATGGAATAAAATGCATTTATTTCGCTATTTTAAATATTTTATTTTCACTTTCTGGAAAAGCTTTTGCTTCTGATGCTTAATTCTCCAAGTGAATTAGGAGTTTTCTTAAAAGCTTATGGGGAAAAAGCAAACCCCACCAAAAAAAACCCCAAACATAGAGACCTCTGATAATAGCATCTGGGACTTCTGTCATGCCTATGATGTGTCACTTACTGCAGTTTTAAGGGACTGGTGTAGTCCTGGTAGGTGGAAAATGAAGAGGAGTGCCTGAAACCCAGTATTCATCACACAATCTGCTTCACAGATCTCCCTTTGTGTTTTCAAATGAAGCTGTTAAAAAGTTACTGGGAAGTATCACTGTGGTGAAACATGCGTGTGTGGTGTATGCAAGGCATGGAGAGTGCAGAGGGGAAGGAAACTGTTAGCTAAAAAGACCAAATGACTGAAAGAGGAAAAGGAGAAATTCTGGTACAGCTAATAATATGCCTGTTACACAGTGAATGCTCTTGCATTTACTCTATTTGAAATCTGTTACATGTTATTGTCTATTTTGCTTTTTAATTTTCAGCATGGTCTCCTTCACTAGTATATGTGTTGAACTCCAGAGTTCCTTGTTTCAAATTGTAGTGGAAACCTCATTTGGAACAATTTAGTTAGGCAATGAAGGAAAGCTGGAGGTAGTCAGGCAGCAGAAGTTGCTGCTATACCTTAGCATGCTGTCCTGATTATAGTGCCATTAGAATTTGCTGTTCATAGAAATCAAGGAATTTATGAATCATTAAAAGGTGCAGGTGATAAAGAAGTTATTATAATAGCATTCAGAAATATTACAGGAACTATCACAAAAGCTACAGTGTTAACACCACTGACTGAATATAAATGCAGTTGTGAAATTATGGGATAGCTGAGGATGTAGATATGCCAAGTTTTCAGCCAGCCTCAAACCAGTCACTTGTCATTTGCATGTTTTTGATATAGGACTGCTTTTGTTCAAACTGTTTGTATAAAACATGTAGCAACACTCATTAGAAGTGTCCTGTGATTGTGTAAAAACCCTGGGCTGGAGCTTGTGAAAACACAGGCTTGTGAACAGTAACAGGTCTTATCCTGAAGCACTCATTTTCTTACCTTTTGCTCAGAATCCCCCAATGTATTAAAAGCATATTAGATACCAAATCAACCAGTCCTTAATCATATTAGTGACCAATTACTTACATGCACTACTCATCTCTGACTTCTTATTTTTCACTCATTCAACAACGCTTCTATAGAACATCATCATTTCTCTTTGTGTGTGCAAACTTCAAGTATTCAAAAGATCGGATATAAGAATCATTATTTTTGTTATCTGAAGACCTGATTTCTAAAAGCCTGACTTTCTAAATGACCAGCATGTCCCTGGAACAACATGTCCTTAACATGCACTGTTACCACCACCAAAGGCATCCATTTTTTGTTATTGATATTATTATTTTAGGTGCATAAGCATAAAACTATCAAGACCACAACCACACCTATTTAAGCATTACTCTTTCAGAAAGTTATTCAGCTGAGCATTTTAAAATACACATTCTTTAAACAAAAGCAGGAGAAATTTAACAAGCTTCAAGAGAAAGGATGACATTTATTACATGTAAATAGAATTTGTTGTATCTGAAACTTTGCTATCTTTTTATTTTCTGGTCTTTCTTACACATATCGTTTGAATTGACTGTTTAAATCCCTGTGGGACTCAACAGGGCAGAACCACAGCTATTCTGCTCAGCTGTTAAGAAGTTCTTAGCTACGGTCATTTTGCCTCATGTGACGTTCTTCCTGCTCCTCATATTAGCCCTCACATTAGGCTTCTGCTTGATGCTTTCCCAACAGCCTTTAAAACAAAGAGTCAAGACTCCATGCAAGAGCAAAACAGATGAACCTGTTAACTATAGCCCAATTCCCCTTTATACTCTTTGAACTAGAGAGGCCTGACAGTTCACTGAGGGGGTGCGGCAGGTCAGGTTTGAAGTCCATTAACACAGCTGTGAGGGCTCTGCTTGCACAACACCTTCCTATGCTGTCTCTCACTCTAGTTATAGCTACAGTCAAACGTCCTTTGCTTTGATGAACACTGAAATTCATCAACTTCAGCTCTCAGAATACATTTAAGACAGAAGGAAAATAACTCTCTTTACCAATCTGCACCATTTTGTATTGACTAATGCATGGGGGAAAACAGGCAAAATTCCTCAGTTCTGTGCTAGCTGCGCTACCTTCCTGCCAGGGGCACCTTGGGAAAGTTCTTTAGTTTCTCTTCATCCCTGTACTATAGATAGGCCTTCCTGACTAACTGGGCTGCAGAATGTGACTCCCTCTTTCAGAGGTCCAACCATTTCAATATTCAGATTCTTAAATGGAGTATAAAGAGTATAAAAAATAATGTAAAGGATGGTCATTCCTTTCTTGTGGTGCTCCCCAGCTGTACCTACCATCACCAAATGCAAAACATTGCCCTGTGTGGAAAAGATACACTGCTTGTTTAAAGAACAGCAAGCAAACTACAGAGAAGATGGCATGGGGTAAGAGGTTTCTCTACCTCTGAGGGGTCATTTAGTTGCTGACAAATCCCCAGTAACAGTAAGCTGTAGTTTTACTCTCCTTCCTAATAGGCGGGATAGAGGAATTTATATATACAGGTTTTCACAATGTTTTGTCTCAGAAATATTTATCATTATAAGAGGCAATAGATGACATTCCATAATGCTCCCTCTTACTGTAGTTAACACTGGAGGGAAGAAATCTGTCTCTGTCCTCAAGTTCCATTATAATAAAGGAAGCAATAAAAGAAAACTAACAAGTGCATAAAAGTAAATAACTACTTCTGACAAATGCGTGTTTGTCACCATCACTGCCAAGTGATGGAATCACCTGCTCTTCTATCACCAATGAGGACCACTACATGCCAGTAACAGCAATGCTTTGTTTTTATACAGCACAACGTGTTAATCGGAAGGCTCTCTGTAGAATACGGGTGGGATATACGGCAAGCGACCACAGCCAAATCCTGTCCTACATCTACAGCAACCCACAAAAGACAGGAGGGAACCCAGTGCAAAAGATTGCCAAGGTTTGAGATTCCGGACTGCTTGGGTAACCTGTCCCAGTGTAGTAAGTTCTTCCCAATACCTAATCAGAATTCCCCCCACTGCAGCTCGCATCCATTGCCTCTTCCTCTTTCCTCTGTGTTCTCAGAAAGACCCATACTGTCGCATTGTTTACATGCAGACAGTAATAAAGTCTCACTTCAGCCTCAAATCTAATTGTTCAAGAACGTTCCAAAATACCATGTGAGACAAATTACTCTGCACTAAATTTATCTACCTCTGAAGGAGAAAGTGTTGTGTGAATCCAAGTGGGATTTTAACTTTTCCTAGAAACACTTCTGATAGAATTACTCATTGATAATTGATGAATTTAAATTACTTCTGACAATTAACAAAATTACAAGTGCAAAGTAGTGCTTATTGGCAAATATAATATGCTGGAATCTGCCTCCCACCGTAATATTCCCTGTGCTGGCTCCGCAGTGGGATTTCTCACAATAAAATAAGTTTTGGTTTTGTGCCTAAAAAGTATATGAGAATAAAGCTTTCCCTTTTGCATAGCTTATATGGTGCAACACATCTTGTTTATTTGTGTAAATCTATACTGTGCACTTCTGGATGTATTCAACCTCAGGTCAGAATTATTAGAGAAGTGCCACAGTTCCATGAACAAGAAATCTTTATTTAGCAGTAATATGTAATAGAACTCGGGGCAGAAAACTTGCCTGGCAAGGATGGGTGCCATGCAAATAGGAAAGGGAGGGAGAAGTGAAGACTCTCTAAATTCACCTGGTGAAAAGCTGAAGGTCTCAAAGAAACTGAATAACTTGCAGGATTAGGATGCCCGTGTAAAAGATGACAACTCCTGTCTGTTAAATCAAGTGTAAAGCTTGGAAGTGTTACAAAGCCAGCAAATATTTATGTGTCTATTTTTTAATGGAAAACAGAGTAGAAAAATGACACAGAAGCTGACCTTGACAGTTTCACAGGGATAGGACTGACATGAAGAGGATTGGTTATTCTCATCATGCTGAATGCCAAAGGGCTGTCCCAACAAGAGAGATGTCTTCTGGTTTTTACTTCTCAAATGCAAGGATTTGTTGTGGAGAATGCAAAAATGAAGATGCTTTTTACATTTGAACCATTTAAATACAGTTCCTACAGAACCTGAGGTTATTGCTGTCATATTTGGGTCTCTAATCCCATACATCCCTTGTTTTCATCTGCTGGTTTCACAGACTAACCAGGCAGGTAATGCTGCTGATATTTTACACAGGTAAAAAGCACCACACAGGAGATAAGAATGAGGCTCGTCTACCAGCTTTGTGTTTTTAACGAAGGATTGATACTGGCCTTCCCTTTGGCCTTCGAAGCTCCAGGTTATTTAACCAAATATCCAGATGTGTCCAGTAGAGTCACTAACAACATCTGGGAAGATCCATAGCAAAAAATAACAAAGTGTATCTGGATGAGGCTTTTCCTTCCCTGTGCAAGTCAATTTCTGCATATTTCACTTGATAAAACATCTTCTTTATTCCCAAATAGATACTTCTTTATCAAATTTGATGCTATACTGTTCATTGCCCAAGAAAGACACAACCTTCAGCACTTTGCCTGATACATTCAGCTAAAATATGTGGCCAGCCTACATAGTGCAGGCTGAACACCTCAACCTCAAACCATTGCTAAAACATACTTGCATATTTCATTACATTTAAGGCATGTCTATAAGTGGGGCTGCCAACAGCTCAAATTCTCTTAACTCACATGTTTTAATGAAACCAACAGTGAGGATCAAAGGTTTCTCTCATACTCTGTTTCGTTACTAAATGCATAAGGTCCGGCCGAGCTAAATGTCACATTCTGACTTGCTTGATTTAGCCTTGCTATTTAGTAGTAATTATGGACAGAAGTCTCATTTAGGTGTATTGATCCAGTCTTTAACACGAGGAATAAATTCAGCAGCTGAGCTATAGAAAACACTGGATGAATTCTCAATTCAGGAATCTCTACAAAGAACAAAGAAGCAGCAACACATTTGCCGCAGCACCGACTCTTACACATGTACATCTTTAGTTCAAAATGCTAAAAGAGCTTTTCCTAAGGGAGAAGCCACAGCAGGAAAGAAGAACACAAAACCTGTGGCCCAGCAATGAGAAATGGATGTGGAAGGTTCCAATTCTGCCTTCATGGAAGGCAGGATCCCAATTCGGGAGAGCATTTAATCATATGTTTCGGTCCATCAGAATTCATGAGAGTCCTTAAGTATGTGCTTATTTTTAAAAGATGCTTAAGTGCCATTGATTTCAAGTACATGTTTAAGTGCTGTCCTCGATATAAATGATTTCTGAAACCAGGCTTGATGGGGAATTTTAACACTGATTTTAGTAAGAGCAGAACAGGAAACTAAAGAACTTTAAGAATCCCAAATGCTTATCCAAATTGAATGTCGACATGACAATAAGCAAAGTATAATCACATCACGTTGCACGTTTGTATTTCAGCTGCCTAAATAAAGAAATCCTGAAATTACTGACAAATCCTAAGCTCCTCATGCTAACAAAAGACATCACTGAAGGGATAAGAACTTCTCTATCTCTGGATCACCCTAAATTTTTACCTTTATGCTTATTTTCTTATCATTTGTGGGGTTTTTTTTAAGACTAACAATAGAATTTTCTGGTGAAATATACTTCTTTTTTTAAGTTATAAAAAAATCCATAATATAATTCTATGAGAGTTACCATAATAGACTGTAACAGCTGCTATGGTCTATTGTGTAAATAAGTAATTACAGAATTTACAGACTATCATGTAAATATGTAATTATGGACTTTTTAAAATGTGCATTATTTCCTCGATAGTCTATCGTTTAAATATGTAATTATGGACTTTAGAACATGTATTATTTACTCAGCCTGCAACAGCTCCTTGGGACAGAGCTGTTCTGGCCTATTGGGTAAACATGTAATTACAGACATCTTAAAAATATGTATTATTTATTTGCTCATGCTGCTGTCAATACATCCTGACAGCCATTCCAAATGGATATCATATAGTCAATAGTCCGACAAGTTTCCATCAGTCACTGAGAGCACCTCTCTGCACGGTTGTGGTGCTATCCAGTGAAGCCTCTGCTTTGTGAGGTGTCTTACCATGGAGTTGTCAAAATGAAAATGAAGCAGAGGAGACCACAGAGTTCTATTGATTGGCCTTTTCTACCAAGATTCATGAATACAGAAAAAGAAAACCCTTCTGTCATTTCTTCATAGAACCACAGAACAGTTTGGGTTGGAAAGGACCCTAACATCATTCAGCTCCAACACCCTGCCATGGGCAGGGACACCTCACCCTAGACCATGTCGCCCAAGGCTCTGTTCAACCTTGCCTTGAACACTGCCAGGGATGGAGCATTTACCACTTCTTTGGGCACCCTGTGCCAGTGCCTCACCACCCTCACAACAAAGAACTTCTTCCTTATATCCAACCTAAGCAAGAGACAGGTTGGAGCAGACAGTTCTGTACTGTGGCATTTTTGCAGTGTACTAAACTATGAATCCCAGGAATGCTCCTGATGACAAGAGAATATTCTTCAAAGTGGTGGGGAAAAAAAATGTGAAGGGGATTTCACTCATCCAAGATGGAACTTCAAAGATGTTGTAATTCTGGGAAAAGGGTAGTTACCATCCCTGTGAAATATTTATGGTTTTAAACTACCCACAGGTCCCAATGAAAGGTGAATGCTTGGTGCCCTGCAAACACTTGTGAATATTCCAACCTCAAAGACTTCGCAAGTTAAGAAATATTATCAAATATATTATCCTTTATAGAATGCTTTTCAGAAGCAAAATGAATATGTTCTTAGGCCAAAATGTATGCACTGAGTCTATGATTTGCTGTGTCTGCATCTATATATCAATAATACTAACATTTAGGCATGATTTTCCTAATAGACCACAGCAAAAAGCAGAACCAGAATAACTTATTCTTGTAAATATATAGGACAGTTGTATAGTACGAGACTGTGTTATGCTTCAAACAATCCCACTCTTACACTGGAAATAGGAGTGCTATTGCCGTTTACCTAAAATGATCTCCTCAACTAGGAAAGGAGAGAGAAGAAAGATAAAACTCATAAAAGAAAAAATATTTAACAGATAAGGCATCTTGCCATATCAACTTATATATATTATTAATTTTTACTGTGCTACTTTCTCCATAGTCTACAAGCCTCATGTAATTATAAGCCTGAAGAATTGAACCTAAATAGAAAACACTACATCGGGATGTTCAAATGAGAGTACTGATGAAAACAAACTGATTTCCATCCTAAATGACAGATGGTAGAGCAATGGCTGGAGTGAGACTGAGTCCTGCTGCCAATCCAGCCCTTCAGGATGAGTCAGAACTAACTCGAGGGAGTCTGCAATTTGACCTCTCAGGAACAGAGGAAGAAACTGGGATTGCTTAATCCCAAGAGGAGATGACTGGCAAGGACAATGTTCTTCCACTACATAAAAAGACAGAGAGGAGTGAATACACTCCTCTTTATGTCCAACATAGACAAGTGGTAATGGAATTCCATATAGCAAGGAAGATTTAGGTTAGTGGGTTGCCCAGGAAGACTGCAAAATCTTTGTTGCAGAAGGTTTTTAAGAATGGAGTGAACACACTTTCACCAGTAACAGCGCAGCTATGCTGCCTTTGAGAAAGGCATGTGGCTTCCCTGTCTTCTTTCCACAGGGCTATATGCTCCAGAATTAACCACAAGCCACAACCATAGACTCAATTTCATGCCTAAAAAGCAGATAAAACTCACTGAAATTTTAAACAACAAAGAACACAAAATATGCTGAATAATCAACATCTTGCAAACAGTCTAAATAAGGATAACGCGTATTTCAAGACCACATTTCACTTTAGCTCCCCTGGGTGTTAGAAGACACTTTTGTATCACTCTCTATCTATCAGTAACACACACCTTATTTCCAACTTTATAAAGGTCACACTGTTTATTTTTGAAAGGCAGAAAAACCAGTTTCACCCAAACCTATCATTCATTCAGCACGATAAAAAGCTGGCAAAAAGAATGTCTAGGATATAGAAACAGCCTGAACACACGACGTTCGCAGGCCCCGCTAACATGAGAACCAGCACTACACATCTGGAACTCAAGAGCTTTGAAATCTCCAGCCAGGAAGAGGATGTGCAGCTCTCTGTGATGAGTTCCACTGATAATTATGGATTTGCTGTAATAATAACCCTGCCTTTCTAAAAGCAGGTGGAAATTTTCACTCTCTGGGCCATGGTACTTCGCTGCCTGTGTAAAGCAGGTAAGATTTAGGAACCTGCAGGAAGATTGTATGCTGGCAGGCTTGGAGCTGAGTGATGAGATTTCCTTCCAGAACCCCAGAATCTGCTATACTCCTTGCTCTTCTGAGCTGTTTATTCTGGAGCTCAGCCTGCATTTGCAAGGTCATGCCAGATACTACTCGTCACACTATGTTGCTTATGCGTGAAATCCTCATTTTGTGCAATGCTCACAAATATATATTCATGTCATAGTATCTTAATGTCCAGGGATAGTTTGAGCATGCCAAAGTGAGGGTGGCTGCCACACATGCTCTGCATTATTGTGGCAAAATAAGGCAAAGAGGGAAGTTGTCAGTGTGAGACTGGAAACCTTACGGGAAGGTTAACATAGCTGCACTTGTGGAACTAGGTGGCTGGTAAAATAAGATCTTGCTTTTTGTGCATGCAATCAGTTATGTGTGAAGTAGACATGCCAAAATTGGAAGCAGCGTCCATTTTGGAGCAATAATTATTACTGTGAAGCCATTTTCAAGGTGGGATTATGGGCACTGAACCACTGGGACTGCCTGTGCTGCCCATGCGTTAAATCCTCATTTTGTGCAGCCTTAATGAAAAAGATAGTTCCTTGTAATGTGTTCTGTTTTGTCAGTTCCTCCTACACAGCAGTATAGGGATGCTTCCTTTGAGCTTAATACATGCAGTGATAATTTTTCCACATGCTTTTTCTGTAAATGTTCCACCACAAAACATTCTGTTAAACTGGAATTAAGGTTGTAAATATGCATTAATAAGTTAGAGTAAATTCTGCACTAATCAACTGTGAGACCTCCCTAACATCGATGGAGAAGAAGCTACTGAAGAAAATCACAAGCTGGATTCTTATCCCAGAAGTGCTACTCCACCTCCACTTCAGAGCACCAAATCCTGCCCTGAAGTTTATAAGAAACACATGCTGGAGTATCACGAAGGCAACATACAACTCACACTTTACAAACATAATGGACAGGATAGCAAACGCACTCCTCAGGAGTCTGAAGCTGCTCTCCCTAGAGTAAATGGCATTTTTACCACTGACATTAAGGTCAGTATATCAGGACTTTTGGAAATCCTATCCTTTGTGATCCAAATTAAATAAAACAATTGAGGCTTCTTTTGTTTCACAGTATCACAGTATCACAGTATGTTAGAGATTGGAAGGGACCTCAAAAGATCATCTAGTCCAATCCCCCTGCCAGAGCAGGAACACCTAGATAAGGTTACACAGTTTGTAAAGTCTCATCAACCTTTCACCTCCGGTTACATCACAGGATGAACCACACACCACAGTGATCCCAAACTCACTCTATGTTCCAGCCACATAAAATACATCCTACTGGCAAAATCTGTGCTAATTCCTTGAGGAATCAAAGTCAGTATTGTTCTTCCTCTTAGCCTTGACAGATCTGTCCATTCATGTGGCTGAATTAAAAGATTTCTTTTCTTTCAGCTTTATAAGATCATATTTTATTGTTGAGGTATTAGGAGAGAGAACAGTAAAAATTGTTGGACTAATGAAAAGAAATTAAATAACAGCAATTAATTAAGATACCTTCCAACTAGTCTCTGAATGATAGTACTAAAATACACAATGGTGTTGTGAAGCTTGGTTTATTCCTACCTGTAATTTACTTTGAGGTCTTAGCATAAAAGGTGCTTAGAATTGAAAAATATCATTATTAGCATAAAAATGAGGTATGTTCTATTTATTTTGTGTATTAATTTAGCAGAATATATTATTACACAACTTTATCCTGTAAGCACAAGGTCATACAGGATATGACTTGTCACACTGTGCTGCCTATGCATGAAATCCTCATTTTGTGCAGAGCTCCAAAATATATATTCATGTCAGAATATCTTCCTGTCCAGCGACAGGCTGAGAGTTTCATTCTATTACATACAGGGGAAACAGATCCAGCATCATTTGAGAGGTCTCTTCTTCTCTCAATACCCGAATGAACTCTCATTAATCAAAACACTGCACTCACCAAAAGGGAACTGGCCCCATTAAAGCTCTCTTCAGTCTCAGACAAATTATATTCATTTTGCCAGCATTTTTTTTGTCAATTCTGTGTGACTATTCCAGTCGAACAGCCAAAATGTGCCACTGATTTTATAAAGTTAGTTACCAGAAAACAGAACCAAACTGCACTAAATACAGTAACCAAAAGAAATTGTTTCTAGGGGTGGAATTCCACTGGCACTGCCAGTGTTGCATTAACTGCAGAGATCTCCAGACAGCTCTGGAGATAACATGACCTGCCCCAAACTCCCCATCAGCCTGGTGAGCATCCATTAAAAGTTCAGGCTCTGCTTACACTGGACATACCAGTGTTTGTAGTTTGATAAGCAGGACTTCCTACCTAACTCTGTTAACTGCCTACCCATCAAGTCCTCATTGTTCTGCCCATGGTTACCTGTTTTTCTCCTCTAAACACATCCACACTGAAGAATCAGAAACAGCAAAATTCTTTGAGTATTAAATCTAAGGGAAGCCTTTTTTTTTACTAGACATCAAATTGAGATTATTGTATAAAGCAGTTTCCAGCGGGACACCTTGCTCAACAAAACCCTTAAATCTAAGGAAATGTCAGTTTGCATTAAGAATATAAATATTACCTTGGTCTTCAATAACACACCAGAAAGCAGTAGCAGCCTAGAGATCAGGGCAGATAACCAGTGTAGCCTCCAGACCAGAACAGCAGGCTTGACATGATATTCAAGTAAACAGTCAGAACAGAACAGCAATTAACAGTTAACAGGCCACTTAAATTAAGAGCTTTCCTTGAGAAAACAGCCTCAGACCTTCAGAGACTCTAGGAACTGCCAGTTCAAGCAGGAAGTAAAGTGGCGAAAAATCAAAGTGCATGGGGAATTTCCTCAACAGGCCTTTTATCCACAGAATGTACGAACTGGCTTAAATGTAGACATGGAGGAATGTAGCTGCAGGGAGGAAGGAATAAAGAGAGGAAAGGAAACCAGAGATTTTGAGCAATGACCTTCTGAGCAATGAAAACATTATTCACAGAATGGTTAGAGTTGGAAGGGACTGTAAAGCTCATCTAGTTCCAACCCACTGCCATGGGCAGGGACACCTTCCACTAGAGCAGCTTGCTCCAAGTCTCGTCCAACCTGGCCTTGCACACTGGCAGGGACGGGGCAGCCACAGTCCCTACAGGCCCTTGTCCAAAGCCCCTCTTTCAGGTTTCCTGTAGCCTCTTTAGGCACTGGAGCTGCTCTAAGGTCTCCCCTTAAGGAGCCTTCTCTTCTCCAGGCTGAACCAGCCCAGCTCTCTCAGCCTTTCCCCAGAGCAGAGCTGCTCCAGCCCTTGCAGCATCTCTGTTGCCTCCTCCAGACTCTCTGGTTTAACACCTAGTGCTAACCTGTAACTCCATCATGCAACTTGCCACCACAACAGGGTAACACAAGACAGCCACCGAGGGTTTGTAGGCACACATGGATCTTGCGCAACAGCTATGGCTTGTGGGCCACAGTGATAGTCCCCTGGTGCACTGTGTGCTCCCACCCACTCGGCGAAGAGGCAGTGGCACTGGAGGGTAAGACCCACTATCCTGTACAAGCACACCCACAGTGGCACCAGCGTGTGTCCCCACATTTCTGTTCTCCTCGTTGTTCCAGTATGCCACTACCACCACCATACTGACATGAGTGCAGCTTCTGAACATCACAACAATATATAACTGTAAAACCCACTGCCCTAGCAAGGGGCACAGACAAGCATGAGAAGTGAATGTCCCAAACACATAGTCCCAACACCCTTTTCCATTCCAGTGCCTCATAACTCCACAATATCAAGCATTCTTTCCCCATGAATTTACTCTCCACAAGCCTTTTAGTCAAGCACTCTGAAGACAAATAAAGATGTTTCTTTTCTACCTCTCGCAATCTCACATAGGTCAATGCACTCGGAATTTGGGATATGAGGGAGCACAGCCCCAGAAATACACAGAGTGAACTAGTGTCAGGAAAAGCCCGGATCCAGTCAATTGTCCTTCCCAGCCCCTATGTCCTACAACCTCAGTGGCCATTTGGAGTCCTTCTGCTCCCAGCCTCTGCCCTGACAAACAGCCCGCAAAACACTGGAGCAACCCATGCATGTTGCCACCTCCCAAACACTCTCATAAGGGGGGGTAAGTGCCCTGCAGCTGGACACACGGCCCATGTGCTTGTATCACACAACCAGGGGTAGGGCACTGCCTGTTACCCAGATCCAGGAGGGCAGAGATGCCAAAGTAGTTTTACAGCTTTCTAGCACTGACATGCGTCTGGGGCCAGGGGACGTTTTGATGGAGAGGTGGGAGCAACACTTGCAGTTCGCTTGAAAGGGTTATTTCCTTTCCGTGTTTCACAGCAGTGGCCTTAGGGCACCCAGTGTCAGATCCGCAGTCTGGGGGCCGCTTCTCGGCAGGGGGAGGGACCCAGGCGGCTTTCTGGCTGTTTCATAGGGCCCACTGTGGGGTGGGGGGCACAGTTCTGAGGAACACCATGAGCAGCTAAAGCCCTTACTTGGTTGAGGGAGGCTGGGGGCAATAGGTTTAGGAGGGGGAAATGTTGAGGAGAGAGCATGTATTGGTGCAAGGAAGATTGGGGGTGATGCTGTTTGCGGGTGAAGCTGTTTGAAAGCAAAATATTTACAAGTGAGGGAGACTGGAACAAAAGCATAGGAGACAAGGATGTTTGGGAGCAACGGCTTTTGGAAGCAAGGACCCTTTTAGGTGAGGGTGTTTGGGGCTGAGGGCGCTTGGGGGTAAGCACATCTGGAGCAGAGGGCACATGGGGTCAAGGGCATTCAGCGGCCAGAGCGTTTGTGCGTGAGGCTGTTTTGGGGAGCGGGTCTGGGTGCTGCCGCCAGCTCCCGATCGCCTCCTCTGGTCCCCACGCTCTCTCTGCGGAGCGGCTCTCGGACACCGGGAGCAGCAGCCGCACGCTGCCCTCCCCCACCATCCCCCCCCACCGCCCATTGCGGGGCCGCTGCCCCCTAGGAGCGGAGCGCCGCGCACGGGCAGCGGCAGAGCCAACATACACACCCCCCCCGCCGGGCCGAGCTCAGCACCCCCCCCCCCTCCCGCCGGGCACCCGGCGGGGCACCGCGGCGGCGGGCGGGCGGGCGGGGGGCGCGGCGGGGCCGGCCGCGGGGGCGGAGCCGCCAGTCAGCGCCGGGCGCCGTGACCCCGGGGCGGGGAGGCGGCACCGCGACCGCGGGGACGGGGATGGGGACGGGGCCGGGCTGCCCCTGCCCGGCGCTGCGAGAGGGGCGCGGCGAGCTCGGGGGCAGCGCGGCGGCGTGTGTCCCCCCCCCCCCCGCGACACACACAGACACACACACAGAGACACGCACAGCACCGGGCGGGGGGAGCCGGCTCGGCCCCCGCCCCACCGCCCGCCCGGGTCCGGCCGCAGCAAGCTCCGCACTTACCCGGGCCGCGGCGAGGTGTCGGCGGGCGGGCTCCGGCGAGCCGCGACGGCGGGGAGCCGGGGGGGGCCGGTTGGGTTTAGGGGGGGGTCCGTAATCCAACAGGCTTTGGGCTGCCAAATGTAAACACTCCGCCATGATTTCTTTGTTTAGATAATTGAACCTGCCTCCCGCTCCGTCGCCGACTCTCGCTCGCTTTTATTTATTTATTTCCCCCCCTCCCGTCATCATCATCATCATCATTATGGCTTGTGTGGGGTGTTGGGGTGTTGTTTTTTCTTTATATAAGAAAAAACGTTATTTAGTAGCTGCATTTCACAACTGCCTGGTTTACAAATATTTATGTCTATATGTTTATGTATAAATAAATACAGGGGTTGAAAGGGGGGGGCGACAGGAGGCAGTCAGGAGAGGAAGTTATTCCCGGTCGTTTGGGGGTTGCGTTTTTCCTCTTTGCTGCCGCCGAGGCTCCCGCGGCCGGGGCCGTCGGGGCTGGCACCGGGAACCGGGGCAGCGGAGGGCAACGCCGCCTCCCCCTGCACTGCGCTTTCCCAGCAAACGCAGGGTATTCCAACCGCATCGCCCGCTGCAGCGGGAAGGCAACAGAGTATTGTGGGGGGAGACAGAAACTTCCAGATCGAAGTTTCTTGTCTTTGTTTCCTGAGAATTAAAGCTCGACATGAAAGCAAGCTTGTTATTGTTACCTGTTATTGTTGTTGGGAGGGAGTTCTCCATCAGGATCTACAGATAGAGTTTTGTTCTGGGAAATTCACAGGAAGTGTTAGTGTGACTACAACGTTTCACTTGCATTCCTGCTTTTCACTTGCATTGCTGCTTTGGCAGTGAGTTTCTCCATTAAGGAATATAGAATATTTCTTATGTCAGTACTACCCGAAAAAGACTTCAATGCACATCAGTGTCTATGACTCCCCTTTCCTACTGGTCCCATCAGATCACAGGATGCAGAAGGTGAGTCATGGGGCTGAGCACGCAGCCACCCAGGAAGGATGCGGTGCCCCACATCTCCTACAAGGAGTTGTTGGCACCACATCACTCAAGAATTGCATCAAAGACTCAGAAATTCTCCCTGACTTGTATTTTGTTACTTGTGTATCAAGGAAGAGCCCTGCCTCTTGCTCTCTCCTCACTACTCACTAACCCATCACTCGTTTCTAGGAGGTCTTCAGATGCTATGAAACATACAGCATCTCAGGAGTTCTCTTTGCTGCTGCTGTGTAGCAAGAGCAATACCACAAAGACAATATGAAAAATCATTATATAGAAAAATCAGGTGATTTACTTCCCCTGTTCTCCAGTGAAGGTAAAATGCTGGGTGACAGCATGCCAGTCATCAAACAGGTTCCCAATACTTCTTCCCCGGAGACTGTTAGTACAACAACGATCACTATTAGATAGCCACAGACTCTGGTTTGAAAATAAAACAATGACTTGCACATTATTGTACCTTAACTATTGCGTCTGCCTTCGCAGAGGTCCTGATTCTGCAGTTTGGACCCCCAAACCTTCACTAAGTCCCACTAATCCGTAAAGCCATTGTTAGTTCTTGGGATAAGGATGTCTATGTACAGTGAGCAGAAATAATGAAGTATACATCTATATTAGACAGGCACACACTCGCTCAGTCTGTACGAATACAGGCTTGTGTTACAAGTTTCCATTTCAGCTCTGCACAGCTATTTGTAAACTGTTTTTCCATAAGACACTGGGAAGCTGGCTGGGTCCTGGCCATTCGGCTGAGCAGAGGCATTGCCAGGCAGGCCTTGGGGTGGCTCTGAGCAGCTTGGCAGCTCTCAGGCCACCCCTTAGAGCTTGACATGCTTCTGTATTTCATCCACCAAACCAAACACCATGGCTCAGACTCTCACAGTGACCCCAGCCCTGCCGTCTGACTTTCTTCTTCTTTTAAACAGAACTTTGAGAATACTGCCTAGTTTTTGCTTTCTCCCCTTCCCTCTTAAAGGTTATGCTATTTGCTGATGATTCTAGTTTGGTTTCTTGCCAGGATTTCATTGCGATCTCCCCTTTGCAGAATTTATACTTGCGGCCATTTAAATTCGTTTCAGGCTGGAATTTGGCATCAAAGTTCGCAGCTTCTCAGCCAGATTTGAATTACTATATTTAATCCATACTCGGCTCCTAAGATTTTTTTTAATTTAAATGAGAAGTAAGCTAGAAATAATTTTGTTGTGGTTCCAAATGGTGGCATCGTGCTGTACTGCTTCAGATCTTGTCTTCATTCCACTTGCTTTGCAAAGGGACATGCTGGAGCATTTGAGACGTGACTTTAGAAAGGTGTTGCTTAAAATCCTTTTAAGATTAGTAATTTCAGCATGCAACTTTGTGAAAATAAGCATTGTGGATGCACAAAGATATTTTTATTGCATTCTAAGATATGGCTCACTGAAACCAATTTTCAGGTGATCTTAAAGAGGGTAAAAGTCTTTCTTATGCTTTGGAAAATAAGTTTTGCACCAATTTGTTTATTTTGGGTTATTAATTCTTCGGACTATTCAGGCAGTGGCATGTTGGCCTCCACAGCCACAAAGACAGAATGACAGCAGATTTTGATTAAACTAGTTTACATTGGACAGCTTACATTTCCTTTCTCTATTCACCAGTTTCAAGCCCAAATGCAGTACTTCATCTAACATGAATTCCATTGTATAAGGCCAGCTGAGTAATTGCTCAGGAAATGTTTCTACCAAGTCAAAGTTTGGTTCACTTCAGGGCTTCTATTATGCAACTTTTTCCCTAAAATACCCAGCACAGTAGAACATGGCAGAGCTACTGGTAATATTAAATCAATGTAACCAAGATCATATTTTTTATCTCAGCGTATACATATGTGATAAAGAGGATGCTGTGATAGATCCTGTAGTCTTTCAGTAACTGCTGGTTAGAGACAGCATGTCACCAGGCAGACTGGCCAGCATTTTTCATCCTCTTGCTTCTCAGACAGTAATTCACAGCTGGGGAAAGTTATGGAGAATCATATGAGACCAGCATGATGGTATTTCCTTTTGCTTTACAGAGCTGCTAATGATTTCTTTCATAATTAGCTATTGTATCACAGTAACATGTAACGAGAAAAAGCATAGAGAACCCCATAGTACCGTTGAAAAGTGGAATAAATGGCAGTCCCTGTCTGGAAAGCAAGGAGTCCAAAATGCAGCGGATCACCACTCAGTCAATGCTAACTGCATCTCTTACCTGTGGAGTCAGCAGATGGCTTATTGCCTGCTCTGGAAAGGGTTGTGGATCTTAAGGAGGGGACTGCTTACCGGTCTGAATGAGGATGTAAGGACAGGGATGGGTTGTGACATAGGGGTCATAGGAGAAAGTGTGCAATGACCTGTAGTAATAAGCTCTTAGAGTGTCTTTATGATCTAGTGTATGTAGCATCTCCTTCTGGAAGTGGGAACTGTAAAAAGCTATTTTTCAGACAAAGTTTGAGAGAATGTTGCAGGGTTTTAAAATCACAGGAAAAAAGCTAAAATAAAGGGAATATGCACATTTTCCTCCATTCTTCTCATTTGAGGGTTAAAGGAACTTCTTCCTTTGCAAAGCTGTTTTCTGTATTAGCTTACCTTCTCTGAGGTTTGCATTTGAAATGTGTATGTAGAAAAGCACAGTGATGTGTGGACTGGAAGTATTTTAATCAATGCAATATGACAATGTACCCCTAGTCATAAAATGGTTGCAATGTGAGAGCTATGTTACAAGCTGCACTGTTCTACAAGGGAGTAGCAAAAAGATCTTAAAAACCAGCAGTAAAAGTCTGTTGCCTAAAATGATAACGTCCAGATCCTAAAATAAGGCTGGGATTAACATTGTCAGTCTAAGAACATGCTAGAACTGGACCAAAAAGAAAAGACTCAGGTGCTGAGTTTCTTTTTTTGTGAGGAAACGTGGGTAAAAGCAATTATGGCAGGAAACATGAAACATAAAGTTTTCTTTGAGTGCTTTGCACCGAGTTAACAAATTGCTGTTGCACAATAGTAACACTGCATTAATTATGTCACTGTTTTTCCTTCGTGATAGATTATTGTTAGCAATTCATCACTGTAACATATTAATAGTGGTATTAGTTTTTAAACAGAACAATCATATTAGGAGCATACTTGTCATATTAGTGAAAATTAACAAAATGATGAAAAATTGCTTCTAAGGCTTTGGGGCTCTACCACTGCAAGGAAATCACTTTTCCCCAATCCAGCAGTTTCTCGATGAGCATATATTTTCTTGTAAAGATGAAGAGATTGTTTTACAGTGTTCCCTGTCCAAAACTCAGGAGCCATTTCGAAATATTTATGCCATCCTTTTAATGCCAAACATGTGTATTCTTTTATGATTCTAATACTGTATGTTCTGCCTTTTAAAACCTGAGTGCTGTCATTCACAACCCCGGCATGAGGCTGTTTGAGGCCATTAACTCCCTTTTTGTTGGGGACTGTGAGTCTGTACCATCTCACATCCTTCTGGAGTACAATACAACTGCCCTTTTAAAGGATTAAGCTACATCGCCTACAGAGGCACTCATCTGTGAACTTGTCTTACATGCCTCCAAGCAGCCACTTGCTATTTGGGGGTTTCTGTTTGTTTGGAAAGCAGATAGCTTCAGGCCTCTGGGAGCATGCTCCTCCCCACTCCTTCATCCCATCCTTTTGTACTTCCAGCATCTTTCTTCCCTGGCATGGTGTCTGTCATTAATGTAGAAAGATGATGTATGGATGTCCCTAAGATCTCTAACAGTAACAACAAATTAGGTAACAGGGTTACAGAGTGGGATTTCCTGCTCCCTCTCTCATGAACATCTGGTGCTCCAGAATCAAGAAAAGATAAAACATTGCCTAAACCCCGAGAATCCTGTTTGGAGCTGGAGTCACTGGTTTTGCCTGCTGCCTTGTGAAACCAGGAGGCAAATCTCCAGCCTCTCATCTATGTGAAAGCCAGCAAAACATAACATTTTCCCCATTTATGCAACTACTTTGGGTTGGCTGGTTTATAATTTACAAAGCAGTTTTCTGTGGCTTAAATCTTCCAATTGAATGGAAGACATGAATAGCTTTCATTTGATTAACAACAGAATGTCACACTGGTAAAGGAAGTATTTCTCGCCAGGCAATAGGCCACAATGAAATCAAGGGTCAAATTGGACATACCTTTTATTCAATAATCAGTTGAACCCAGTCAGTCACATGCAAATGAAATAGTAAATCTGTTGACTTTTCAGAATGATCAAAAGGGAGCTTTTATATTCAAGGCTTGTCTCTGAGCAAAATTTCTTCCTTTGAACATGAGATTCACCAGTGAAAGTGTTTTTGGGGTTTAGAATTACAATCAGGAGCAGAATTCCCAATACCTGTTTAACAATCCTCAGTCTCTTAGTGACTTTAGTTAAAACATGTAGATGAAATCACTACTACCATAAGCTGGAACCATCCTAGGGGAGCCAGACAGCTGACTGGGACTGCACCAACCACAAATGTGACCCACACATACAATGGGGTTAATAAGAATGACCTTATTGCCAAGATTAATTAATGCTTATCAAGAGCTTTTATTCTCTAAACTGCTATTGTATTAGCCAGGCCGCAGCATCTCTGTGAGCAAAAGTATGTGCAGCTGGGACACCTAAGCTGTGCTTTGCTGAACTAAGTTTCTCAGGAAACATCCATGCTGATGGTGGGACTGGCTTTATAATAATCCCAAAGTCCATATCCACTGACTATCTGCCCTGAAAGCCTCTCAGCTTCTCCCTTGGCAGCAAGTCTGTCTAGGACTGGAACTGCTACTTGAGCTCGCAGATCTCATCTGGGGCTGGCCCTTCTCTCTACCTTTCCCATTCATGTGTACAGAACTCACCTAAGACATGGCACAGTTCACACATGGGGCCACAGTGTCAGCCAATGCCTGTCCCAGGCCCCCTGCTCAGGAGTTCTCTTCTTTGGTATTTGGCTGCATCTCTGTTCTTTTCTTAACAGCAAGCAAGTTGTGGGGAGAAGCAAGTGGCTTAGATGACCTCCCCCTGGTATGTAAGCAACAAGACAGAAGTACAGTTGGTATTTTACTGTCCCTTGTCTGAAAGAGGTGTTGTGCAAAAGTTGGCTGCAAGCAGCTGTAGCACTTCACAATTGGAATCTCCCCAGCAGTGTTTATAAAGTTGTGCATGTATTGTGGCACTTATTTTAATACAAAACATTAGATTGACATCCGATCTACACATAACATGCATTTGACTGACATGGGCATTTATTATACATTGATGTGACATATGCCAAGCATAACAACAGCTCTGACTGACAACACAGCAAAAAAAGACTTGTGTTATCTGTGTTCGATTCAGAATGTTTCCATGCTTCCCTATTTAGTGGTAGTAATTGTGCTACTCGTATGAGAAGATATTTTTGGAGTAATACAGCACTGCAAATTGGCCCAAGTAGCACTTAAGTCCACAGCAGAAAGAGCAAGAGGTCTTTTTTAGTCTCTAAGCATTTAGAAAAGATAACATAACTAGGACTCCAATGAATTGGAGTTGTCAAAATTCACACCTAAGAGAAAGGGGGTGTTGGGCCTGTTGCCAGGAAACAGCATCTGGTATCACATTTCTAAAAGGATGCATGCATATGAATGCAAGTGGGAGCTGCAGCATGATAAATCTATCCCAGAAATTGCACCTCCTCATGTCTGCATTGTGGCACTCACCCATACGAACTTCCTTGCCCTGATTCCTTAACAATATTTAGCAGCCAGAGACACACAGGCAGAGACACCTGCAGGACCAGCTACAGGCTCATCTTCACAGTGTGGCCAGTTCTACAGACTCTGTCCAAGGCTAGAAAGCAAGTGTGACTACTGTATAAAACTAACTGCTTGCACGGTATTTAACTTGCTCCCTGGCTCAGCTCTGGGGCCAACACTTAGACATGGTTTGAGGGACAGCACAGGGAGAAGCTACTACACAAGACTGTGTGGACAGGACTGCACTAAGCTTGCCTCCCACCATTCTTCACAGTCCTTCAGCACTGTCCCAGCAGCCTTTTAACCTCTAGTATTTTCTATGTCCTGATGCCATACTCCATGGTGTGGCAACAAGTGTTTCAGTTACTGCAAACAAAGATTAACAAGCATGATTCTATTGTATGGACATGTGGATGTCACCCGGAGCTGAGAGGAAACCTAGGGTCAAGTGTAATGCACTGTGGTCATGGCCAGCCAATCTGCCTCGCCCTCAGGGGCAGATGAATCTGTCCCTGCTTTATTCTGAGGGCATAAATATAGACGTAGAAGATGGAAGAGACGAAAAGGGAGTAATACTGGAAAGTATTACCCATTGAAATAGCTCTGTAATGGAGATTAGAAATATTGACTCTAACTTTTCCAAGACTGCTGAGTTTCTTTGCAGGACACAAACTTCCAGAACATATTCTGGTAGAGCCTTTTACTGGAAATTCAGTCTCTGGGCAGGCTCTCCACAACCAGTGATGGTGTGAGCAGATGATCAAGAACTGTGGGAACATCTGATGAACTGACAAAGTTCCCAGGACTGTTTAATGATGTGATGCTGTAACTGTAATAATTAATATTGAACGGACAGTATATCACTGAGTTTTCATAAGTATACAGACACACAAATAACTTGCTGGTTCACCACACTATGAAACACACTTAGTCAAGAAGTAAAAACTAAATAAATAACAGGATATTATTCTGGGCACACGTTCTACCAATGACATCAGCACAGTTTTCACAGACTCCGAGCTCCCTCTTCTACAGGATTTCTCTTCACTCTCAGTATGGTCCTTAATCATCCCCCTGCACATGGCACTGGTGAGGCCACACCTCGAATCCTGTGCTCAGCTCTGGGCCCCTCACTACAAGAGAGACATTGAGGTGCTGGAGCAGGGCCAGAGAAGGGCAATGGAGCTGGTGCAGGGCCTGGAGCACAGTGTGATGGGGAAGGGCTGAGGGACCTGGGGGGTTCAGTGTGGAGAAGAGAAGGCTCAGAGGGGACCTGATGGCTCCCTACAACTGCCTGACAGGAGGATGGAGCCAGGAGGAGCTGGGCTCTGCTCCCAAGGAACAAGGGATGGGACAAGAGGAACCGGCCTCAAGCTGCACCAGGGCAGGTTTAGATGGAGCTGAGGAACAATTCCTTCCCCAGAGGTGCTCAGGCATTGGAACAGGCTGCCCAGGGCAGGGCTGCAGGCACCTGGAAGTCCCTGCAAGTGTTCACACACTGTGTAGATGAGGCCCTCAGTGCCATGGGTTAGTGGTGGCCTTGGCAGTGCTGGGGAACGGTTGGACCTGATGATCTTAAAGGTCTTTTCCAACCCTGTTGATTGGGTTGGATGATTCTAATGCAGAAAATGGAGACGTGTTTGTTTTCATCAATTCCCAGTAATATCTTTCTTTGTTCAAAATTTCAAGTGATTTTCTCAGCCAGAGAATACTTCTTAGGTATGCAGATCCATTAAAAATGAAACTGCCTGATGTTATTTAAAAGGAGATTTAGGAACTGACAATGTAAAGGTCCCTTCCTGAAGAATAATCTCTGTTTCTAAACACAGTATCTTCCCTGCTTCCCTTCTGAAGAGAAATAGCTGTTGTATGGGAAAAGCAGGTCATAACTGACCAGGTAGGTGTTAGTGCAGGGTAAAAGAGAGGCAAAGCTGGCTGAGAGAGGTACAAAGTAAGTTAATATTCCCACAGATTATTTCTTACCTTGTATTTAAAAGACCTCTTATTTCAAACAGCCTTTGGCACTGTAACTGTTCTGTGAATAAGTAGCGATTCATTTTATGGAATATCATTCCTGTCTTTACATGACTCTTATGTTCATTTTTAAGTAAGGCCTTAGCATCCTATTTTGGTTTATTTATGGTCGTATTACTAATTTTAATTACATTTACCTTTTATATTTGTAATGTCTTAAACTGTGTTTTGTACTAAAGCACTCTTTTGTACTCTTGGGCAGCAGTCTGTGTACAGGCACATTTTCTGAATAGAGAATTCTACACGTATTATGATTATTTACATGACATCTGAAGTTTATCGGAATATTAGGCTTTTTTTTTATGGTCTTATTTACACTAATATTAACAGGAATAGTTCTTTCAAACTAAAGGATTTTTGAGTGGAGAATCATTGCTTTATGCTAGAAGCTGACAACAGTTGAACAGGACAGCACCGCATTCCAAGCTGGAAGGCATTGCCTTCTATATGGACATCCCTGCTGATGTATACATTCCATGACAGTAATCACAAGACCAGTGTTGGCCTTTTCTGCAAGTGAAACCAGCCTCTGCCTTACGAATAGCAGTAGTGTTGCCATTAAACGGACAGGAAACTGCCATAACTTAACAATGTCTTGAATATGGTAAATTGAGTTCCATTCCTGCCACTTAGGTGACTGTTAGAGAACAGATGAGCAAGCGAACAATAATTAGAGGCAATAAAATCTAACTAGAAAGATGACTTAAATTTCTGTAGAGAAAGGCAAAATAACTTATGTAAAGGTTTTTGAGAAATTTTAGTTGAAAGTAAAAAGACAGCAAACACATTTCTATGGTAAGATTTCAGTTCTTCCCCACAGCAAGAAAATCTGGTCTAGTGTAAACCTAATGCATTCAAAGGGGCTACAGACTCTAATCAAGTCTGGTTTAATTTTATAGTGTTCTCAAGCAAACTTTGCTGTAAAGAATAGGTAATATACATTAACAGCATCCCTTTGGATGTGTTTCTTAGGGCTTATTCTGCTCCACTAAAGTCAGTTAAAAGCTTTTTTAACTGATTTCTGGACACACAAGTTTAAACTGAATCATACAGAAGACTGTTAAATATTTTGTTGTGCTTTTAAATTACACAAGCAAAGTGCTTTATTTGCTTGGTACTGCTGTTCAACTGCTTTAGATTCAGTCTGATTTCCTTGAATGCTATTGTGTTGCTCAATACTTTCTAGGATCAACTGTCTTACCAGAAGATTACTAACACTGATTTGAGAATACAAAAACCTGAAAGGAAATTTTATCATAGAATTTACCTCTTCAGTGCAATGCAGGAGCTGTTGTTAAATCCCCGTTAATTGTACCTGTTAAATATTCTGTTCTTATTCTTAATGTTTACCTACAAGAAACTTCTGCAGATACAGATTATCAAAGATCTCACATCAGCTGAAGAGATTTGTTCAGGGTTCGATTTTAAATTTGCATTGCAAAATAATAGGTGTATTTAAATTATAAGAAATGTCTAACGTTTAGTTTCCATAATATATTTAATAAAACATTTAGAAGCAATTAGTAATTGATTCTCTTTTAATATACTGCTTTCTTGCTAATTGTCACCAATGATCCCTTATCACTTACTGCTAAGAAGTAGGTCAACTCAGTGCATATGAAATTTGCAATTTAGAATTGGGAGCCTATCAAGAAGTTCTACGTTGTTATGGTGAGCAAATGCGTTTCCTTGTAGGCCTGTTACATGTAAACAAGAGTGCAGTGTAGTTTACATATCTTATACCACATAGATATTTGTATAGACTGCTGTGATCTTTTTTAATTGTACCTACAATAATATTATTTCTTAATATTCCTTTAATTAATAAGAATAATTGAAATTAATTCTGAACATTTTTTTCCTTAAAACAGCCTTTCTTTTGCCTTACATGTGCTTTAAATTGTCTGAGATCCTGGATGGACAAGCCATATTTCCAGGTCTTTTCTCTGTTTTGCCTGATTTGGGCTGGTTTTGTCTAATGTGGTTAAGGATGTCAGAAGCAATATGTACTCAGTCCATTAGTTTGGCAACTGCACAGAAGGCTAGAAGGCTACCATTTGAGAGCTGGTCTGTGCCAGGGTCACTGGAGTTCAGGTGTGCTGCAGAGACAGTGTATTCCCATAGAATGGGGAGATAAGATGTATGATGACCTGTTCCTTGGCCTGGTGAAAGTAATAGAAAGCTCCTCTGCTTACCTGCACTCTGTAGGCTGAGGTCTACAGTGGCAGTATTGCTGGCCTCAAAAGAGACTACTGTTTATCTGCTCTTCACCTAAAGCATTCCCAGCCTCTAGGTGCTTTAGAGAAATGGGGCAAAAGGTGGAAAAATAGCTTCCAGGGAGTACAGAAGAGCTTCAAATTCCAGTGGGAATTTGATGCTAGGAAGAAAAAAGTATCCCAAAGAGGACAAAGCTGTGTGCTAAATCCCACTGTCTCCCTCAGCTTTCATATCAGCACGACTAAAGGTATATAGGGTTAGGCATGCTAAATCTTAGGCATGCTAAGATTTTATAGCAATGATTGATTTTATTTTATGAAAATGGGCGATTACAACAGCACAACATGATGACCCCTCAAATCAACATCATGTTTGAAGAGGTATTATTGTGCCATGTGTGGCACAATGTGGCCATGTGTATTATTATGCCACATTATTGTGCCATGTGTGGCATAACAAGCTGGAGAAGCGTGGAAACACTGCAAAGAGAAAAACCTGACGATGAGTGGACTGCAAGAAGCCACAAATAAATGTAAGCTTTACCATTGCAATTACCTTGATTTCCTGTGGAAAAACAGCACATGTGCAAAAAAATCAGCTCTCAAAGAAACTTCATAGACATGTCAAAGAAAGCTGCCTTCCAGAGAATGTTTTGGGTACTCTGCTTGTACTGTCAGCACAGGTCTGTAATTGAGAACTTAAGCCTCTGGTTTACTCTTTTTGTTTTAAATTTGTCCAATTAAGTTCAGGATAGTCTGAAAAATTGAATGTGCTCTTATTTATTGATTAATTAATACTGAAAAAATGTGTGTAGAAAGGCAAATGTTTTGAGTCTCTGTCACACAAGAGAAATTCAAGATCTTAAGACCCTGAATTTTGTTCCTGCTAACCTACAGCCTCGATCAAGCACCAGAGAGGAGACACATATTAACTAGTGCAAAATACATACTAGTGAGATACAGCCCACAACTTTGGCTTTTGTGGCCTGAAATGCAGAGTATTTCTTAAAGTCTCACACAGAGCTCTGCAGCAAACTTCTGTTTCTCTGTAATGTTCCTAAGATGCTGTTATATGGCTATGCTTGCACAAAAACCTGCACATGACATGGCAATACACTGTGGTTGTGATGCGTGTCCAAATGGGCACTTATTAGGCAACAAGAAGCTATATATAATAGCTTATTAAATATATGCACATAATTTAATGTATAACTTCTGGAAAAGTTTAGCTTTTATGTTTTATTCTTGGACATTCTAGTTACTTTAACCCCTATGTCTCAGTCATATGCTTAATCAAAAGTACTCTTCATTCGAGCCACAGATGACATGTAGCATACCAAAAGCAGTGTCCCATGCCTGGTACTGTCAAATCAATTCAGTCATGTGGAAAAGAGCATTCAGGAGGGTAGTAACTTTCCAAATAGCAAAGAATTCTTTAGGTCAGCAGTACAGAGCACTGCAAAGATGTTCAATGAGACCTAATAAGCCTGCACAATGGCAGCCAAATTCAGCATTGACAAATATGAAAATACATATTGGAAGGAACAGATTGAACTGCTCATGCACATTGCTGCCTTCTAAATTAACTGTAACAACTTGGGAAAAAGACCTGGGGGTCACTGCGGGCAGCTCAATTAAGCATCTGATCAATGAGCAGTGGAGGTTAAAAAAGCAAACAAAATGGGAGAATGTATAAAGAATGGGCTGGAAAACAATGACAATATTGTAATTGTGCAATTATACACATTGTTGGCACACTTTCCCTGAATACAATATTCATTTCTGGTCATGCCATCTTAAAATACATAGTGGAAATAGAAGAAGCCCAAAGTTAGGCAACAGAAGGGAAGAGAGACAAGGAAAAACTTCCATATTAAGAGAGATTCAAAAGATGAGAACTGTTCAGTTGGAAGAGAAAATTAATAAGTGGGGACATGATAGAGAGATATAAAATAATTAATGGTATGGAGAAGGTCAATTGAGTGCTCCTATTTACTGTTCCCATAATGTAAGAACAAAGTGACATCCATTAAATAGAAAAGAAACAAATTTAAAACTGATAAAAAGAAATACTTTTTTACACAATGCATAATTAGCCTGTTGAACTCCCTGCAACAAGCTATCATTATGCCCAAGAGCTTAGTAGGATTCAAAAAGGATTATACACTTATTTGGATAATGAGAGCGCCCAGGGATACCTTAGATAGGATAAAAATGGTTGGGGGTGGAGATGTATGAACCCTCATGCTTCAGGGCATAAACCAATCATTAGCTGTCTGGGATTAGGAAGAAACTTCCCCTACGAGCAAATTATTCAATAATTGTCCATTATGGGTTTTCTTGCAAATTCCACTGAAGCATCTGGTCCTGGCCACTTACTGCAGAGCCAGGGCATTGGACTGATGATGTGATCCACTATGGTAACTCCTATTTGTGTTTCTCAAATTGTCAGATGCATTTGCTGTGAGCTGAGGAAAGCCACCTCTGTACCAAAAGGGACAGGTCTGTGTCTGGTCTGTGACCTCCTCGCTGCATGGCAATTACAGAGTATGTATGCATTTATTTGTGAGATGGGCACAACAGGATGAAGTTTCATCTTTCAGACAGAATGGATTTTTCCTTTTAAATGTATGCCTGGCTCGTGTGGAACTGCCTAATGCTAACATGTGACAGCGTTTTATCTTGCAAAGGTTTGTAAAGCCTTTGTGAGAATCACTGGTAGTCAAAAGAGCATGTGATTCTCCTGAAGCATTATTCTATCTAGTTTGGGTTTTATTTTGCTCCTTTTGATAGTTCACTTGATAGATTTTTCTCCCTTTTCTACTTCCTCCACCAGTGGGAAATACATCCTGATACAAAGTCTTAAGGAAGCAGTAGTCCAGTCTTCTATTGTCCTGGTCTTACAGCAATCTAGGTTAGATTCTCCAAGAAAGGTACATCAATGTACGTGTCCTTACTTTTTGGGGTGCTTTGATGATAGCAAAGTCAAGTCAAACCTGACAATTTTTCCTACTGTGCAATACATTAAAAATTAGATGCCATTGAGATGCTTTTGCATCTATTTTCATTTTATGGTTTGTTCTCTGCCATCCATTTACCCTGCTTTTAATTCATTCACTGCATCTTATGATCAAGTTTTACTATTGCTATCGAGTTTTACTATTCTACTATTACCATCTAAGGTTTTTTAGTATTACTTTTTTTTTCTACTACTCCTATCTACTATTTTACTATTACTATATCGTTTTACTATTACTGTTATTTATATCAAGTTTTACTATACCATTTTACTCCATGAAATCCTGCAAGAAAGAGAGTGTTAGATGAGAACAGAATTCCTGTCTTAAAGCAATCAGAAGAGCATGAATGTACATAGTGCAGAACTGGTCCAGTTACTCTGGAATATCCCTTTCACTCACTTGTGACTTACCAAGCAACCTCTGTGCCTGGAACTCTCTTCTACACACTTACTTACCTATGGATAGTGCTGATAAGATCCAATAAGGTCAACTAACCACCAAAGCAGGCCGAAGTGCCTTGTTTGGTATATTTAACAGTCAGGACACATGACTTAATTATAAGTTCCTACAGTGCTGTGACCTGGCAATGTTGAAAGCAAAAGGATAACAACACTTCTAAGACAAACTGGGGAGAAAAGAGTCAGCAGTGCAGAAAATAAACCAAGGTATATTAATTTGAGGGAGTAAATTCTTAAAGTCAATGGAAAACCAACTTTGATTCATTATGCTGCATAAAAATCATCCTTAAACCACGTAATTAAGACTGTTTTCCACACAAGAACTATGTAAATAGTGACGACTTGTAATAGCGGTATGAAGACAGGCAAAGAAAGTTGGAGCTGTTCAGCCTGGAGAAGAGAAGCTGCATGGAGACCACAGAGCAGCTTCCAGTGTCTGAAGGGGGCTACAAGGATGCTAGAGAGGGACTCTTCATCAGGGACTGTAGTGATAGGACAAGGGGTGATGGGTTCAAACTGAAACAGGGGAAGTTCAGGTTAGATATAAGGAAGAAGTTCTTTACTGTGAAGGTGGTGAGGCACTGGAATGCCCAAGGATGTTCTGAATGCTCCATCCCTGGTAGTGTTCAAGCCCAGACTGGACAGAGCCTTGGGTGACATGGTCTAGGGTGAGGCATCCCTGCCCATGGCAGGAGGCTGGAACTAAATGATCTTAAGGTCCTTTCCAGCCCAAACTATGCTATGATCCTATGATTCTATTATAGCTTTTATGTTTTAAAACAAACAGAATGTTTGAAAGTTCTGTAAGCTCACTTAAGAGTTTAGAAAATTTGGAAGGTTTTCATACAGAAAAAAAATGTTTTCCTCATGTATAACTCCTCAGTCTGCAGTACGTATGTATATATTTTAATGATACATTTTCTTTTCATAATAATAGCACCCAATCACTTCTCAAAACTTTAGGAGCCCTTAGGACATATGTACTCTGTTTATCAATCTACGAGTAGCAGATGCATTTTCAGATGGAATATAATGGAGAAAATGAATGAGGAAGTTAAATGCAAGGATCAGCACTTCCGCTAAAGCCTCATGAATAATGACAACCAAGTTGGAAGCATAGTTTTAGAAAACTATATTCAGGGAGAGCAGCTGGACTGAGTTATAAGTAATTTACTAGTTTAGTTACAGAAACTTTGAAAGTCTTTAGCTTGAATGCAACCCAAGCTAGTAGTGACCAAAAAGGAGTTACTTCGTAACAGCTCTGTCAGTGTCTCTATCATTCAGGTGTTGACACGACAGCAGTTATTCTGAGTGATACTGGTCAGCATCCTTATTGGCAAGTCTCAAGTATCTATGGATTTACTGGGCACAGAGAATGCACAATGCTGTCAGCCCCTTGTGGGGTTCCTCTATGTCATGCTGGAGGCTCTGTGGAAGTGAACATAGCTGCTGCCTATGCTGTATTAATTCACAAGTAAACAGAGGTTATCAGCCTCGAGGTATGCTGATCAGAGCCTTTCCTGAGTGTAGATTTCACATCTGCAGCTGTGTTTTGTGGCTTCTAAAAGCCCTAAACTTTTGGAGGACTTTAAGATTCATATGACCAAAATATTGCAATCAATATGCAATAAGTAAACATTTCCTATATGCTGCTTTGAAAAAGGCTTCATAACCACTGTTGAATGTCCTTTGTTGAAATCACTGAAGCATTGGCCAATGTGGTCCTCAAAGGGGCTTCTGTTGTAAAAGTCTTGGGTTTTCACCTCTTATGAAGCACAAATGATGCTGATATTGAGCCTTTATAGCAAGAATGCACCAAGTCAATGTCATTTCAGTGTAGTTACAGAACAGTGTTTTTAACACTTCCACTCAGCAGTTAATCCTTCAGATTAGTCCTCACATAAGCTCTTGAAAGATATTCCACCCCCTGACTACCACTACTACACCCTGAATCCTCTCTTGTGACATCTGAGAAGCAGGGCCATTGGCTGCTGGTGGTTTTTAGATTCTTTCCCAGCAGCTTTGTATCAAATGAAAATGTACAATTAAATGTATTAGAATAGATATAGAAAGAGAATTGCATATAAGGGACCTGAGAATGCACTGTACAAGACTACATTAAAAAAGTAGTCACATAAAGACTCATTGCTACAGCATATTTTCTTCATTATTTCTGCCTCATTGTATGTGAAACTATATTAGTATAATGAAGTGAGAAATAGTAGGATATTGGATATTATATTTCCTGCCTAGCAGTTTTAGAGAATTTAGCTCAAGGCAAAAGAAAATGCAGCCTTTCTGCCCTGAAGAATAAACAAAAACCTCTTACAGAAATAAAAGTGTCAGTAAGAAATCAGGTGGTCTCTCCACATGTGCATCAGTGCATTTCTTACCAAGCTTTATAGAGAACTGCTTAGGGTTTAGTTTGGTTTGGTGTAGAGACATTCCTGCTTCTTACACCAGGATAAGCTGTTTATCTGAAGTAAATGGAACTCTTCTAGACAGAACTAACAGTAGAACTGAATATACATATACACTTATATTATACATATATGGTATGAGATAGAGCATCACAGACACTGTAGTTGCCATTCACCTATATCATAATGAAAAGGAACCAAATTTCTAAATTACTACTACTACTATAAATTACATTCTAAGAAAAATGTAAGTTACAAGATAGCAGAGGAGACAATGCTGCTGGGATCAATCTTAGTGGACACAAGTCCTGCTTCTACCAAAGAGATCTTGCATTCATTTTACATAAGCTCTTTTTAATGTGTAGCTCTGGTGTGAAGAATTTACAGCAGACTTAGTCAATAGGTTCAGGTCAGAGAGTTATTGTATTTCAGCAGCTGAGGTTCAGAGAGTTTGTAATTTATGAAGCTTATTAATTTACCAGGTATTTGTTTAAAATGTCACTTTTCCCTCTACCAGGCCTTAGCAATAAAACAAAAATGTCTTCTCAAAACAGTGGAACTTCACAGAACTTTTCACATTATTATGCAAAAGTCCATAAAATTAACAAAACACCTACAAATAAAATCATCCAAAAAGTAGAGCCTAAAGGAAAAATGTTATTGCCCTGGAAAACGCAAAAAGAGAAACAGGGATGGAAGGCTAGTTAAAATAAACCCAGAAATGTTAAAAGACCAGACCTAATACATTGTGTAAAGCAGCAAGAAGTAACAGTTAAGTACCTAGGCAGCATCTCATGAGGGTGATGCACAATACAAGGTTGCACTGCAATCTGCCTGCTTGATCTATTGGCACAAGTTGCTCCTGGTCTTATGCAAAAAGAATTGTAAAGGGCTGATACTGAACTAGGCTTTGAGGGCAGTATATCCTAAAGGAAGGAGGAAGAGGTAATAGTTTCAGCAGGGACTCTGCATCTCATGCATTAGCCTTAGAGACAAGCCTGCTGCACTCCTTAAAAAGGTGTGATTCCCATTAGCTTAGCGAGCACAATGCTTTCCATTGTAAGGATACTTCCCACTTTCATCCCTCAAGGCAAAGCAGCTCTGTGCCATTCCAGAGGACAAGGCTGTACCTCCCAGGAAGGATCTAACACCTCTGCTGTAGCCTTGTAAAGCAGCCTGATGCTGATCAGAACCTGAATGCTCTTTGTTTTAACCTTCCTTCAGGTAAGACCATTCTAATATTCTTCCATGTGCCTTGATTCCAAAAGCTGATTGTGAGCTTTGTCAAACACACTTACTTTCTGCTACACCTTTGGCTTGGGCAAGTCAGACAGTGTACCTATAAAGGCACACAGGGGGTAAGTCCAACCCTTTAATTTGCAAACTCTTGGTTATAAATAAGTATACAGTACTCAGGAGTTAGTAAGGCAAGTAGCCCCTGTCAGAGGCTGTAGTGCAGAGATTCTATTCCATTTCCATGTGAAGGCATTGTACTCCCAGTGTAACCTGCAAAGAGATGTCCCTCCAGTAGCAGTGTTGAAGAGCTGCTCTATGAGATCAAGTGTAATCGTTTTGCTACAGCCACATATACCAAAAAAAAAACCAAAACCAAACAAAGAGCTACTGGATATTGTCACAGTGCTGTGATCCCCAATAACTGGCTTTGCTCAGACAGTAGAGAGCTAGATACTGTAACTCAGGGGTGCTTTGAAGTAACAGAGCCCCTCTGCTCCACCAGCAGCCCTACTTTCCCCAAGTGGAAGGAAACAGAAAATGCTTTCTGCTTAGAGATAGCTTAATTCTTTCATTGTCTGGACCATGATGTCCCCCCAAGCGGCTCTATGAACCTGGACTCCTTCTGAATTGCCTACTGATCTCTGGAAGTTCCTCCTTCTTTCCCAGCCCTCTCTGCCCTTCGCAAAGGGAGACCCAGCAGTTGCTGGAACTGGATCTCCTCTACTTCATTTTCCTACTGCCAGATACTGCCCACCTCCCACTCCAATTCAGTCTGCTACAGTAAGACAGGAGGGCTGACAAGAGCTCCCACTGCATGGAACTGAGAACTGCAAGCACTGGCATAACTTTGGGCAACCTAAGACCAAAAAAGGGACTGATCTTGCCGCTGCTAACCACAAAGCATTAGGAGTGCTTCTGTTGCGTTGCTTTTCCTCTCCTGTTTCTTCTACTGAAGTAGTACCAAGATACCCTCATCCAAAGACTTTCCGCTTCTTGCTGCTTGAGAATGTGTTTGTGCTATTAGAGAAAAGGAAACTTACTCTAATGAAGGCCAGGTTCCAGCCCTGTATGTCTAACTTCATTAATTCACATTAAAACAGTTGCATATCTTTCTTACCAACTACCATTTGTTTTCATTTCACCCTTTATGAACAGCTTCCTCTGTATTACAGCAGAGCTAGCCGTTACTTCACTGTTTGGATCCGTCACTTGCAGCTCCTTGGTGAACTTACAACATAACAAAATCACTTTGTTTTACCTTATAGCCCAAAGTAAATCACTTGTAGTGAATTTCCCAGTACAGATACCAGTTTATTCTAATTTTAATTGTGTCCAAAGGAGAATGCTACTTCAGCCATTGCCACCAAACTCCACTCTTCGCATGTATCTCAGAAAGCAAACTTCTCCTAGGGGTCAGATGGTAAGTTTTGCTGGGAAAAGTGGTTTAGCCTTCAGCTAAGGCTTGCTTTTCTATCCAGAGCAATGTTGTGAACTGTGTTTTCTTTCTGATAACTTGTCAAATTGTTTTATATGACATTTCTATCTAGTCTTCCTAACACAATAATTTTACCTTTGTTTCAGGGATAAGGGCCATAATATATTCTCATGTTTGCCACCAACCAAGCACAGATTCATCTAAGATATGACAACCAGCATGCCTTCTTAGCTCCAAAGAGGGTCATCTGTTGTGCTTAAGAATACCGTGCAAATGATTGTACCAGTATATTGCTAATGCTTAAATCTACATTTCTGTGTAAAATTAATTTTCTCTTTTGTCTGTAGTTGCAACTTGGAATGCTTTCCTTATATGCACTATAAAATGTTAATAGCAAAATTTAGTGTGACTTTATGACTGTGGTGTCATTTTTCTCAGCTTGATCAGCTCTTTCAAATGGCATCATTATGATCAAAGTTGTTTACAGTAATAAAGCAAGAATAGTTCCAATAAAATAGTAGGTGCCTTTACAGTTAAAGAGTAGCTGGCATTTAAGAACACAGCAGCTACTCATTCTGTGGATGCAGAATCATAGAAGTCCACAATATAATACAGTTAATGCATGTAATTACAAGATTGCCCCCCTCAAGATTTGAGGGCATTGAAAGAGACAACAGGAAATGCATTATGAATTTGAAAGGGGGGAAAAAGTAGCAAAATTGCATATATTGACAATATGAGGAGAAACAAGTGCGCATTGAAGCTTTGAAGCCTCCGAAATTGTGGATTATTCTAATGCAACATCATTCTTCACCAGTAATTTGTCACTGGCTATTGACTGCTGAGAATAAAATGGTGACACTTTAAATTAAGGTACATTTATAAATATTTTACTAATGTTATGTGATTAATAGAAATTACTTTAAAACTAAATTACTGTAGGTATGCCTTAACATGTGGGAACACATATGGATGATGTTTCAAAAGATGGTTAATAAATGATGCGCTAACTACCAGCTATAAACATTAATACTCTGGGACTTACGAAATCATTTATAAACCATGGGTCTCTATAAAATCTTTAAAGAAACTTTGGAGCAGTAAGAAAATAATCAGCGATGGTGATTTTTTTCCATGTAAAGCATAAAGCTGAAGCCTGGGAAAGTAGGATGCAAGGAACGTAATGTAACAGACCTTACAGGATCAATCACTAACTAGGAATATCACAGTTATGGTAACACATTAGGTGAAATTCCAGGTCAGCAGTTTCAGGGAACAAGGTAACAAAGAAAATAACCAAAATTTGTTCCATGGAGGAAACATGCCTGCCCATGCCACACATGGCTTCTGCAACATCAAGTAAGTTACCTGTACCTTGATTGCAAAAGATGTGTGATACCCCTCCTATTCACAGCAGTTTTAAGCACAGACTTCAAAAAGATTTAAGCATAGGCTTAATTCAGGACCTTCAACTCTAGGATTCAGTGTCCAGTCTGTAAAATGAGATTAAGAACATTTTCTCTTCTGCCTCTTTTGTTTACCTGTACAGTATGTCAAGGCCCTGCATGTACCAACTGTCTCTACAACCTCTTTCCCCATGTCTAAAGTCAGCTCTGATATGGTGCAGCTGCGTAACCTCACATTTGATGGCTGGGAAACAGGTAAGTTGTGAGAAAATGCTCCCTCACAGGGGGCCTCTGCCCTTGGCTTGTAAGCTGTGTTTAAGCTTTGACCATCTCACTTGGCCCTCCTTCAGTTTAAAAGTTGCATCAGGACAGTAATAATGAGTGATAATTGCTTGGTTAACAGTGATAACTGGCATCATAACTGGATCAAGGTTAAACAAGTGAAAACTTGTTTCGAATGTTCTTACCCTCAGTAATAATTTATTAGCAAAGGTTTTACCTGGGACAGTAACAAGTAAATCCCAGACTTATCACTACTCTCTTACACTGAAATCTAGTAACAGTACTGATTCCATTTGAAGGCTGTACTCTAAGATTGCAGGTCCCTGACACAGAACTGAGGATGTGATTGATTTACATGACACTGTTTTAACTGAGAACACGGTAAAATAATTCAAAACCAGTTTGACATCTTGGAAGACAACCTTATATTAAGAAACGTCAAGATTGTGGAGCACAGAAAGAGAAGCCTGTGATATATTTTTTCAATGAATACCAGAAGTGGTAGAGATGCATACCTATAAAACTCCTGAACAATATCTTGAAGCACATTGTATCCTTGGAAAGGCCAATGGAGTCGCACATTATATGGTACTTGTGAAATGTTGCAAGTCTTGGAATGAGGAACAGAAATTTGAAACAGGCATATAAATCTGAGTCACGCTGTTAGGGTTGAAGAATTTTCTTTTATCTGGATTACCCTGCTGCTCTTATTTGATGTTGAAAGGTGTTTATAACTGTTAAACTGGGAATGAAAAATATAAGCCAAGATAATGTGGTGCCACATTCGCCCAGAAAGAAGGCTCATTGAGGAAATCAAAGTTATCTTTAACTCCCGGAATAAGAGAAGGAGACCTGTGCCTGGATAGGAGCAGGCTTCTGTGTTCTCACAGGCAGAACAGCCTTTCAGAACTAGCTGCCTCATGTTTTCTGTTGGTAAACTACATCCCTGTTATATAACTTATTTTTTAACATGTACCGCGCCACATTCTCCTTTATTAATCTTACAGAAGTTTAATGACTTTCCCTGCCTTTTAAAGCAGTTTTAATCACTAGAGACTCATGTCTACAGGGCACATAACACTGTGGTTACAGCACACAATGCCTAGGCAAACATAGCATTATTTCTGCTTCATCCTTCCTACGCAAAGAGAGAATATATTCAGCTCTGATCCTTTAGATGCTCATTATCAGACAGATTTATACAAATGATATTCTGTATATACAGTTGGCAGCCCCACTGAAATCAAGAGAGATGCAATGCAGGAAGTTAAATATATGCATACAGCTTTGCAAGAGTCACGTCGTAATAACAAATGGGCTCAGTCTCTGTGCATTCACTGCAGTGTTCTCTCATTTGCCCTCATCTCAAAGTGACAGTGCCTTTATATAGAGAGCTCCATGTTAGAAACTCTTTCCAGTATCATTTATTATACTTTAAAGTAAGACTACAAATTATAATATTATAAATTATTATAATTTTCTGTCTCTCTTCCATCATCTTTTCCAGTTCATCCCTTCCCAAAGCATGAACACAGGATAACATCCACTTTATAGACCAGATAGTAAGAACATTTTTTTTGGCTCTAGGACACCCCAGGGCATCTGAAATGGCACTAGGTGAGGATGTTTAGATAACTGGTCCCAAGGCTGCAGACAGTTAAGGTCCCAACTATGTATCTTGGAGGAAATGTCTTCTTCCTCTCCAAAGCTTTACTGAAGCAAGTGGGGAGAATCAAATTTAATCTTTGTTTAAAAAAAAATCTCAATTAGAAGAAGAAACCACCCAATTCATGCAGTCTTTGCCTGAGAATGGTTACATCTCTCTCCCCTCATTCAGCATTATCTGGAATTGTACTACGGGTACATTAGAGCTGCAGATGCATTAGATCCCTTTGCTCTTCCCCCTAAAAACAAGCAGGTAAACATTCTCCTTCCACACATCGTCCTGATGCCCTTCTGCATCAGTATGAAATGTCAGGTCTCTTCCTCATTGCTAGCATCTGGCAGCCAAATGCTTTGTCCCTTGTCACAGAACATGCAGAATGAGTTGAAACATTATCTACCACCAGACACAGCAAGTGCACAGAGGGGAATGTGTTGATTACAGCAACTCTTTGCATGTTTGTTGTTGTCATCCTCCATGGCTGTATTCTTTTTACCTTTGGTCTGGTGGACTTTCCAGTTGGGACCTGATGGAGTTACACAAAGCAGTGAGAAATGTGCAGATCCAAGATCCACTTTTCCTTCTCTTTGCCCTGCTGTGTTCTCTCTTTTTTTTTTTTTCTCTTCTCCCTTGCACAAGGGTGGAGCAAAGGGGCATATCTGATTAAACCTTTTCACACTGGAAGGCTTTGCAATCTCATTACAGGACAGAATTATTATGAACAGCTCAAGCTAGAAATATTCTTTGATACAGAGAAATGTATTTAAAAGTTTGCCTGCAATGCCTGGTAAGACCAGAGCCAAACTATTTGAATAAGCCCTTTGAAGCTTACAGTTGCCTGAGTTCGTTGTCATCCAAAGCTACAGTCCAAAGATGAGTGGAGCTGCTCCAGGCTTTGTGAACTTATTACAAGCACAGGTGAGTTGCTGTCATCAAATTGGAGTGTCCATTAAAACTTCAAAGGAGAAGCCTGATCTAAGTTTTCCTTGTCATAACGTATAATTCTTATAACAGAGAGATTCATTAAGCTTCTCTCATTTTATAGGTGGAATCCAGTGTGGGGTCATGGAACATATTAAGGTTTTGACTAACAGTAAAAAGCTGAAATTTTCATATTCTGCTATTCATGACCTTGGGACTGCCTAAAATGGCTCCACCTTTAATTCAATACAACTGTGCGCAAGCTCATCTGTACTTTCACTGTATTGATGTTTCAAGAGACAAAAAGACCATGAGAAGATGAATGTAGAGTGGGTTTAGGAGGCATTTTTAAAAGCCAGACACTATGGTAGGCCAGAAATGAGGGACCCTGCCATGTAAAATAGTCTTACACTCAGGTGGTAATGTTATAAATTGATAAAAAGAAAAAGAGATATATAATTTAGTAAATTAAGTTTGAGTGCTCTGTCCTGTCCTCAAGTCTGTGTCACTGCTGTACATTAAAGAACCATCCTGTGTGCCTGGAAAATCACTGTTGAAACAGTGAGGTTTTGCACATACTTTATTATTGCATTCCTGTCTGCTGTGAGTGAAAAGACCACCTGGGAATTACTTACACTCTCTTGGTACAGTTAGTTCAGATCTAGTCAAAAGAGCCAAGAGCTCAGTTTGTTTCACCTTGAAGGAGACCCTAAAATAGTTCAGTGACTGTTTTTCTCTGTTGACCTAAAAGGGAGCTTTGTGTGCAGGGAGCACCTCATTGTTGATGTCTAATCCTTGTGAGACAAATGCCTTCATTGGGCTTTAGTCTTAATAATTTCCAGTGCTCACTCTCATCATTTGCACCAACATTTCAGACAAATGTGAACATTTAAAACATCTGAAATTGCCACAGGCCTGTAATACAGGATCCTAAATACACCATTTAGCAGATGGTGGTGTTTCCCATGTATTGTATTATTACAACTAAAAGCAACATTTATCTATCTTTCAAAGTTAACTGAAAAGAAACAAATCCAAACCAACTGGGTTTCTTTCCTTCTATGGTTCTTTATGGTACCTGACAATAACCAAGTAACAAGGGTATTCTGTTTAAAAAACCCAAAACATTTGCAATGGTTGCAAACCCCATCAGGTTTATGGGACAACCACTCAATTAGTATTGAGCCACAACACTCAGAGCAGTTCTTACTTATGATAACAGAAGAACCTACTTTCACTTCACATAATGTAGGATAATTCTTTTATAAACTAAGCTAAATTATCTTGAAGGGTATCACTGGAGTTATTGCAGATTTGCAGTAATGTAACTATGAGCAGAGTGAGAGCATGAATTTGTGTAACATGCCATTTTTATATGCAGGTTTCACAATTTTGTAATTGATTTGCCACACTGGGAGGGCCAATGGCATCAATGTGGCAGGCAACAGGGAAGTATTCATTCCTTCTGATAGCTGACAATAAACAGAGGAAGTTGTTCGAGTGAGAGGGTTAGTCTCCAAATGCTTCCTGTATAATCCATGCAGAAAGAAAAGCTCCTCCAGAGAGTGTCTTAGAGCACCTGCATTAGGCTTCTGCTCTGAACCTCTCTGCAAAGGGCCCTTTCACTCTCTTCATATCTAGGGAGATTTTATAATCATAGAATATTAATTAATACATTTAAATACATGGGGTGCCTAAACTTACATGAAGAATCTCTTTTGTGCATGGAATTTTGTGCATAGACTATATGACTAGTGGGAGAATGCTTTTTATTTGGGGGGGGGTTAATTGGGACTGTTTTAAAACTGTATTTAAATCTCTTTGCAAAGAACAACCTTTTGCCTACTGTGCTAAAGAATTTATTTGTTTTCATGAGTTTGTCTCAACCTTCAAGTTATTGTAACAGTTTTGTGTATTTAATATACAGTGTGTGTTAATATCACAGACAGTTTTATAACAGCATTATAACTTACACCACTCCTTCCAGCTTTTTATGGACATCTACGCTTCTGCATTAAACTACTGTAGCTTGTGGAATTTACAGTAGAAATCAAGAATGAAGCCTGATGAAAAGCCTTTTAAATTGTGTTGTGTACATCCACTGCATCCATCTTGCAAAAGGACTATAATGAAGAGAACTCTTACGTGATAATTTCTAGCATCGTATTGTAGAAAGAGTACAGGATGACCATACTGCTAGACAAACCATAAAGGAGAAAAGATTGTGGTACAGTAGGAAGGCTGACTTCACCTTTTTATTTGAAATGTAATTATTTATGTTTTCTGAGCAAAATAAAACCAAAAAGATAACTATGCATTCTAATTTAATAGAGGTCTCATTTTAGATTCTGCAGCATTAAAATACAACTATTACATCCTATTCAGAAGCGTAAAAGCAAGAGACCCATGAGAGAGATAGACAGATAGATAGACACCTCTCTCCCTACCTCTGCAAAAAGCAGAGCTAAATAATGAGGAATTTTATAATTACAAAGCAGTCTGTTTATTTTACTCTGAAGTATATTAATGCTTAATGTGAGAATTTCTATAAATTTTTTAATGTAAGCTTTATGCAAGTGACAGAAGTTCTTATATATTACCAACCAAAAAGACACAAAAGACTGGATTGCCAACACAAAAAGACACAAAAGAACACTGGACTGTTCTTTTCACCTTAGAAATGCTCTGGATTTCTACTGAAAACTGTAATAGATGACACAAGATATACTTCACATAATCAGTAAATACTACCATAACCTCACCATGAGGCAACACAGGTTGTCATATCTAGTTACTATTTTCTTAGGAAATAAATGACTTCTGGTTATCATGGGCCAATGTGACATGACAGTGTAAAATCATATTCCAGTCTGTGGTGCGCAAGATGATAACATATGTCACCACTCTACTAAACCTGTGAAAATCCCTTGGAATTTCTATTATTAAACCTCATGTTCACCATGCTATACAGTATCTGGCTTCCTCCCTGGTTACAGTAAAGCACTGCTTACTGTTAATTGCTTCTGTGGATTCAATTTCAATAGCAATCAACCTTCAACAAACTAGTGGGAACTCTCCTTAAAGAAATACTATGAGCAGTTTTCAAAAGTACTAGTATGTTTTCCAGCCTGGTTGATTCTGTGAGTCTATGCTCCCAAATTAACTCAAGGACAGCTCTTTAGCTCTCTGTGTTGCCTGTTTGCAGTCTCCTAATTCCACTAAATTCAGCTCACAATTGAAGCACAGCTGACCTGTACTAGAAGTACATTACCTGCATTTAGGTTCTATTTACATAACAGTTCTTATCCTCTTTTTCACTCTATCTCTCAATTTTTCTCTTATTTATCTCACTACAGATGTTCTTAATGAGAAATTATCATCCTGAAGAAATACTTTTGAGGAAAATTATGACTAAACAGTTTATATATAATAGATAGAAGCAATTCCTGCAGAACTAGCTTTGCTAAGCAAACTACACACTGAAAAATTTAACTCCAGAAATTAAGATCTCTGTGTTCATATAAATGTCCAATCTCTGTTTGACATTTGCCAGACTAACATGCCACAGAGACAAGCTCCACACCGTGTGAGAAGTACATCTTCTGCTTTAAGTTTCACTGAGTGTTCTTATCGTACATGACAAGATCCTAACTACCCTTATCAAGACATTATGTCATAGCTTTTTATTACAGCTACCATGAAGCCCTTCTGTGAAGCTGGTGATGCCAGTTGTTTCAGTCTTTTCTCCTTGGCTTCTGTCACTCTTGCTGGATAGAACTGAGCTGCTTCCAATTTTGCAGTTTGTGACCAGGATTGTATATGATGTTTGAAATGCAGAAGGCAACTGATTTAACAACATTTAAATAGTTTTTCATGTTATTCTTGCTTCCTGTACCGAACTTTCTGCTACAGCTGCATGCCAAGTAGCAGACTTTACTGCACTCTTAACAATGCCATGTAGGCCCTTTTCCTTTGATACAATTAATTTAGACCTCACTCAGGTGTAAAAATAGATTAAAAAAAATCCTTGTAAAGTACATTAATTTGCATATCTCAACACTGAATTTAATCTGCCATCAGATTGATCATTCACCGAACTTGTTTATTTTCTCCTGAAGTTTCTATTACCCTCTCTGGACTTGATTAACCTGAATAATTTTGTGTCACCTGCAAATTTTATCACCTCAATGCTCATCCCCTTTTCCGGTTCATTAAAAAATATATTCAACTCTGCCACTCCTGCTGCAGAACAGCCTGAACTTGGATGTCAGATTCTGCTATGGTGAAAACTGAGAATTCATTTCTTCCTCCTTTTTGTATCTCCTAGTTTGACTGATTCATGGCAAAACTTAAGTGAAATCTTTTTTGACTGCTAGCTATGGGAAGTTGGGGGGGGACAGAATTTCTAGTTTTGTCTCCACCTTTGTGGCTACTGAATGTCTTTACATTTTGTGAGGGTTTGAAAGCCCACACTTAAATGCTTAAGCAGTTTACCTTTATCCACATTTTTGTGACATATTCTCAATGGGTTCTAATAGATAAACTGGTATGTGAATGGCCTGTTGTATACAGAAAATCCAATTTTGTTTACCAAATCATACATCTAAAAATAGCATTTATACTATACTAATTCTAGGGTGCGTCGGTCTAAGACACAACAGGCCTTTAAAATATTAGTCTGAAGGGGTTAATTGCATTCCTTCAGGATGTGTGGCTCCCCATATTTGTCATTTCTGTTTGAGAGGACACTCAGCACGCTCAGAGCCTCTTTTAGCCCTGCAAGGTTTCATTTTCAGAAGCAAACAAGCAACCTTTTTCCCCACCTGACACATAATTGCTCCCTAGGATAGTCTGGCAAGCAAAATCATTACCAGCACTGAGAGGCTAAGTTTCTTGTTCCTGCAAGGAAGGATTTGCAGTTGTTAGTTCTAACATAAAAACTTCTCCGTATTTCTAACTAAATAGCAGATTTTCTTGGTTTTCTGCCCCTTGAGAGCAACTTATCAGTTCAATGAAAGCCAAAGAAGGGGCCATTCTACTACTCTGGAAGTAACCAGACTGTAGACAAGTATGTCAGAGCTACCTATCTTCCTTCTGGAAGGTAAGACCTGGCTCTGCTGGTCCTCTGCCTGATGATGAAAGTGAAATTAGTAGCAACCTTAGGGCCTTCCACTGTCTGAAAAAAAAGGACCTTTCTGAAGCCCAACAAAGTTTTGGAAGGTGGAAAAGGGAATGAATAACAGAGGACAGATCTGCTGACTTCCCTGAGATATCTTGGTAAAGTTTATTGCTAAGGATTTAGTAAAGAGGTGACTGGGCCCTACAGAATTTTCACTGATGCTTCCCTAAAATTGTAAAGCAATCCTCTTAAGTTATATCAGTATTTAACTCCATGTCCTGATGCTCTGCAGTTCCTTGAAAAGGAATCTATATTATTATTTTCCCATGAACATGGATGGGTTGCAGTTTATTTTACATGGGCTTAACATGTATCTCTGGTAATTATATAATCTGCATGCAGCCCATGTTACAGAATTCTTTTCTGTGCATTAGACTTCCAGAGCTTTCTGAACACCTGAGAGCTCGAGATGCAGAGTAGAATTATTCTTACACAAAGGAGTCCTTTTACAAGGAGTCCCTACCTCTTTGTTGGAGTATCTGTTGCATACAAGATCCCTGTTGGAAAAGGTCTAGTGAAAGGATGGCACATGTCAATTTATTTTTTATTAAGTTCTTTGGAACTTTATATTGCATCGTGCAAACAGCTTCAAGATACGCAAACTCAATTTTTGGGGGTGGGCTAATGACTTCAGGTCATCTCTTCATATGAGGAGAGGCTCAGAGAACTGCAGCCTGGAGAAGAGAAGGCTAATGGGGAATCTTATCAACGTGCACAAATACCTCATCAGAAGGAATGAAGAATAAGGAGCAAGACTTCTCAGTGGTGCCAGGAAAAGAAGAAAAAAATAAAAAAAGAGGGACAAATTAAAAAGCATAAAATTCAGTCTGAACATAAGAAATCTTTTTTACTGTTAGGATAGTCACACACTAGAACAGGCTGCCCAGAGAGGCTGTGGAGTCCATTTGTGGAGATGCTCAAAACTTGAGTGGAAACAGTCCTGGGCAACCAGCTCCAGCTGTACTTGAGCCAGGGGCTTGGATTAGATAATCCAAGAGGTCTCTTCCCACCTAAAGAATTCTGTGTAAATGTGTACAGAATATTTAATGATTATTATTTGAAATTACTTAATGTTAGCTGTAACTACTAATAGACAGTCCAAACACAGGAACAAATTAACAAGTCAAACAGAATCCAAAACCAGCCAAAGCAAACAACAGCCAAGAGTAGTTCAGTCTGTGGAGGAGCCTGGAATTTCCAAACCACTTAACTAACTCGTTTCAAAGTGCTTCAAAACTTATGAAACTCTTCAATACATTCACAGAATTTATTCCTAGTGCCTCTTCTTTGTACATACATTTAGTCCAATTATACAGGTTCAGTATGAATATAAACTCAATTTCAAAACACCATCAAATCTATGCACCGCTCCCTCATGAAGAGGTGAGAGAAGTAGAAAAATCTACCCTTTACTGATTTAGCCAGTAATTGATTCAACCACTAATACTGATTCAGTTCTTTGTCTCAGTATAGGTGAATTCTCAAGACATGATTTTATGGGTGAGAATGTGAGAAAAGCTTTAATAAAAACTACTGCCTCATTATTATTTCCAGTAAATTCACAGGACAGAGTACTAATTGAACCCTTATGCTCTGTTGAAAGACTTCCTTTTTTCATCATACAAATGCTGAAAATGTTTCAACAAGGGTATTTAACATATTTTTGAAGGAATCTTTATCCCATTATTGCACATTAGACATGTTTTACAATATGTTAGTGTTTAGAGCATGAAGAAGAGACTTCTCACTTCTTCCAAAGCAATGTAAGGGACATCTTGAAAGCAGAACATAACAGACAGGAAATGTTTATGAGTTAGAGGAGCATGTGCTACCAGAGCCAACTTAAAATAAGAGGTATCAGATGTCTCTGGTGATGAAAATCTTTGTGTAAGGTGAAATGGGCTACATTCTGTTCCTTTGATTCCAAAGATGAGATGGATTTGAAAAACCTACCTGGCTCCTTGATACAAGGCCTCGCCACATGAGATAATCTCCAGCACATTACTATTGGCAAGCAGATCTTTCACCCTTTTTTCTCCATGCATTACAGAAAATATTAAATCAGTTTGGTGTCCATAAAAACTTTTGATCCTAGGAATAGCCTAGGGTACTATCATTATCTTCAGGAGAACCATTTGTAGATCTTCAGTAGGTAGCACTAATTTAATTTCTTTGCTAGAGAAAAAGTGGCTGATTTTCTAGATCAATATTTGATTGAATATGTTTGAAATGTCAGCAGATAAAGGCCCCTTTTCTGGCCCAAAGAGTTTTTGAACCACAGAGGTACACTGTTCTAGCTCCCCTGGGATCTGACTGCAAGGAGGTCTCAAAGATCTGTTAGAAACCTTCCTGCTGTTCCTTGTGTTCTTCCAGCAAGACTTTCTAAAGGTTGAGATGAGAAGAAAGAAGATCAAGAACCAAAATGTCTTTATATCCATTTTTTAATCTTACCTGGTGCTCCTCTTAACTAAAAATAATCGTTTATAACACCAGTTTACAAAAAAACTCCTGTAATAGGATCATGTGAAAGGAAGAAAAAAATGAGTGAGGGCCAGTCCTTCAGATTTGACTTAAGAAGATGCTCCAACAACTTTTGCAAGCCATTGACATCTGAAGGTCTTTTTCTCTTTCATGACACTAATTAAAGCAGAATATCAATGTATTATCATCTTGAAAGTGATCTGTTAAAGAGATACGCTCAAGGCTGAAAAACCAGGGCAATGGACACATGTTTTAGAACTTCAGAAGTAAAGTTGCCCAGTTACATTAGATAACTAGAGAAAAGCATAAAAGTGAAAAGATATTCTTAAACAATGATAAGAGATGGTGTTGGAAAAAATGGCATGATGTGAGAGCCTGCGTCAATATATTCCACATAAATCATGCCAAATACATGGACATCCCCCTCCTTTGGCCCCGTACAGAACAGTGCTCAGGTTCATGCTGTTCAAACAGAGAGGTTTCTTTAAATCTTCAGGATCTAGACATGCATTTCTCAGAATGAGACAATGAAACATTGTGGATGGAAATTCTGTGTAAAATTGAGATAAGAAATGCATCTAAATAGTAAACCATATTGCCTGTCTTGACTACATGTATAGCTTGATGTCACATGATTAACAGTATATATACTTCTACGTGGTAAGATCCATTCATCTTAACATTAAAAACTAAGAGAAAATTGATTATTTACTTCATAATACTTAAAGCTTTCATTTTATTTTTTGAAGTAAGCTTAACTTGCTAATAATGCATGTGCTTGCTTTTTTAATATGCAAACCAGAAAGAAAAGTGTATCAAAGATAGTGAAAGCATGTGGTACCCTATCAGTTCAGATGATAGCAGTTGTTACTCATCTGCTACAGTGTCTAATATCATTTTTCTGCCACCTTTATAAATATTGTATTATTTGCAGGGATCCAAAGTCCCCTGCTTTAAAAATGCCTTTTCAATTAGCCTGTATTTGAGCAACATCATATACTACTTTAATTTATTTCACTGTGAAGTAAAATAGATCCTTCTAAGCCAAAGATGTGTAAGATACACCAGTAGCTGTTTTGTATGTCATTTCAGTGACCCTGGGAAAGACTTTCAGTCCTTTCATTTCTTTTAGAAGCAGCAAAAATGCACCAACATTTCTGTTAATCTCTTGGGAAATACAGAAAAAATAATCACTCCCACTCTTGAATCTACCACATAATTTAGAAGGATGCTCTGTAACTCCTGGTATGTAAATAGAATGTTGGTTGCCTATACTTTTACTTCATAAAAAACAAAAATTAGCAGCTTTGCCACCCACTATTTGTGCATCATACCTAAATGACTAGATTATCTCAAAAACACCTCATCCAGTTGCTGTACCAGGTTCTGCTAACCGAAACCATAAGCCTCCAGCAGCGAAGTCAGATACCCAATAGGCTCTGCATGGATCAAAGTAAGCCAAACAAAATCTATGTTTTGTACCTGCTTCCAATACGTTTGGGAAGCACTGTTAATGAAAAATGAGGTTGATGTACCTATTGCACACTTTTGGATTATTGTTCACCACCATCAATCTGAAACCTAATGAAACAGAGACCACCTACAGTGGAGGGATATTGTGTCCATCTGACAAACTGCATCCAATTTACTAACTGATGGGATGCCATAAGCTGCCACTGGTCATATGATTTTCAGCTTCTGATTGGTCATACATTAAGCATTAGTAATGGGGCAATGCCATTTCCACTATCATTCTCTGGCCAGAGTAAAAGTATTACACAGTGCACTATAATTCTGTGGTAACGATAGCATGCGATGTGCTGTTTTCTTCCCACTGCAGACACAAAAATTGTAGGAGACTTGGCTCTTCCACACTGTCTTTATGGAATTAACAAAGAAATATGCTTCCTATGACATATATTGAACCTTCTCAGTGCATTCCTGGGTAACTTTATGGGCACATGTGTTATGTATGTCACAACCAAACTCTGCAGGAAGAGATAAAATAGTGCACACATCACCCAATGGGTATAAACAATGGGCAACCTAAGCTCCAACCTGCACGGTGCAAAGTAGTAGTTTTCCCAAAGAAAAATGCTGACTCTCTAAATGGAAGATGCTTTTGTTTCTGCACCTGTTCTGCTCAGTATCTTGTTAGGCTGCTTCTGCTTCTCCTATATGTCATACTAATAGGGAGAAGCAAAACAGGGAGAAATTATGATGGATATTAGTTGATCCTCTTGCTATTGCTAGATGTGATTATTGCTTTTTCCTGCTTGGGCTCCCTCAGTGTAATCCTAACACAGTGCAGCTTATTAAAAAGCTGTGCTGTTTAAGTTTTAGTAGCATAATAACCACTTCTCTCTTTATGGTTGTTCTGAAGTCAATTCACTGGCCACCTGTCAGTTTGTGGAAATAAATGTTAGGTTTTCCTAATTACTATTAAGGTTTTTCATGGATTTTTCTCCCATCATATCTCTCTGAACTTGTCCAGTGCTGTGTTCCCGCTTGTGATTTATGCTTAGCAGGTGTTTGTTTGCTATGGGTTTCTAAATGTTGGCTTCCTACTGTAAGAAAGGAATGGGAAGGTAGGAGTGGGTTTATTGTATTCTGTATATTGTTCCACCACTACGAAATGGATTTCCAGCTGACACTCTATGTGCTGCTATGTATTAAGCCACAAAACCCTATCTATATCAGCAATATACCAAGTAATGCAAGGGAATTCACAGTAAAGACTGAAGCTCCATTATTAACTTGCTCTGTTGTGCCTGGGTATTGCTGTACATATTGTTTTGATATATACCAAGAACACTGCAATAGGTAAACAAAAGCAGGTGAGCTCACAATACAACTTCAGCCTTCACTATGAGATTCTGTGCCCTGATGTTTTAACCAGACCTCTTCTATTCCCTGAATTTTATCTTTTGCTATTTCAGTTTTTCAAGTTTATAATGTTTGTTGAGGCTGTGTGATCCAGTAAAAAATATCCTTAAGAGATCTCATGTGTAAATACATAATATGGTTATCTAAACATATTTTTATCTAAACATTTCTTTTAAAAGACATTATTCACATGATAGTTTGGATCTACAATGTTAAAACCCACTGCAATTAGCTAGATTAGAGCAACCTAATTTTACAACGTATATTACTTGCCTGATAAACTGTAAAAGCTCTTGTCAGAGGCATTACAGTGTTTTTTATCAATACTTTTTGCCCTGACTCTAATAGACATTTACTTCAGGGAGGATAACTACTGCTCTGAAGCTGCGGATTGGTAAGCATTGAGATTGTTTTCAATACTATACCTATACAAATGGCAGAATACTGTAGAAATCAAACCTTTCCTTAGCCTGCAAAAGCTTTTAAGGCTGTTTCTGTCACCCACATAATCATTATCCAAAGCCTCCCAAGTCAGCAGCAAAAAAAAATTATTACCTTCAGTGGGTTTGGATTAGTCTGCATTTTAATATACCTTCAAAGATGGGGTTCATACATGCATGGCTCCTCTTCTTGCCCAAAGACAGATCCTACATTGTCTATGAGTCACACTTTATTTGTTATTCCATTGCATGTTGGTCACCTCTTTCCTCCAAGTTACGTCTTCTTTTTCCCAGTGCTGCTGACTGAGAATGATTTAGGACTTCCTTTTATTATTCCATTCTCATCTTGTCACTCATGTTACCCAAGCAGTCACTGGCATGATGTGTAGTTGACTTTTACAATTTTATAAAGTTTTGGCTTTTTTCCTGGTGACTTATAATAGCACTGTTAAGCCATAAAGGCGAAACAGGATAGAGCTCAGCCTTCTGGAAAATATATGAACCAAGACAACACAAGATACTGCAAAAACTTACAGCTGGTTATCACAGTGAGTACTGTAGGCTGGCTCTTATCTACCTTAAAATCATGATTGTAGAGGTTTAAACCAGCATTTCACTTGAAATTAGAGCCTACTATAAAGAATGGTACTGTAACAACAAACCCACTAAACTTCATGGCGCTTGTAGGACTCTACCCCAAATTTACATTTAAACTAAGATAACCTTGTATCTACCCTTTGCAGGATATTAGTTACTGGTCTTTATTCTTCAGATATCCAGTGGGTTTGAGAAGTTGCAATGCATACAATTTTATTTATCATATAACTTCCCTTCATATCATGGAGATATACACTAGAGCTAAGAGTGGCTGTCATTTGCCAACAAAAGGCTGTTATTTTTGTTGTTATGTGTCTGCATGCTGTTTTGACAATAACTCTTCTGTTTCCTTGTTTCCTCTACTTAAACTTCATAGCACAAACTAGGTAATTTAGAAGATCTTCTGAAGACCACTACTTATCAATATCCCTGTTAGCTCCAACTTGTAACTCCCCTTTGAGGAAGGTGTCATTTGATTCATTCCTTTATTTGGATATTTACTACCCTATAACAGGAGCTCCCAGTCAATGCTCTGGGCTCCACTGACAACCTTTTCAAAATATGCATATAAATAAATAGAATTTCCAGTTGCCACAAGATCCATCAGAGAGTGCAGCAACAAAATAGATATAACAAAAATAATTTGTACCTACAAAGTGACTGATCGTTCCAATGACCCCAGTGGAACAGAACCTGTATATCATTACCACAGCACCATCACCAATCCTTTCCACCTCTATTGTTACGGGATAGGGAGAAAGAATGAGCTGAAGGTGAGAAAACATGATTTTACAAACTGAAGGAAGGCACCTTGTAACAGCTGTAAGAGGGATGCTTCTAGTATCCATAAGACAAAGCAAAAGAAAGGAATCTGGATGCAAGAGATCCTGATTACATTACTTTAATCATCAGTCTTAACCTGGTGCATCAATTTCTGTGGATTTCTCCATAATTTTATAGGTTTAAAAAGAACACAGCCAAGCTCATAATAGGCTTAGTTGGCATTATAGGAATATAACACAGCTACTTGCCAAACAGAATCACATACACACATGTGGTTTTGTGAAATCTGAATTCTGGTATTGTACCACAGTGGAATCCTACTTTTTTCATAAAGTCTGCAACAAAGCTGTAGAGCTCTTGAGAGAGGAACTTTTTTATACAGCCTTTGAATCACCTTCCTTTTAAAATGCTGCTAAGTGTGAAATTAGTGTTGTCCCTCGAAGTGCATGAGAATAATTGTCAGTAATTGAACACAGTTTGGGGGCTAATTATATAAAAATTGATATTAAAAGAATACTACAGGATTGATTGAGTTTTGCAGTTTATATTTAGTTTTCAAATTACTAGAGTTGAAAGGCTGTGGCAAGAAACAATAAAAATCCATTCCAAGCTGCTAAAGCAAATTAAAGTTTACTAGTCCTCTGAAAGGTGAATGATCCAAATGAGGTAATGCAGGGAGGACAGCTAAAATGTTCTTGACATTTACCATAGATTTAAAAAATCAGCTGGTTTAGGATGCCATATGTTGAACACATTTAATTGTTCCACTGAATTTCTGTTTAAATAGTTGGGATTTCTGTTTTGGTTTGTCTGTAAGAAGAGGAAAACTCACAATGTCATGGAAGAAATGCCTTCTTTAGGTGTATCAACTCCAGAATTTTGTGGAGGATCCAATAGAGTGAGTACACGCTGAGATGTGAGAGGAGCACAGCCCATCATGACCTTGATTTATACTTTTGAATGGGAGCAGCAAAATGAGTTTTGGGGAGAATTTTTAACCACCACTTGTTCTAATTATATAGTGTCAGAAATAAATGGGAACTTAACAAAAGTAAAGTAAAGGAACTTACCACTTTTCCTCAGGCTGGAAGGAATTTCGCAACCCCAGAAGCAGTTGAAGCACTTCCAAGTTTTTCTGGAAGAAGAACTGTGAAAAAATAAGACAGAAGGGAGAGAAATTATGTACATTGTATGTTGCTTCTCATAGGCTCAGAGGGTTTCAAAATCTACTGTATATTATGCAACCAGAAACAGCTGAAAATTGCTGAACAATTAAGGAAAAAAAGTCAAATAAACACTTATCTATCCTCAAAAGTTATTGGTACAGAAACATGTCCTTTTTCAATGAGCAGCATGGAGAGACCACTAAGTGATATTTCGAACATGCACATGACAGTGCAGAATGTTTTAGCTGTGAATAGCCAACTAACATTCAAAAGTCTAGACCAAAACAATTGTTTGTAAGGTTTGTAAGAATGATCACTGATGTTTTTCTATCAATGAAAATGGTATCTCTGGAAAAAAGTATTACAATAACAACTTGAGATAAACACAGGCTAGCTAAGTATAAAACAAATATTCTTGTGAAATATTTACAAAAAAATCATACATTTCAGTTTCCATGTAATTGTTTGGAATATCTCGCTATAACTAGTTATAATTTTACATTATTATTGTGTCATGCAATTGGGATGTTACAAAACCAGTGGATATTTACATTGATAACAAAAATATTTCTAAATGAAACAGCAAGTTTGGGAAAAATAACTGAAATGTATCTGAGTAAAAAAATTCAACAAAGACAAAGTTCAATACTAAACAATTAAAAAAATCCAAAGAAAATTAACTACACCAGGATGAACAGATACGAGGGAAGACTGAATATAATGTTTGCAACCTTTAAATGATCAAAAATAAGGAATCAGTGTTTGATGAATCATGAGATTATTTTGGGTGGTGAGGCACCGGCACAGGTTGCCCAAAGAAGAGATAAATGTTCCATCCCTGGCAGTGTTCAAGGCCAGGCTGGACAGAGCCTTGAGCAGCATGGTCTAGTGGAACGTGTTCCTGCCCAGGTTGGAACTGGCTGATCTTAAGGTCCTTTCCAAACCTAACTACTATGACTCTACCATGAAAGTCATTGCTTTAAGGAAAAAACTTCTCCTTCTGTTTTACTATTCGTATAGAGATCACAGACTTTGTGCTTCCAAGGCTCTGCTGAGAGCCACTATTGATTTAAGCTGCTCTCAGCAGCTGAGCCTTTTAAATAGTAGCCATGGTATCAAGTTAACATCTCCAAAACTCTCAGCTTTGGCTGGATATTAGTTATAGCACGAGAGCTTCCATGCTGCAAAAGGTTTATGTCCAGACAAAATGCAATATTTGCAAAACCAAATTACATGCCTGGGCATACGCACTCAAGAGAACAAAGTTTAGATAGTCATGAAGAAACTGAGTTAATTACTCTAGTTCTGTACAAATGTTCAAACCCAGCCTTTCTCAGTAATAGTTTATGGCACCAGAAATAAAGGCAACATGCAGGAGTTTCGCAAATTTTGTGAAATGTAATAGGGTAACAACATATGCAAAAAACCTAACAGCCACCCAATGCTCAAATGCTACTAAATATGATTCATTAGAGAGCAATTAAAACACTAAGCCAAACTGTTCTTTCTGCACAGGAGATGCCACTGGCTAAAGTTATAAGCAGTGGAAGAGGAAACATGCTCAGATATAACAGCCAACTACAAATGTACATGATTAAACAAATTTGTCCACTGAAATGAATGTACAAACTACACTTAATGAATCTGATGAAGTTTTTAATGAATTGGGATGCATTAAATACATATCACATTGCTATAGGCCCCAGTGTGCTTTCTGAAGTAGATGTGCCACATAAAACCCAATTAACTCTCAGAGACATAATACAAACTGAACTTCACCAGATGGCTGAATCATTTGGAGTTTATTCAGACATTACTGACTGGGTTAATAGTATGGTCACTGTACTAAAATAACAAAACAACTTATGAGAACTTTAGAGATAAAGTCATGAGTAAGGTAATCGACCTAACGTAGTTCCCTGGAAGAGCTGGTGAAGAGGTTACATCAAGACTTCAAAATGTAAGAGGACTTTCAGTTTGGGATGTCAGCCAAGGAGCCTGGTAAGTCTAACTCTACAAAGAATTTGTTCCTTCAAGACTTTTCAGAAGAGGTTTGCAAAAACGAATATGTTTCACAATTCCATCAGCACCTGATTTTTAGAAGTGTCTTGTCACAGATTTTGAAGGGTGTGGACAGCATGGAATCAAGTAATTACTACTGACCTGCTGGGAAGTCATGAAGATCAGCTCCCAGACAGAATGTTTAATTTCTATAAAGCTGAAAGAACATCAGACTGAACAGAAACACACTTCTTGGTCTGCCTGGAAGAATCTAGCTCTGTAGAAGAAAATAGCAACGAAAAGCCAGACTCGATCCTGTAAAAATGGATTTAAGTGAATGACTGGAATATCCCTAAACAAGGGGACCTGGCATATACTCGTGGGCTTGTTTCCATATGTGAACATACTCATAAATTCTTACGACTAAGTATTTCCTTCAAGCAATACATAATGACAGCAGGTTGAATGGCTGAAGAAAAGCCTTTGGAATACAGGAGACATTATCCTGCCAAGTACTGGAATATTTTGAGATGAAGCAAGGTCCACAATCTCAACTGTGATATGGACTATTTTATTATTTAGGGACATGTGCTTCTAACCCTATACAACATAATAGAATGCTCACACTTCTTTTAATTCAGAAACAGTCTCTTATCTAGTGCCTATGAAATCAGAATTATTTAGAAAACCATCCCATACACAAATGATTGTGTTCATAAATCCTGCTGCCTTTGCCAAAACTTTATTTTGTACTAACACCTCTGTTTTGAAAAACAGATGAATTATTTTGCTTTTTCTAACTATCATTGCCATTTTAAAACATGCATAAACAAGATTTGAATGTTCTATAGCTAGTAGGAATCTTCACTGCTGTGAATGTTGCCTTCTTTTTAGCTGCCTTCAAAATACAAGTCCAAGGTCAATCTGAAAAGAGATTTTCATTAAAAATAATTCTTCCTTACAAACAACTCACACATATTTCTGAGTAGTACAACATAACCAGAACATTACCCAGTTTCACCATAAAAAAATCTTTCAAGCTTTCAATAGCTTCAAGGCCACGTAGTTTGAAGAAGGAAACTTCAAAGCTCAGCCTCAAATCCTAGTTCTTCTATGACTGCACTCTTAGTAAAGCCTCTCCCTATTTTCTTTGTGATCTTTCATGACTTAATTAGAAACATCTTTCAAAGGCACTTCTTTTATTTTTTACTATAGTAGTATAACATCTGCATTTTCAGCAATATGCTATTTAATCACATTGGGTTATAAAGTGAAATTCTTAGTACTTAGTGTAATATCTTGTAGAACCCATACATTTGGTCTTTTAGTGTCCCTGACTCATCATCTTATATTCTTTCATCAACATTTTAATAGCCACTCTTAAAAATGTAATTTGATGGATAATTCTCTAAACCTGTTTCAGTTTTGTTGTTTCTTTAAAAAGAAACTTCTCTTGCACATGTTTTCTTTCTATGATTACTGCACCTGACACTAATTCCAAGCATTCAAACATACAGACTTAAAACTAGGGCCAGCAGACACTCAGAAGCTCACAAAACTCTGGTAGGTTGTGTTCTGCGGTATTATCATTCCTAGGTAAAAAAATTTTGACAGTGTGAAGACTGTGACTTCCAGTTTTGACTGAAACTTGTTTGTTATGCATCTAATGTAAGGTTTGCAATGTTGTTAGAGTTTAGATACCTAAATTCAGTTTTAACTCTGTTCAGTCCCTACGTACTTGCTGTGTTGGATCAAGCACTTACTGTCTGCAGTTAGTCCCCTTTTCCAGTGTAATTTAAGTCAGGGACTCTCAAAATCAACTGTCTGTGGCTGTTCTGTAGCAGACGAACTGGGCAGAGCATTCATCCAGTTACTTAATCTCCTTCTTGTTAATTTGATGAAAGTAAAACTCCATACGGTGAAGTGGGATATCTATGAATTTCAGGGAATTTTGGATCAAAGCTTCCCTGAGCATAGCACCTACTTAAAACCATACCTGACCAGGACAGCTCCAAAATACATATTTATGTCAAATGTGTAAATATTTTTTTGAATTACTCTTCTTTCTCAAATGTGTGGGTTGAATGGTCATGCTTACTTCAACTGGACTATTTACTGTAAGCAAGCTGCCTATGAGTCTATCTGCTCCTTTCTTCTATACCAATTCATAAGTAGTTAGTGTAGAAAAAAGGGACTAGACTGACTGCGAAAGCCCAAAAAAAAGGCTTCCACTGCAACATCCTTGGTGGTGTTCAAGGCCAGGCTGGACAGAGCCTTGGGTGACATAGTTTAGTGTGAGGTGTCCCTGCCCATGGCAGGGGGATTGAAACTGGATGATTTTAAGGTCCTGTCCAACCCTAACTACTCTATGATTCTATATTTTTCCTTTGACATATGTCTGCTAGCCTTTATAGTACTGGGAAACAGGAAAACTCAAACTTGAAAAGGTGTTTTAAGTTCTGGTTGGAACAGTAGCTGAGCAGTACTGGTGCTTGCTTATTCAATAGCTGTGTGCAGTGTGGAAGTTGTATGTGCCTACTTGGGTTTTAACCCACGTTCTGCACAGTGAGGAAAAAAGAGACTGTATTTTCCTCGTATGTGTTTTTAAAAAAAAGAAATAACTTGTGTACAAATATCTACTACATATTTAATGATGCACATGGAAAACTAATATGTTTCTATAGGAATAAGGGAATGTACTGGAAAAAAAAATTTGAATTTTGTCTATGGAGATTTGCTTCACTAAACTGCACTGGTCATTTCAAACAGACAGGTTCCTCTGGGGACCAATACAGAGCAAAACCCCAATTTTAAGTGCTTTGAATTGCTTTTGAAAAGGTTGAGTTCTTACTACGCAGATACTGCTTGACAACGATCAAGTCAGCATACGTGCACAGCCACTAAAGAATAAGATGGAAGTACTGAAACTCTAGGGCAATATCTCTAGTTTCAATCTGGATGTTGAAAATCAGCCTGCAGATATGTGGTCCTTGCAGATTCTTCGCAGCATACCTCCCTTGGGAGAATTCCACCAAACCTTGCAAACTGAAACCCATAAAAATTCTTAATACTTCTACAGCATGCACAGAAAGAAAACCAACCTTGCCAGTTACTCTGGATAAAGAAAACCCTTTTTGTACTTATATCTTACATCAAGTGACCAGTTCTTTTTTCCTGGGGTTGCCACTGAAGTCTTCATGTCTCAAAATGCCCACCTCTTACTTTCTTAAGCAGAATCTTTAAAGCACTTCAGTCCTTGAAGCACCATTGGACTGAATATAGGCTTTTTGACTCAGGAGTGGTAATTATGAAACCTTGTTTCAAAGGTGGAAGGACTCTGTATTGCAACTTATATTATTAGTTAATTCTTCGGCAAGTCATAATTGGAGCCATAGTACTCAGTTTCATTACCAATGAACAAATCTGGAATGAAGCTCCTGTAGTCAGGTTAAAGTCAATGAACTATATTAGATTTATACTGGCTCAACTGAGATCATAAATTGGTCCTGTAATTGGACCTTTAGTTTTAAATATAACATTTGCAATTGGCAGCTCTGCCCAGGGGACAGTCAACAGTATCTCGACAGAGTTCTGAACCTATTAGAATTAGTTGGGAGAGGGTGACTACATGATGAATGTCCTCTTTTTAGTTCTCTCTCTTTTAGAAAATTAGGTGGTGCTGAATTTGAAGTAGATTATCCTTGATTTTGCATCTGCAACATTTCTAGACCAGAAAGATTGCTAACTTAAAGCAGAACAGGGTGTGATGTCCATGTCAAACTTTTAATTTAAAAAAAGCTGTAGTTGGGTTCAATTGACTGAATGCCCATTTGCAGCTGGAGTGCATTAGATACATTCCAGCATTTTCCACTTCAGTTTAATCCAAAAGGAATTCAGTTCATGTGCTTCAATACCACATCTTGATGTGAATCAAAGCACAGACCATCAGGATAATCAGATTCACTTCAAAAGCACAATACTGATCTGAAGTAAAATGACACTAAAAAGAGAAGAACTCCCAAGTACAGAAAGGTGTTTGTAGGCTTTGCTGAAGACTGTTTATACACTCAGTGGAAATTGTCTTACAAAAAGGCCCTCAGTTGAATCTTATCTGCGTTCTTTCCTGAAGTAACCTTATCTAGGTGTTCCTGCTCTGGCAGGGGGATTGGACTAGATGATCTTTTGAGGTCCCTTCCAATCTCTAACATACTGTGATACTGTGTGATACTGTGAAGTGGGAAGTTAGGGCAAGAAGGCCTGTGAATGAAGTGCTTTTTAAAACAATGAGATAAAATGAACTTGTCAAGATCAAACTCTGATTGCTGTTTTTTAGCCAGCTAAAACTAATCATGTAATATAAGAATGGCATACAAGACATCTCTTAGGACTGAATTGTTCCTAAAAGAAGCTATTTGGAGAGGAGCAAGGACTTACTGAGATGAAATTAACTTTTCTGCTGACCTTTAAGAGATAACTTCAACTGTAGTGTAGACATTTTTAGCCCAAAACGGCGAACCTGGCTGGTTAAGGGCTGAGATACAGGCTTGCTCCCTTTTATATCACATCTTCCATTTTCAGTGCAGATGAAAGCCCTTACGTGTTGATAATCCTTTTAATGCCTTTTCCACAGCTCACCCTCATAAGCAAGACAGCCACCTTGGCTCTGGATTTCTGCTTCTGGATTTTCTGGAAAAGGCAACGTAATATGCTTCAATAGCCTTCATCAAATATTTAAATCAACCTGGATGGCTTTGCTAGAAGCAGGAGGATGTACTGTGCTCCCTCAGTTGGACTGAGCAGCTGAAGAAGCACTTCTTGGCACAGAAGGATCAGTCAGGTCAACAGTTTCTTCAGCATCTCCAAACAGTATTCATAAAAGTAGTATCTGTCCATGGCTTGACATTGGGGTACAAATCTGCAAGTTAACTGCATGCTGCAGACACAGCCTAAATGCAATTAGTTCTTTTGTTTAAGAATAAACTGACTCTAACTGCTTCTTGGGCATGTGGTTCCTTCAAGACAAAAAGGCAAATAACTCAGTTACATTTAGAAAAATGGCTTTAATGAACAGGAAAATGGCATTTAATCTTTTGGTGCATCCTGCATTTTATGAGTAAATTCCATGGGAAACTGTGTAAATGGAACATAATTATTTTTAAAATAGAATCTTTTGTTATTAGCTACATAACTGTCATGTGTACATAAAGCACCCTGCTGTACAGACAAAAGACTGGAAAAGTTTCCTGGAGAGTTTCTGCTATTGAAAGAATAAAAATTGAAGCAGTGGGGTGAACTTTTGGTTCAAACACTGAATGTTAAACCTGGCTGAGAGAAAATCGCTTTATTCTGATAACCGGATTAGTTAGAACAAAAATAGAGAAAATTAAGAACTGAAGAGCAGAAAATTAAGGTGGAATGCAATTTAAAGAGTAAGTAGATGATGTAGGCTTTCATTTTCATCCCCCCCCCAGTGTCCAGCTAATTAAAATTACAATCAAAGTGAAAGTCTAAACTTGTAAATATCTTTAGCTAATGATTTTGTCTTTTTAATCATCTTCACATTCAAAGACTTTATTTTATTCATTTAGAGCTTTACAATAAAATGAAATTGTTTTTCCTGTAGTAAAATCCTTTTAATTTTCGTTATCTGTTTCTTTTTACATCATATATTATGTATTTTTCTTTTTTCTTTCTAATTTCTGCACAGCATTCACTACTTTTATAGTCTGTGCTCCTCTGACGCATTTACTTAAAACTGGTATGAAGCTAAATGTAATAAAGTGCTATAACAAACTTTTTAGCTTAGAGTAAAATCACCAGAGTTGCAACTACTGGCTTGAAAACTGATCTAGACAAATCAGCTTTCTTCATAAGGTGTATGTGCAGAGATAATGAGGTTTTAAAGCCACTGAACACATACACCTTTAAGTTTAGACAGACCAGCAATTCATCTTCATAAGACAAAGAGTGGATGTGCCCCAGTTTATCGACTGCTACCCTTGAATGTCTGGTTTTGCTGTGAGTTTTGAGGCAATTCTTTTAAATGGATCAAGAGTTAAGTTAGACATTCTTAATGTACTGGGCAGCAATGACTCACCTTTCTGACCTTAGTGTTTGAAAATTAGTGTTTGCCGTGAATATACTCTGCACCTCCCACCAACCTGGGAATATGGAGTAATTTTATCATTTAAAGATGCATACAAATGTAGTTCTTTCTTGTTTCACATGCTTATGTCACCCTGAAGCTTATGAAAACATATTTGGGTTTCCTTCAGACTCTTTATTATATAAGCTTTCTAAACTGTGGCAAGGAAACAATGAAAACGTAGAGAAAATAATGCTCATTGCTATGGCTCTGTCTAAATGATTTTCCTCACTTTGGATAACACAGGCATTTTATGTTGTTTTGCTAGACAATATTGCCTTATAAAGGCATGAAGGTTGGAACTCAGCCAGTCATAAGCATATACTTTAACACCATGCAAATACAGCACTTATCTATTAACCAAGTGCATTTATTTCTACTTCAGTTACTTGCATGATCCAACTATGCTGTGAAATCTGAGGATTCTGAACTGGATATTGGGAGTTAGACTGCGCACTCTGAGCTGAGCTTGAGAAATGGTTTTGTATTCCTTCAGCATTTAGAAAATCACACAAGAAGACAGTATCAACACCCAAGTAAAATACCATAAGTTCAAAATACTCAGGTTCAGTGGCTGGCTGATGGACAAAAAAAATCGGTGTGAACACATCTAAAGGTGCTAACTTTAACTTCACAGAAACATTTTTCACATCTGTAATGATTGTCATAGATGCTACAAGTCCTGTGTATACAGGAGACTCCCTTCACATGCAAGCACAGACCAGGTGTTTGCAACTTTGAATAGTTTTCAACCTACCTGGGAAGATTTATACTGTCAGTCATGACTCTGGTATCTGAATTATCTATAGATAAAACTACTAGGAGCACACAAGAGACCCTAAAAGGTATCAGGAAATACCTGACAAATGGTTTATGGGTTATAAAAATTCTAGCTGGAACAAAACAATGTTTTCACTTGTTTGTTATCTTCACTTTGACTTTCTTAGGAATTAAGAGGAAGGAAGATGTTAGCATTATACTCTACCTTGTGAGATAACAATCACTTTCATATTGGTGTACACATCCACTGAAACAGTCTCATTTTACACTAGTAAAAACAAAGCCAGATTTTGGCCCAGCATCTTCTGGAATCTCTAACAACATACATTCCCTGGTTCTGAAAGGCAACCTTCATCTGGCTGCTTGGAAGATCTCCAAGAGTTTGTGCTGTGCAAGGTTTGAAAGGGATTAACTGTGTATTCTTGTGCATTTAGAATCAATATAACATATGGATTGGCTTCATCTTCTTGAGTTGCCACTGACCGCAAAGGGAGTATTTGTACAATTCAGACAGATGTAATTGGGCTCAAAGCCTCCGTGGTTTTTATGTGCAAAAGTTAATTTATGTGAATGTATTAATGTTAATACATCAGTCATTTCACTGGGTCATCTGCCAAAAAGAGTGCCAAGATTTTGCCTGTACATACAGAGATGAACAGGAGCTTTGAGACCCTCTACACCAGAGACATTTTAAAATATCCAATGCTTACTGAAACATTTTATGCTGTTAATAGATCAATCAGTGTTCTTGGTTTCAGTACCAGCATGTGTTCTCTAATATTAAAGTTCTTCAATACAGAAGAACAATTGCATTCCAAATCATCAAACCAGACACATTTGCTGCTTCAGACACTTTTGTTAACAGCTGTGCTGCTTTGTAGTGAGGTATTGTAATAGAGATATCCAGAGTCTACATCTGAGTTTGTGAATTGTTAATGACACAAAATGGTTTGCAAATAGCCAGAAGTAAAAGTACAGTGTAAAACAACTCTATGCAAATCACTAGAAGTATTTTGTAGCAAAAGTTCTTGGGTAAAACCAAGGAAGGGTTGCAGGAACAGGAGCAAGGTGAAGGGAACAGCACGACTGTCGCAGAACAACAGTGAGCCATTCAGTCGGAGCAACAGTACAGTAAAACCTTTTCCAGATGACAAATATGGCCTCTTGGTTTAGTCACAGAAAACTCCATCTAATCCCAACGGCTGTTAGTGTGTCTAAGCTGTCCTTTCAAACAGTGGAAAATTGAAGCTCAAGACAGAGAAACTCCTGAGGAGGTTTAAATGTTACCTTTTTGTCTAGGACCTCAGTTAAGTTTCACTGGCTTTCAGAATGTACTCCTTTGGTGTAGCTTTTAGGCACAAGCAAGCAAATTTACCTTTAGTAAAAAAAGGTACAATTCCATATTACTCAAAGAGTATTCTTTTGCAATATTGAATTTCATGTGCTTTTACCTTTAAGCAGTCATTAGGGCTGGAATTCTTAAACTGTGGTGTATGGTGCGTTTTGTAGAAGCCTGTGAAGTTGTTCTGTGTTTTTAGTTCTGCTTAAAAGACAGCTAAAAGATGCAGCATATTTTTCCTAGTGTGGCTTTCCATTAGATACATCTGCTTTTAACACCAGATTTTGTGGTTGCTAGGTACATGGCAAATCACCTCTGAAGAGGTGCTCTTTGAAATAGAGATGTTCTGTATTAAAAATAATCAACTATGAACATTTAAAACTACTTGATCGATGGGCTCTGAACTCTCAGTAACATTGACCTTCAGTGGCTTGAAATACTATTGTAATTTTTCAATTTGCTATTATAAAATCCAGATTTCATAAACATATTATCTTCCCATTTTGATTACTTATTCCCTTGAAGGTCTACAGTGCTTTTCTCTAACATCTAAATGGAAATGGGATTAGGATGAGATTCTGTCACTCAGGGGATTTTGTGGTGAAAAGGTGGAATATGCACAGAAAAGGTTATTTCTTAGGGGCGAGATGAATAAAATGACACTGAGTTATGAAGGAGGACAGCAATAACAATATTAGCAATTTTGCATGGTTTTAAATTGATTGCTTGTTGGAGATACTAATGTTGGGGAATAACACACTTATTTTCTTGCCTTTCATAATATCCTTAAATAAACTTAAAAATCAAGCTCTTAAGAAAGCTACATTATTTCAATAATGCAGGGTTTTTTTCAGTAACTGAGTGGATTCATGTGAATTGTTTTCTGTGACTGTACTTGCTGTCTGACTACTCATGGGATAATTTTACTAACAAATCTGTTGCTTTCCAGTGCTAGGTCTGCAAACGGTTTTGTCACTCATGACTTTTTTTCATTACTTAGCTGGTTAAATGTGATATTCAAATGGACAGATAATTAATAAGAAAGTCCATTATGATTTTTCTGGCAAACAATGATTGCAATTAAGTTGGCTTGTGGCCAAAAGATCAGGACTCCTTTCCCTTAAGAAGTATACCTGTCAAACCTCCTTGCTTTTACTTTGTTATTGTCCTGTCTTAAAGATGCTGAAGTCTGCTGCCAGATCAAAGTAACATGTTTCAGTTAAATGAATTTTTATACAAAGTTTAAAAGTGTGCAGTATGTACAGTGTAACATAGTGACTAATGTTCTCTGGGCCTCAGTACTAAAGTATTTTATGGTTCTGATATTGCAGTATTTTTATTTAGATAAATTACTCCATAAGGGCACTTGGCTAAAGTGATTTCACATTTATTTTACAGTCAGAGAGTAAGAGAAACACTTCTAAAAGAAGAAGAAAAACTGTCTTGAGTTCTGCATTTGATGTAATTAAAAAATAATCTCTGTACTTTACCAAGTATTTCACAATTCAGTAAGGTAATTTTGAATGTAATGCATATAGAGAGAAAACAGCTCAATAAATGTTTTGAGCAAAATGAAATTAATAGATACAAAGGACACAGTTTACTATGAAGCATTGGATTAACTGCTCAAGATGAGCCCTGATGGGTATTGAAATGCACACCAACAGCTTTAGAGGAGCAAGTCATGGCCATATGTGTTAAATATAGTGATATTTAAGCCCCTTTTGTGCATCTATTTAGAAAATATTTTTTGAACTGGTAACTGTCTTGCATTGTCCAAAGTTCTCTGGAGGACAAAAATGTGACAAGAGCAAAATTCTTGCAAAGACCTCAGCTGCCAGAACATGTCTTTCTCAGGTACACTGAAAATTTAAGTCTGGAAATCATCAGTGATATCTGCAAGGTGTAAAAAAAACCCCAAACAACTCGTTAGCCAGCACTGAGGATATATTGGGTTTTTTAGCATGTATTCCTGCAAATCTTCCTATGATTAAGTGGCAAATCTTAGGACTCCTTCACCTTCCTTTTGACTCTTGTTAGTGCATTGTATGCCAGATGCTTGGGCAAACCACTGGCAGAATTTAGATGCAGGACAGAGGAACTTTGGCAGCACTCAAAACAAGCAGAAAACACTAGAGACTAACACCAAGCTCAAACGAGCAAAGCTTCGTGTTCATTCCCTCATATAGCTGTATTTCTAATAGCCAATACCAAATTGCAAAGGGTTTGAGCCCTTTTGACTCCTATTTCCATGCAATTCCCATGTATAGGTGTCCCAAGCTAAGGGAAGAGGAGGTAGCTGCAGGTTGAAACATTTCATTGGGGTTTTTTGCTTCCCTATCAAGCCATCTCTTGTCTCACAGGTACTGAGCTGCTGTCGGCAGAAACAGTAGTTCTCCAACTGCCTTAAACTTGCAGCTGTTTCTCAGTTTCCTGGATTGGAACAACCGAGCTCCTGCTAATACTGCTTTGTCTATATTTTTCTGAGTCTTCTGCACTCAGTTCCACAATAAGAAGCACTGGTTTAAAGATATGGACAACTCAACAGGTGCTGGGAGGAACAACCTCCTCTGTTCCAAGAGATAATAAAAGTTGTCTAGATTTAGTCACTGCATTCATTCACACCACATCCAACAGCAGAGGCCTTATCAGACGACCTGCAAATATATGACCTTCTAGAACCTTCAGCAATACTGCATGTGTATTGCATCAGGCTGCATTTGTGCCCAAGGGAAGCAGCCTCAGGGTTTCTCTGAGGTTACTCCTCCAAAGCTAATGCAACACCCCAAGTAGGTGACTTTGGTAATCACCTATCACTTTGTAAAAGTTTTTTCTTTCTTAAACATATTTATTTAGGTAGAAGCTGCATCTTACTGTGCTTTATGTGATGCTTAGCCACAAAGTTATGCAAAGTCTTTAGTCCTCGTCAAACACATACCATAAACCCCAATGTTTTGTTTAAGTCCCCTCAGGCTTTCCCAAACACAGTGACTGTCATGGCAGGCCACCCAGAAAAGAGAGGAAGTTTTTCCTTCCAACGCTTTAGTAATAGGGCAGAAGAGCTCTTATTGCTCTAAATGTGTTGCAGCAGAGAACACTGTACGATTCATGGAATGGTTTGGGTTGGAAAGGACCTTAAAGCTCATCCATTCCAACCGCTGCCACAAGCAGGGACCCCTTCCACTGGAGCAGCTTGCTCCAAGACCCTGTGTCCAACCTGGCCTTGAACACTGCCAGGGATGGGGCAGCCACAGCTTCTCTGGGCACCTCAGCACCCTCACAAGGAAGAACTCTGTTATTCCTAGAACCCAGATCCCTAGCAAGCCACTGGACTGACCAAGCCAGCAGTACCCCCTTGCCTTGGCTGGGTGTTAAGGGCCTCGCTCGACGGTGTCCTCGTTACTCCATGGCGCCTGTTTCCTCGCCTCAGGTAACGGCCAGCACGCGCTCGCCCTAACGGCCGTCCCGCGCGACTCTCCCGTCCCCTCAGGCGCATGCGCTGGGAGGGGCGGGGCCTCAGCCGGAGGCGCGTCGGATTCGAACGGCGGTGCCGGGCGGAAAGGAGCCGAGCGGGGTCGGAGCGGCAATGGCGGGTCTGGCGGGGTTGCTACGGCAGTGCCCGCTGCTGCTGCCACAGAACCGCGAGCGGACCGTCTATGAGGGCTTCGTCACCGCGCAGGTACCGCCGGCGGCACTCACTCCGCGTCAGTTATCCCCCCCGCTTCCCTTCCTGCGGGACCGGGTCTGTGTGAGGGAGGGCGCGGAGCTGCCGGGGTTGTGAGGCAGGAGACGCCTCGCGGGGCACTTCAGCAGCACACGGGCCCCTGCTGTGTGGTGACGGTGCTGTGCAGGGAGGGTGCTGTACCAAGGCGCTCATGCCGGGGTCCTCCGGGTTCTCACTGTCTGTGCCCGCCGAACTGCTGCTCTTGTGGCAGCGCGGGCTGGCTGATGGCCTGTGTGCCGGGTTTGTTGTGCTGGCGTATGTGGTTTTTGGGCGGATTCAATGTGCCTGCACTCTAGGCCTAGGGTAAAGCTTGAAGCAAGTTACTGATTGTGTGTATTTTCCTTTCACTTTCTGTGTTTCTGAGGTTTAAGCTTAAGTAGCTGTGTCATCTCACTGAGGGTATAGTAAGTTTCAGTGTGGGGAGAACAGTACCTGCAATACGTTGAGAATGAATGCTCTAAAGCCAACTTTGCTATCAGAGGAATTACGCAGTGATGCTGCAGGCATGGCTTGTTAACATGTCACATATGTGCAGACAGACTACAGAAACAGCTCTTTCAGGTGTGTTTTTATTTAGAAATAGCATGGGATTTTCCTCCTGTAAAGCCAAAAGACATGGTCTGTGTCAAACTTGCATTTCCAAAAACGTAGTTTTTGCAGTCAAAATACAGGAAGGTTTCCTGTTTAACTTGCTCTGGGTGGCCTGCCTTGGCAGGTGGGTTGGACTGGGTGATCTCCAGAGGTCCCTGCCAACCCTAATGATTCTGTGACTCTTGCATCCAACTTTCACAAGACATTTACAAGTGAGTGTTTATGTTTGTATGACTCCAACAGATGCAACTTCCAAACTGCTCTGTGTGCTAGAATGCATCCTGGAGTTAATGGGAAGCTTGAGATGTGAGTGTGAGCATCTGTTCATAGATGTGATTACTTTATTAGAGCTGAGGCCATAGCATAGCCAAGTCTGAGGTTATGCACTTAACTTAAGAGTGCAGTAAACATCAGCTTTGGAGAAGATTGGAAGCAATTGATGTGCCAATGGGCTATATTCAGCTCAGAAACAGATATCTTAAAGTCCTTTCCAACCCTAACTATTCTATGGTTCTGTGATCTTGGTTTTGCTTGTGAGCATAGCAGGAACACTGAGGTTGAAAGGAATGTCTGGAGGTCCTCTAGCAGGATCAGCTGGAGCAGGTTACTCAAGATCATGTCCAGCTGGGTTTTGAATGTCTCCAAGCATGGATACTGCTAATGTCTTGGACAGCCTGTTCCAGTGTTTGACCACCCTCACTGTTACTGAGTTTTTTAAATTGCATTTAGGTAAAATTTCTTATATTTCAACCTGTATCTATTGCCTCTCACTTGGAGTCTTCACTTTCTTTAGTCATAGAATCTTGTTTTGGAATGATTAGGGTTGGAAGGGATCTTAAAGATCATCTAGTTCAAACCCCCTACCATGGGTAGGGACACCTTTTAGTAGAACAGGTTGCTCAAAGCCCCATCTCCAGCAGGTGTTTGTATGCACTGACAAGTTACCCTCTGTGCCTTCTTTTCTCCAGTCTAAGCAGTCTCTCGCCATATGACACGTTTCAAGTTCTTAATCACCCTCGTAGCTCTTTGCAGGTTTAACTCCAGTATAGTCCATGCCTTTCCTGTACTGGGGACCCAGCACCTCAGGTGTGCCTCACGTACACTAACCAGGGGTGAAGGATCACCTGACTCGACCTGTTTGAAATGCTCTGCCTAATCCAGCACGTGAGGCTGTTGGCAGTCTTTGCTGCAAGCATGCTGTTGGCACTTCAGGTCCATGAGGACCATCCGGTCCTTTTCTGAAGAGATTCTCTCTAGCTGATCAGACACCAGTATGTGCTGGTTCATGGTGTGAATTCTCTCCTGGTGCAGGACTTTCCACTCTAAGTTCATGAGGTTCCCATTTTGAGCCCATTTTGAGGTTCTTCTGACTCGTAGCACAGCCGCATAGGCTACCAACCATTCCTCACAGTGTTCTATCTGCCAACTTGCTGAGTGAGAGTCACTAACAAAGGGCGGTGTTGGCCCCAGGACTGACCCCTGGTGTGCACCATTAGTCAGGGACTTCCCGCTGGACTTTGTCCTGCTAACCGCAACCTTTTGAGCCCAGCTCTTTGGCAAGTTTTCAGCCCACCTCACTGTCAGCTTATCTAGTTCATCTTTTTTCAGTTTTGACATTGTGGGAAACAGAAATAAAAGCCTTTCTGAAATTGAGATAAAGCATCCACTCTGTCGGTCATCTAATCACAGGAGGAAATCTGGATTTGTTCTTCATTTCCTGCTGAAAAAATCTCACAATTTGTGGATATAATTGAGGGTATGCTGAGCTGGAAGAGAGTCTGGAATAAAAGTTTTGAGAGGAGTTAACTGCCCTCCTTGCATCAAGGAGGAGTTAAACCTGCTAGCAAACCTTCCTTATTTCAGTTTTATTTTGATCATCCCATAAGGAAATAAGAGTCTCACAAATAGGGACAGTTACTGAGAATACAAGTGGGTGGATTGCACTAACAAGAAAAAATTATTAGATTCATGTATTTGGGACTGGTTTTGTTTCCAGTTTCTAAAAACTTGCAGAATTGTGTTGTGGATCAATGCCCAGGTTCCTTTCAGTGAAGTACTTTTATGGTAAAAGTCTGCTTTGACTGTTACTTGAGTTGAAGACAGACTTTTATGTGCTTCAGTATAACTTGGATTAAATTATATTACTTGGTTTTGCCCAGGTTTAGATAATGTTTACTTTTCTTCTGAAAGGTGTTATTTTTGCTTTCTGAAAGGTGAGGCACTGAAAAGTTTTTGCTAGATACTCTGAGTTAGAGGTCAAGACTGCTTCAACTTCAAAATTAAAATCAGTTTTATTTCTACCTGTCACTCATGCTGGTGGTTTTTTTCCTGAATAAAGAAATCCTGAATAGTATTCCTGAAAGTCACATAAGACAAACTTATTTTCTTAGTAGCTGATCTTATGGGGAATATTTACTACAAGTGTCTACTTTTTTATAGTTTTCCTGACCTTCCTAGTAACTAAATGATTGTTTTCAAGGGTAGAGACTTCCATATCAGGATACTGTTACCAATGGATTTTCAACTGAAAAATGCAAGGTAAGATAGTTTTATGAAAGCAATTTGTAAATGTATGTAACAAAAGTTTATTCTGATAAAAGCAATGATATGAATATGATTAATATGCATACCCATATCAATGTTGGTAATTAATTCTTACTGATTTCAAGTTAACCTTGCAACAAAATTGTTCGGTGTTAGTAAAATCTTGACAATAAACATTGCTTATATCAAAATCTTTTCTTTAATTAACTTTAAAACCCGTTAATTAACTTTGAAACCTGTTGCAATTAATTGGATATATTTATATAGAAAGGGAGGAAAAATGGTCATTTAAATCAGATTATTTGTATCTCACCATTTGGAAAACAGAAAATTCAGTGCAAAGTTGTAAATTTAAGCAATTATGGACTTGATGAACTTTTATTTAAAAGCTCTGTTCTTATTGCTATGTTTATCACAGTAGTACATGGAGATGTGTGTGTGTTGTATGCACACTTTAACAGTCCATAGTTCTTCCTGGGCAAGCCTGCTCTGAATGTGAACAGATGTGGTATTCAAGAGCTTTATTACATTCTAGGTCAGATACTTAAAACCACATTATAGGTAACTTTGACATTTTCACGTTGTAATTTTTGTATATAGGTATATTTTATGAAGTCACACTAGCTTGCAAGAATTATGTTGTTGTTTTCAGCAAAGAACAGGCTTTTGTAGGTAAATGCTTAATTTTTAATGGGCTTTGGGATAGTGACATTTGAAAGTTTTAAATAACTTTGAATGTGAAACTCAAATAATTCTGAAGTATTATTTACTTCCTTTGTTATTTTATATTGCTGTCTGGCAGACTTTCTGATCTCTTATAAAAATCATTTACTGTGAATTTAAAACTTACACAACATACTGTTTGTCTAGGCTAGAGTGTAGCTGGCACCTAAAGAAGATACTGAATCAATATCAGCATATTTTAAAGCAGGTATACAACTTTTATACCCGTTGTTAAGTGCGTACTTGAAAAGCTTATATTCACACACCTATTCTAAAACTGCTAAAGAACTCTCCTTTCATTGTACAGCCAAGATTTATTCTTATGTACTTAAGGATTTGCAGGTCAGTCTAAGGACAGATGAAGAGAATTTAGTAAATACTTAGCTTTATTCAAGCTATTTTGTTTGTTTGAAGATTGAGGTAGAACATTTTAAAAATAAATGGTTGCTGACATTTTACTGGAATTTGTCTTTAATCTCTCAGAAACAGATTTTGTTTTCCACTTTTTATCATTTTTTTTGCAGTGTTCACAGTGCAATGAGAATTCACATTAATTATTGCTGGGTGTAGCACAAATTGTGTTGCAGTTAAAGAGTCTAAGTTAAACCCCTGTATCTAGAAGAAGCTTTCTAAGAAGGCATCTTTGCCAGGTGTGCTAGTTGAGAGACTGTCTTATGGACTGTGCACCCCTTTGTAGAACAGGGCTTATGAGTTGGGAGTAACCAAAAATACAGAGCTGAGGAAAGGGAAGTGTAAATAGGCACAGCATCTGAAGATAAACAGGGATCCTTAATCATGTACAGCATCTAAAAGCAAATGGGTCTGGAGACTAAAGAAAATGTACCCAACTGTGAAACTTTTTTGAGTGATTTTGAAGCTTCTGTTCTCATTGCTGAAGACTGAAGTCTTCATAAATGTCTTTATAAATACATAAAGTCTTTATAAACTATACAGACGTGTCATGTGACGAAGGTGATGGTTCATGTTCACCAGCAGTGATTTTCACTTTTTCAGGAAAGTTTCCTGTACTCTGGGACATTTGTTCTGTCATTGAAATATTTAAACATGTGTTATAAAGTTGGGACCTTTTTGTAAGAGTCAGTTTGACAACACTAGAAAAAGAATTAGACTGCAATTGTTTACCGCTGAAAGTTATGAGTTGAAGAACTCATGCCGTGTTCCCTCCAGAGGCTGCACAGCTGTCCAGATCTCAGCAGCTTTATGGTGGAGCTGAAAACTGTTTTGGTAAGTGACAGAGATGGGATGTTCTCAAAGCTTTGGTTTTCACTTTCAGTTTTTTACAGCTTACTGTTTGATAGATGGATTTCTGTGTTGGGTTTTATTTTTAAGAAAAGGTAATTTTGTATGTACAATGTTCATGTAATATTTGTGTAAATATCCTTTAGGATTTTGAGTGACTCTCAGGAAATTTGAGTGTCATGGGAAAATTAGAATCGAAGCAAGGGATTTCAGTATAGAGCCATCCTTTTTGCAATGATTTTCTTGGAATTCCTGTTATTGTCCAGATGGCAAAAAAAGTTTATAATCATACAAATGATTATACAATCACTGGATTGCTGAAGGTGCTTTCACCTGTGCAACAACTTGACCGGTAAATGCAGAAAGCTTTTTTTTTTTTTTATAGTTCAGAGACTGATTTATTATTACTTTTTTCTAATGTGGGATTGAAGAGTAGCAAAGTCTATGGTTAACTGACCATTTCTTGTCCGTTAGTGAAACGTCACTCTCTGAGGATTTTGGGCAAAGATTACTTGCATACAGCTTACTTAACTTAGATATGAAACACAGTAAGTATTCTTCAAAACAACAGCAAAATACCCTCCTGGTGTTACACTACTGCTCTACACTGGGAATGCCTTTTCTCAGTATTGGTTCAATTCCTGCCAAGCAGGATTACACTAAACCAGGCAAAGGCGCTTGGAATAGGACTGAGTAAGAATGTCTACATGTGGCTATTCTGAATATTTCACAATAGTTAGCCCCTAATCTCTGCCTGGATACACAAGCACTCAGAAGATGAGAATGTAGCCAAAGTATAATTAATTCAAAATAATAAAGTAGTGATCCTCAGTGCAGAGAGTAAAAACAACAGACACCTCAGGAGAACTGGGCAGAAATGACTGTTATACTGTTTTTATGATTAATTTTATTTATTCTTTCTTTTATTTAAATTTCCTTTATTTTCAATTATTAATAATTTTATTATCTGTTTCATTAATTCATGTATTTGTCCTGTAAGCAGGATTTCAACTGAAATAAACCTTTAACGACCAAGTAGCACAATAGAAATGTGGAACATCTGGTTTAGTTTTTCCTCTATAACGTGGCTTTACCTCTTTGATAAAAATCTCTTCTTGAGGCATTACGACATACTTGATGAGTGTCTGTACCAAAACTTACTCTCTGGGTTCCTATGATGCTAAAACTGAGAAACTGATTTTTTGATTTATATTTTTATTGCCATATAAAGTTGTATATAGCTACTTAAAAATAATATGAGGGATTTCATACATGTATCATCTTTTGTTGCTGCGGGGCCCAGGAGACAGCTGTGGGCTTAATAGAACCTTCTTTTGAAATGTTCTTTCAGTTGAGATGCTTGACTTCAAATTTATTAGCTGAAAAAGAGGCGCATTTGATATTTGCATCTGAAGACCAAGTTGTCAACATCTGTGGGGTTGTTTTTTTAAATTGCAGATGTTTTCATTACCAGTATCTGAAGTAATTTACCAGACAGCTTCTTTGTCTGCTTTAGCTGGAGGCTATAACAAAACAAATGCAGTGTACAGTTAATTTTACATAAGCTTAATATTTTTGAATGGATTGCAAAAATCACATGGCTAAATAGATGCAAAAATATTGAAATCTCTCTTAATGATGTTTTAAATGTTTTTTAAACAGGAAATTGCTTTAAAGAATACACAAGACCTGCATATACCACGGCCACCAGAATACTACTCCTGTCTTGTCAGAGATCTAGAAATACTAGGTTGGAATAAGTATGTTTATTTTATTTCTTAACAGACATCTTTAGAATATCTGTTCTTCTTTTGTATGTGTGAGTTGAACATATCAATGTGCTTGTTCTCTTAATTTATCCTGTTCAGAAACTGGCTTTGCTTTCAAATCTCTGCTGCTTTGTTTTTACTTAAAAAAACCCCAAACAAACCTGTATCAACTGAAGGTGTATTTTCAAGTCTCAAATAACTAAGCTGAAAGGTGAGATGCTACTACCAAGAAATCAATTCTTCTTTGACCTATAAACTATTGGCATTGCAACTGTATTTAATACAGCAGTTATAGCTCTCCTTTTTCTTCATTCTCTTTCCTACTTTGTACAGCTTTTCTTTTTTGACTGTTCACATATGCTATCGTTCATCTTCATGTACTTTTATGCTTTTATGAAAACAGTTCACGCATTTCTAGAATAATTGTTCTTAAAGAAACAGTTCTGTCTTGCTCTCCATAGCACAAGGATCTCCTTATACAAAGGAATAAGGTAGTTAATCCATAAAAAGGTAAATCTAGGAGAAAAAACATAAAAAAGTGAGTGAGGGAAGAATTTGGAAAGCTGTAAATCCGCTTCCAAACAGGCAGCAATTTGTGACACCACCTGCAGAGAGAAACTCATATGTATTTTGCTACCCAAATGCATTCAAATGGAGATAAGGGCTGTTGAAAAGCATTCCTTAGTCTCCAAAAACTGCAAGTAGACCATGTTTGGGGGAAAAGTGGGAAAATGTTGGTTACTGCACAAAGGGAGTATAAACTGTGTCACCTGAGGCTGGAGGCTTGGTGCACCTAAGAACTTTGTTTCATGGTGTGCTATAAACTGAGTATCTGTGGAAGAAGAGACAGTTCAATTCATCTTCTGGGAGAAGGAGAGCTGGAAGTGAGTCTTTTCACCCCAAAAAGGGGACATCTTGCTAGAAAACCTCTAAGTAGATAGTTTGTGATGAATAATACTGTAAAGGTGTTGTGGTGTTTAGCTTGAATAGTTATCTTCTACTAATAACTAGTTGTTGATGTCAAATAGAAGTCAGAAGAGTTGGCAGATTGGTTTAGATTGTAGTGGTGCTTCATAGCTGTGATGATCTGCATTTTTTTCCAGTGATTTCCAAGCTCAGTGAAAATTGTATTTGGAACTGGTTTTAAAAGATACTTTACATATGAATTCTGAAACTAAAAGTATGTTAAAAAACGAGTAAGGGACAGAACTTGAAAAATCACTTTATGATGTATCCTTCTATAGATAACTCAATGGGGAGCCATTATCGGTGCTGTCTGCACCTTTTCCAAATGCTTACCTTTTGCTTCTTAAACTTTGTCTAATTTACACTGTCAGTAAAACTGAATGTGAAGGTTTTTTACAAATACGGTTGAACATAATCATATTGTCACTATATTTTTATTATAAGGGTGTGCATATATTTATATTTAAAATCTGTAACTAGGTGCATACATGCATGTATGTTTCTTTTAGAGACTGTCAGGTTGTGAAAGTAATTGTAAAAGTACTAAACCCTTTAGGATTTCAGAAATAAATTTAAAGTTATGTATGTCCATCACTATTTAAGAAATTCACATAATATCTTAATCTTGTTTCCTCCCACCCAATATAGAGTAAGGGAATGAAAACATTATTTTTAAACTAAAATAATCCACACCTTTCTGGCACCTCCAGAGTGAGGTGGTCCAAACATTATGATTGTTGGAACAGATCATTTTAAATCCTAAACAGCTGGACAGCATCCCTTTATTTTTTCCATTCTCTTTTGCAATTTAACCTTTTAGTGCCCTGATGCAGGTGCCGGTTGTACTTTCATTTGGATACTGCTATGTGCTTTATCACAGTAACCGTTCCGTACCTTAGTTGCTGGTTTAGGATTTCCCCATTCTAGGCAACAATAGATGGAGAGGTGAGATATAGGTTTCTTATCTTTGTAAAACTTTGTGATATAATTTTAAGGTGAAGTTTGAACAAAGCAAGAGCAATGATTTTTCTTCCAGTTAGAGGCAGAATGCTCTCATTCTTTTTAAATAAATCGAGTTTAATTGACTACAGTTGAATTACACTTTTAGAAAGACTTGTATTTCTTTCAACTGTTGTGGAGAAAAAGAGTATCAAAGTATTACCAGGACTATTTAATATTGCATTAAAGTTAATCAGCATTAAACATGAAATAATAGATCTCTTTCCCTACTCACCATAAGCACTGCTTTTTCCGTCTGTATTTTTAAGTCCACTCATATTTAAGGCTATATCATTTATGTAGATCATATTCTTTTCGCTTCCTTCCTACGTGCACACCTTTTGCTGTATGTCTGCTTTTCCTTGTGCAGGCTTCTATAGCTCCACTGCTATTTTCACTTGGAAGAGAACGGTTTTTCCCAGCACACTGGCTCAAGAGACTGAACTAGTATGTAATGATTTGAAAAAATAAATGTTACTTAGGCCAGCAAGCAGATGCTTTCTTTGAACTCTGCTAAGGCCTTTCCATCAGTCAGAGGTGATAAGTTGTACAATAATCTTGGGCTGCTTTTTATCTTTCAACAAGAATGACATAGTAAAAATGCCAGAATATCCACGTGCCCAGTTCACTGGGAAATATATGGAGAAGTTTGAACCTTTTTGGCTGTTGTTGAAGCTATTCAGATGAACCTATTTCTAGAGAACAATGTGGTTTGCAATTGTATTCATCTTCATTTTGTGGGAAGTGCAAATCAGTGACGTCTTAAGCAAAGAGTCTGTGATTACGTTAGAAGTTTTAAGACTCATGTTTAGTGTGTACTTGCTACTTGGTTAGGTGCATGTATACTGTGTAAAACTCTCACGAAACAGAGGCAGATCATCATAAATAACTCATTTTGTACCTGTTTGGGTATTATTTTCTGCAGGAAATCAATTCTAGAATATGAGCTAATATCCACCGAATTTTCCACAGTAATAGTATTGATAATAAAAGAAAACTTCATTGAAGAGAAAAGCAAATCAAGGGCATAAAAGTCTCATACAGTAAAGAAACTGCAGAAATGGATCAAAGATTTGACAGGAAGTTTAATGTGTACATAAGTAGAGGCTGACAGGAACATGCTGTGTGTGTCAAAGGTTCCGGTGATGGAAAACTGAAACACAGTGCTCACTGACCACAGCATGAGCCTTGACACACATTGTAAATAACCCAAAGATATATGACTGCATTAAGCAGTTGACTGGTGTATTAACAGCAGTAAATCTAGAACAGCAGAAATGGTTGGCATACAGGGCTTCCTCTGATTAATATTTGTAACAGACTAATAAGAGTAATGCAGCCGTTTCAGACTGGACTTCTCCACAATGCTGTTAGAGTTTTCTTTTCTCTTTCAGAGTTGCATACATGGATACTGGTCTCACCACAATTAAGCTGAAAGCTGAAGAGTCTTGTGGTCGACAGCATCTCATCACTCTAAAGTTCAATGCAAAGGTGAGTTTATGGGGGAGAAAATATCTTAAGGCTTCCTTGTAATAAATGGATGTTTCTTAATTTGAAAGGGTTTTGCAGAGTTGGTTTCTTAGTATATCTGTTCTGCAAGATAATTGGGGGGGGGGGGGGAAGCTGGTGTTAATAGAAAGTAGAGTTTTCAGACTTTATATTTAAAATTAATATTGCATTATGGTTATATGTAAGAATCTTTTCATATGAAACTGTGCATCACATTTTATGCATCAAAGCACTTTATGATATTGCAGTTATTTTACTGGGTTACAGACAAAGCCTCCTGGGAGACTTTGATTCATTATCGCTCCATCCAGAGACCATACATATAACAAGAAAGAGAGGATGGTGGGTTGCTTGTTTAGGAAGTCTTACTGTTAAAGCTATAGATGTAAAGATGTATGAAAAACTGACTATAGAAGTGAACTTCTTACGTTAAAGTTACTTCTTTTTAGTCTAAACAATTGTTTGATTTTGCTAGCTTGCAAAGCTATCAATTGTCTGATTGTGATAGCTTGCAAAGCAAATCCATGGCATTTAGTTCTTCCTGGTACTTAAAACTGAACTCAAATTGCAGTGTTTCTTCATAGAATTTCTCATTTCAAGATCTCTTTATCAGGAGCTATAAATAGCCAGGTATGGTGACAATTGGGTGGTAATAGCTGTTGTCTTCAGAAAATCGGTCTAAGGGGCAAAAATAGATCCAAAAATGTCTAAATATTGTTGTTTGGACTATCCTTGAACTGTCCTCTAGACTAATAATCTTGAAGACATGAGGAGTGGACTGAAGGTTAAATTTCACCTCCACAGACATCCTATATTCCTTTAAATACCTGGAGTTTTGAGTTTATCATAAAGCAATCCAACTTTACCTTAGAGGAGAAAAGCCCATGGAAAAAGGGCTGGTTAGGAATTAAGGTTGCTAAAGTGGATATTAAAAAGAGTATAACTGTCCTACATGCACAGACTAATGGATGCACAATTAATTTGCTATTAAATACATTGATGGAAAAGATATATCCAGAAGTACAATTATGGCTTATTTAGCATGCAGGGAGAGTGACCAGACTGTGTTGTCGTGATTTATAATGGAGCTGCTACCCCAGACTTAGTATGACACAAGCAATTAAGTGCAGCCTGTTGCCCCTAAGTTTTGTCTTGATTTTTATGGTGATGCAAGGAAAGTATTTCAACTATTTGGAAATATAAAACTGTAGGAAAAGTACAGTGCAATAGCCATGTGTACCAAGCAGCAGCTGTGTTCAGGCACTGTTACACTTAAGCATTGGCTGATTCAGTTTAGCCGTAACATCACAGAGAATAGAGAACAGAGATTATAATTTTCTGGGCTTGTGGAAACTTGTGTGTTTTCCTTATAGTAAAGAAATATCTGAATTTGAGACTTCTAATAGCAGAAGAAAACACCATCTAAGGATATAGTGTAAAAAGCGACCAGATTATCCAACGTGTCTGTTGTAACAAGTAACCATCAATCTTTTTCCTTTTCTTTTGTTTTCTTCCCAAGCAACTGTTATGATGAAGGATCAATTGCTTGTCCTTTTTAAACCATGTCTGGCATTTAAACTTGTCACAAGAGAAAATTCCTGTGTGAAATGTGGTTTGGGTGACATGGGGATTTGATTTTCTTTAAAATACGTATCTAAATAATTTGAAAAGACTTTGCTGAAGTGTTTTTTTTCTTTTTTTGAAGGTATTTCTTTTGAGAACCTTCTTTAGTAAAACTACACCCCAAAACGCATCTATTTTTGTTATACTGTTTCTTTGATTAAGGTTAGTATGTGAGCTAAACCTTTCCTCCCTAGCATATATGGCTGGCTCCTGCCTATATTCTGGCAGATGGGTTTGTTCAGCCCTGTCCTCATGGATGCCATGGAGGTAAATGAGTTTCTAAGCCTGTCAACAATGTTTTGGGGAAGAAACTCTTCAGTGATTTAGGAAATTCTTTTTCATAAGCTTATCATGTGTACTGATATAATCCCCATAATATTCCTTTGCCATCATTCTTAGCAGTTTGGGTCTGGTTTGAGGACTTTTCTTGTGTGCATTGGCAATATTTCCACCTGCTATCCATGTCTGAAGGTGCTTTGTGTTAGGAACTATCCTTTCAAAACACTTGCTCTCTGTATACTGTTTGTGAAGTGTCTAGGAAACTTGGGGTCATAATTTAAACTTGGAAGACGTGAGAATGGTCATAGCTAGGTATGTTAGCCAAATCATCTCCTACCCAATTTTGACTTGTATAAGTGATTAAGGTTAAGTCTTGTAAGAGGATATATTGTTTAACGCTCAGATTACATTTTGTGAACTAGTTTTCTGATTTATTTGATCCAGAAATCTTTATCCATTCACAATTTACATACATGACTAGAGAAGATTTGTGAAAACAAAGCGTGCAACTTCAAAAGTGTAAACCCAAATGCAATGGGCCTTATTTCTCAGATTTCATATCAGATCCCAAGGATTCTAACAGACCATTGCAAGAATTTGCATGCCATGTAGTATTCAGGATACTCTGATATTTGTCTGAATGGTTTGGGTTATGGAAATCCTTTTTCTAGATAAAGTTAGATGCATGCTAAAAAATACAATATAAACATTTGGTCTCATAACTGCTTAAGTTCTAAAGAGTAGGATGATTGCCAACATATGCATTTGAATGTAACTGTAGGAAATAGGATGGCACTGATATGTTCTGGTATAGTATATTAAACCACAATAATCTCCTGGGGAATCACTCCCCTTACATAGGATTTCACACTGCAAGGACGAAAACCGTCATGTACATATGTACAGAATCATCACATGGTTCTTGGCACTTACCTGGTGCACAGCACAATATTGTGCTCTTGAAGAAAATGTGACTAAAAATGAAGGGAAAAAGGACTGTAGGTTTTTTGGTTTGGGTTGGTTTTAAAGTAATGCAGAGTTAGTAGAAGCTGTTTGCAAGCACTTGTTCAAAGGCACTCTACAAAAGGCTGCATAAAATGAACTCGCCAGGAAAGTAACCACATAATTGTCTTGTGCTGCTGGGATTTAAATGAGGTAGCCCTAAACCTAATCCTATGGAAAAAATGTTTGTTCTAGGCATACTTTTATACATTGAAAACAAGTGTATTTCTATGCAAGCATTGAAGTATTTAATGCAAAATAATGCCTACAATACAAAACCAGTAACACTGCAGTGCTTACAGTAACACTGCAATAAGAGAAACAGAGCTTTTGTGGCTGTACATCTGCAAGCTGTAACTGCCTCCCCTCCAAATCACTTGTTTCACTTCTCTTGCTCTGTCACTGTTAACTTGTCTGCTACGGATATGATAAAAGGGAAAGGCACAGGATATTGAGGTTTTAGGATGTGTCTTCAAGGAGGAGATACCTAATGCAAACCACAGAGGAAGGCAAATTAAAAAGCATTACTGTAGAATTACGTTTTACATAAAATAAAGACATTTGAAAACTTAGGATCAATTGATTGCCATGTGCCTGATAAATAAGAAAAATATCTATGTGTACACATTTACTTTGGATGGAGAATGATAATGGGAAGCAGCACAGCTGAACTTCACCTCCTTTGCCTTAACTCTCTTTAATTCTGACAGGAAGCTGTGACTTCTTTTCCTGTCTCCCCAGATAAGGTTCTCTGTAACATTTTCGTGTACTAACACGATATAAACCCCAATACAATTTCTGTAAACCTGCTGTGTAAATCATTGGTAGAATTTGAAAGGTTGCACAGGACTAAAGGAGGCAACTTCTCAGGTGAATAAAATTTGGGGTAGATGCTCTTAGCAAGGACACTATTTGTAATTAGAGATTTCATGCCTTTACCAGTTTCCCCCACAGATTTCATACTGGTTGCTGACCAGCAATAGATTTACTGGTGTAATGAATGGCTAAACTGGAGCACCTCCCATATGAAGAGAGGCTGAGAAGGTTGGGGCTGTTCAGCCTGGAGAAGAGAAGGCTGCATGGAGACTTCATAGCAGCTTCCAGTATCTGAAGGGGGGCTATAGGGTTGCTGGGGAAGGACTCTTCATTAGGGACTGTAGTGACAGGACAAGGGGTGATGGGTTCAAACTTAAACAGGGGAAGTTTAGATTGGATCTAAGGAAGAAATTCTTTACTGAGAGGGTGGTGAGGCACTGGAATGGGTTGCCCAGGGAGGTTGTGAATGCTCCATCCCTGGCAGTGTTCAAGGCCAGATTGAACAGAGCCTTGGGTGCCATGGTTTAGTGTGAGGTGTCCCTGCACATGGCAGGGGGGTTGGAACTGGATGATCTTAAGGTCCTTTCCAACCCTGACTATTCTATGATTCTATGGTTTATTGGTGTAATGAATGGTTATTTTTGGAGTTAGCAAACCTTTTATAGCTTTGGATTTTTTTAATACAGCTATTTTTAATCTTCCTCACTGATGCCTTTTAATTTTGGGGGGGGGGGGGGGGGCAGCAAGTTCTTTTAATTTGGAGTATATGTTCATTCATCTCTTTCTAAATAGTTATCAATTGTTAAGGTGGTTTGGGTTTTATTTGTTAACTTTCCAGTACAGGTAAATGAGGAGGAATTTTGAATATCTGATGTTTTTGTCTCAAGTTCTGTTTTAATGCCTTTGTGAACACTGAGCACAGCAAACTGCGATTCTCCTGCCCTTACTGCAAACTGATGTATAAAACCTGTTCACATGTATTTCTTCTTTAAATTACAATGAACATTCATTACTATTCCTGAAAATGCTTGCCATACTGTTTTCTCTAAAAGCCAAGTTCTCAAGGTGCTTGAAGTGCTCATATTTTGTTATCAAATTGGGCATCAGTGTATTGGGCTGATTTTCCATGTTCTTTCTCTCCCTCAGTATCCAGCAGAACCCCCAGATTGCCTTGTGGATTTTCCGGTTCCATTTGCTATTTCTTGGATGCCCCAGGTAAACTGCTGTACTACCCATCTCTTTTGAGTAACTGAGATATATACACAATATGTTGGTGGTAATGAGGGGTTGGACTTTATTATCGAACTCCAGCTTTTTTTCCCTGTGTGCATTTTCCTTTTATACATGCTTATGTGAATCTAATACTACTGAACTCCTTATTCCTTATGAGAGTGGTCTAAATATTTTCCTTGCCATATAGATACATCTTGCAGGCTGTATGCTTTACACTTATACTGGCTGGAGTTTTCTTAAGCTGTTCATAAGGCTGAAATCTCTTTAGGAATGAAATTGGAGAAATATAGGCATGAGAAACAATTGTCTGGTAGTAAAGAAGCACCCTCTAAAGTTGAGAGACATTAAAAAAAGGCAGTCCCACAATTTATCCTATATAGTATTCATAATAAAATAAAACTTTTCCAGTTAAAATCAAAAGAACAACAGGAAAGTACTTAATAGAATCCTGATTTCATAGTTTAACAGATACTGTTAATATAAAGAACCAAGGGCCACTGTCTTAGTCTCTCTTGCATTATTTCATGTATCTTTTTCCCTTAATAGAGCATGTGTACTTGATTAAATGGATTTAAATGTGGCCACTTAGATGTAAGTTAATTTGAATTATCTCTAGAAAATAGTTGATGTTTAATTTCATTTCATTCAGGAAAATAGATTTTACCTAAACGATTACATTTCATAACTCTAACTCTCGCGAGGATTCCTACCCATCCATAAAGCCTGTCTTGATGGCACTAAATCTACATAGATTTAGTAGGGAACATGGGAAAAGGTTGCAGCAGAAGGGTGTGCATATAATTGACTGCAATGCTTAAGGTTCTGCACCTCACCTCACGTCCTCTGAGAACTTTAACAGCAAGAGTGGCCATTGCAAATGAAATATATATATAAATGATATATATATATATATATATATATATATAAAAACCCTAAATATATATAAATAAACGTATAATTAGTTTCACATATAATAGTAGGGTTTGATTCTCTGGTACAGTTTGGAACAATATAAACGGATACTGTTTGTCCCTTAAATTCTACTGGATTTCATACACTACAGGCAGGATTTCAAGTACTGTTCCTAACCTCAAACTCCATCCATACTTTTAATAGTATTTTATTAATTTTACAGCCTTGCAACTTCTGTTGCCTCAAATTAACACCGTTTCAAATATCCTTGACAGCCCTTTCTGCTGTGTTTACTGTTAGTCCGTTGAAAGCTACTAACTGCCCTTATGTTTTAATGAAGTGCTCTCAGAAAACATGATACAAAGCAGCCTTTTTTGACAAGATAAGGATGGGAGTGAGTGTATTAATATTGACACTACAAGTAAAAACCTAATGTTAAAAATATGGCTTTCTAATGCTTGAAGTCTTTATACAGTTGAATTATCTATGGATTATTTCTAAACAGTAGATGTTTGTATGTGACTGAAGACCCTGCTTTGAAATCAAGAGGTCCTAATTCTGGCTGCAAGCAGCCTGTTACAAAACCGAACCAAATACCAGCAGCTTGTGCTTTGTGCTCATAGAAATGCTTTAGTTGCCTGCTCTTTCGGGGAAATCGACCTTATCAGTGTAGGTGGCACAAACCTAAAGCTTCTGCATCAAAATGGGTGTAAGCATTGTGCAAATTGGGTTTACTTTCAAAATGCATTGAAGTCATTGCAGGAAGCAGTCCGCACACCATGGTAAAGTGAGGGTTAAGCTTAGAGAATGCTGGAACACCCTTTGTAGCTGAAGTGCTTAAAAATTAGGTTCTTAAAATGGAAAAAGAACACACTATACCTCTTATGTAGTAAAATAACATGAAGTTTTGATACTGTTAAGTCTTAGTCTTTAATATTTATTGGTATGTAGTGTAAAAGCTGACCAGGCTTAACTAAAATGATGCAATTGCACTATTAGAATATAAGCTCCTATGAAAGAAAATAGAAATAGATTTCAGGTAATTGGTTTGAGCTTGGTTTTCCCCACTTCCCTGTGTGTGCTGTTGCCTATTTCAGGGTCTTTTCAGTGCTCGTGGACTTTAAACTTGAGGGGTTGTTGGGTGGTTGGTTGGGTTTTTTTCTCCCTTTTTTTTCCTCTTTCCCCTCTGTGTAATAATAGATGTGGCATTATGGCATCCATATTAAAAACGGGTAATTTTCCTTATGGTCCCTGTCTTCCTGCTGGGTTGATAATGTTTTGATGTATTTTTCTTTTGCTCTGATGAGAGGTCTGCTGCTGCTGCTCTGACATATTCATTTGGATGAATAATTATAACTTGCACAATGTCAAGCTGAAGATGGTAGGGTTTTGTGCGTCATGACAAGCCTAGTAGCCAGTGCAGGTGTCTCACAGCATGAGCAGCAACAGCCAGTGTATTCTGGCTCAGAGGAGACATTTTACAGTAGTAAGAAATCAGCACCAAGGGCAATGCTGCTGCTGCTGCTACTGTTATAAGTGCCAGATAAATGCAGAGTGCTTCTCAATAACAAGTGCAAGAACATCTACTTATTTCAGTTATATTCTTTTTCTAAATAACCACACAAATGTGCTGTGTCCACATTTCAGCCTCACTAAGTGGGGTTCTGCAGCCTCAGGGCATCTTTATTATGCTGCCCTCGCATCAGGGTGTTGTTTCTGTACTGACCACTGCCCACCTGGTTGGCTACATGAAGGTCATGAGAGTGGGGATTAATGACTAATGAGGTTATGCAGCCGGCCAGCGCTGAAACCAGGATACAAGATTCTGAGGTGTAGCGATGTGAATGGGATCATGCTTTGGTTATCTTGATGAAAGCACAATAAAATGCATCATAATTGTGCTTTTTCTTAGCAAAGGAGCTTCACAGGCTAATACAGAAAATGGAGGTGGGTGACGAGGCTTTAGAAAGGTTTTGGACTGTTGTGTCTCGGGGATTGTTAAACTACTGTTGGGGAGAAAGAAACAGCTCCCAAACAAATCCAAAGAATCATCCATTATGTAGGAGATCCCTTTTCCATGCAGGAACTGTTCCCTTTATTAAATTGCTTTCTGTCAATGAATTCATAAGGGCAAGAAGGTACCAGCACCTGCAGTTGTGGCTGTTTTCCCTTTTCCATTATGCTTTAATTGCTTTAATTTTGGATAAGCAAATTTTGTGTTAGGAAGAATTCTTAGCAAAAAACCCCTCAGAATAAAGACCACATTTCTATCTTTTTATAAAAATATAAACGTGAATCAGTTGTACTGTATTTACCTGGATTAGAACTTATTTAATGCCATTTGATTCAGGTTTAGTTCATCCAGGAGTTGGAGCAGGTGTTTGAAACTGGGCAGCATGGCCATACAGGCGTATAGCGCTTCTTAAAAGCTACTGAGAGGCATCATGGGCTTTATGTATGGCAGGTGCAGACTCAAGTCTTTCTCCTTATTCTCCCCATCTGCTATGGCTCTAGAGATAAGCACCAAGAGTACAGTGATTTTTTTCCCACTTCTTATTCCTTTAATTGAAGAAAACTGCCTGGGCAACAGGGTTGAACTTGGGAAAGTGTTTGAATTGGAATGAACTTAAAGAGGAAAGAATTGGCATGAGAAGCTACCAGTGATGAGATAGAGAATGCAGAGGATAGAAATGGAAACAGAAATGTTGCAAAACTACAGGGTAGAAGGTAGGTTCCCCTCAAACAGATGGGTCCAGAACATCTGATTGTCACTGACCAAAGGAGTGCTGTGCATCCTAGCAGTTGTTGAAGTGAGCAGGGGACACATGTAGTCTGATAGCACAGAGGTGACATTTGGCTCAAAGCTCTCTAAAACTGCTGGAGAATCATCAAAGCTGATGTGTTTGATGTCCTGTTTTCCTGTCAAATAACCATTTCAGCTCCGTCTCTTCAAATACCCATGGTCAGAAGTAAAGATCACAGAATCGCAGCCCTCAAATTCACACTGAATCACTGTTCTGTCCAAGGACTCTGTTGGTATAACTTGTACCAGTATCTATCAGATTCTTGCCTCATAGTGTCTTGAGTAACTAGGACTGAATATACACTTGTGGAGAGGGAAAGCTGTCTGCATGAGTCCCTCACAGTGCCTTTTCACATGGCATCACTGAATGTGTGCTTTGTTGTCTGCGCTCACAACTTGGAAGTTAAGAAATGTGGAGAAGTGTTGAATGGTTGACGCTGTGACTATGGTCACAGGAGGCGATGCTCTAATAGAAACAGTCTCTTAAAGCCAGGTGAAGGGATCTTGAGCCCAGTATTCCAACCGACCCTTATCTCAGTCTGTTCTTTTTCCATATGAAAGCTCAGAATGAGGCCATCTAATCTGAAAATGTGTTTTGTGGTAACCTCAGGAATGGTTTTGGGCTGCTCAGTTGCTGTGGTGGGCACCATAGAGAGCATAAAGGAACTGTTGAAAACTTACCAACCTCACACTTGAAAGTGCTGCAGTGTGTCCTGGGTCTGTAAGGCTTTCTGAGGACCTTGGTGCTGTAATGGAGGGGAAGCCAGCTCTAGGTGCTGATGCAAGGTTTAGATTGTACATTAAAAATGATAGAATCCCAGCCTGGTTTGTGTTGGAAGGGACCTTACAGCTCATCCAGCTCCAACCCTTGCCACGGGCAGGGACACCTTCCACTGGAGCAGCTTGCTCCAAGCCCCTGTGTCCAACCTGGCCTTGAACACTGCCAGGGATGGGGCAGCCACAGCTTCTCTGGGCACCCTGTGCCAGAGTCTCAGCACCCTCACGGAGAACAGCTTCTGCCTAAGAGCTCATCTCAGTCTCTCCTGTTCTGGCAGGTTCAAGCCATTCCCCTTGGCCTGTCCCTACAGGCCCTTGTCCCAAGCCCCTCTCCAGGTTTCCTGCAGCCCCTTTAGGCACTGGAGCTGCTCTAAGGTCTCCCCTTCAGGAGCCTTCTCTTCTCCAGGCTGCCCCAGCCCAGCTCTCTCAGCCTGGCTCCAGAGCAGAGCTGCTCCAGCCCTCGCAGCATCTCCATGGCCTCTCCTGTGTAGTGTCTTCATTTAGTTTTAAGTTGTTGTGAAAGACGAAACTCCATAATGTCCTTTTTCTGTAAGGGATGTTTTGCCCGATGAGCATGGAAACCCAGCAGATACAGAGGTTTGGGTTTGCTCGTGCTCTGTAGAGCCAGGGCAGCCACTGACGATATCTTGGGTGATGGATGCCTTATTTTCCAATCACCATCTGACTTATTTCCTACAAATTCTGATCCATTTATACAAAGGTGACGGAGGAACAAGGAGCTTGTGCTTTTTGACATCGTTCCTGACAACTGTCTTGGTGTAGTGTAGACAAAGAAAAAAGCCTGATGGTCTTTCCTAGAAGCATGGGGCAATGACCAAAAATTAGTTGGTTAATCAAATAAAAAAGGAATGTTAAGAGTTTTCATGGTTTGCATGACAAGCATGCAGTGTATTTAAATAGCTATAGATGCATTGATGTATATAGCAGGAGACAGCTGGCAACATCAATGAAGCATGCAAATAAGATCAAATGAACAGTGCGTTAAGAAAAAAAAAAGAGATTTAACTACCTTTTTAAGGAACATCATTGAAAAATTACAATTAGTATTAAAATTAATTGGATTTTAAAACTTATCTGTGGGTTCTAATCCCTTGATGTTTCTTTTTTCTAGTGAAACCCTTTGAATTCCCAGAAGATAAAGATAAAAATGATTATTAGAGGATTTATCTGGATGTGATAGAGAAAAATGTACAAAATCAAAATGGAAAGCAACTGTTGCAAGGACCAGAAAATTATGCTATTAATTTAAGTGTCATCAGAGCACAAAAGATCACATTTCAGGACTGTGTGAAAATTATTAAAATACTGGAAATAATAGTACTTAAGATGAAGATATTATACCCTAAGATGTGGTTAAGTGACTGACACTACGATATCACTTCAGGTATTATAAAAGTAACAAAATGCTTTTAAAGATAATAAGCGTTACAGTTGGAGATTGGCAGTGTTCACACTCTCCTGCTTAGGTGCTTCCCTACTTTAATATAATCTAATAACAGCAGGGCAAAAAAAAAAAGGAGCATTTTATTTCCAAGCTACGCTGTTTCCTTCTAAAATGTGTGCAGAAAAGCTAAAACCTTGTTCCATACAAAAATCATAGTTCCTCATTGGAGAATGTTCCTATAATTCACTGCTGTTTGTCCAGGTGAGAAAGGAAGAACATCGTCACTAGCGAGTAAGGGAAACCATTCTGTGTTTTGTGTTATTTATGGACAAATACCTCTTCATTACCTATTTAATTTCCTTTTTGTTTTTGACCCCAGCAATTGCTTTCCAGGCTAAAAAATACCTGAAATGTGGCCCTTGCTACCTCTTTTTCGCTTTCAAAGCTTACTTCGCTGTGTCTTTCTCCAAATTGCAGAGATCCTCTCAGTTCTCTCCCATCCTTCCTGCTTTTTTACTCATGTATTCATTTGCTCACTTGTATTCTGTGTAAACCGTTTCAAAACACCCATTGGTGCTCCCAAACAATTCCTCTTTTTCTACTCTCGAGTTTCCCAATCTCGAACAATCAGAGAAAACAAGTTATTGGGGAAGAGTTTGTTCCCAGAACTCTTCACCCCTCCTTGGTCTCCCTTCCCTGCTGCCTTTTCTCCTGTCATAGCTTCACCTCTCCCCACAGAGCCACAGCCTGTGGCTCCTCATTCTGCTGCTGCTCTCCCCATGGCACTTCCCAGCTCCTCCATTGATTCCAAACTGGACTCAAAGCCATATGGGTGTTACTCAAGCACAACTCCCCTTCCTTCTCCTCCTTTTGTGGTCTTCATCTCCCTTCGGTTCCCTAAATTCAGGTTTATACCCTGTGGTCCCTGCCTTTGGCAAGGTGTTAATTTGGCTGCCCAGCATTTGCTTTACTTGCAGAAGCCCTTCCCTGTAGGAACAGTTACTGCTTCTGTGCTCAGTGGTCGCCAGGACACCTCTTTGGCATTGCTGTTCTCTGTGTTGTCCTGTACAATGACAGATCTTTCTGATTCCATCTAATCCACTCTCAAATACTGAAATCCCTCGAGTGTAATCCTCTGATTAGGAGACAGTTTCTCCTTCTCTTACCCTATTTACATGGTTTAAAACCTAATGTTAAGTACCTGTTTCTGTACTGCTTAATTTTGAGCTAATTATGACACTGCTAAGCTGCATTTCAGAGTCTAAAAAATGAATCAGCTACTTTAGTTATGTGGGTATTTCTGTGTATTTATATATGGTACCACCACCCTGTTGCTCACCTGAAGCAGAGAGAGAAGGAGCTGAATGTGAGACGCTTAATAGTAGACAATGAGGATTTTTACTTTCATTTTACTGTAGTTTGTTACAAGTTACAATACAAATCGATAGCTACTGGTTTTCCAAGGAGTATAAACCACTGTCAGTTCCAGGTCTGGTGTATGTGCATCACATTACAACCACCTGGAGTACGTGTTTGTACTTGGAACACAGTATAGTTTCAATTAGAAAACCTGTGAGGTTCCAAGTTGTATGCTGCCACAATACAAATGGATACACCCCTGATCTTAACACTTCTTACATCACCTGCAGTTTGGTTTTCATGGATATAGAATCATGGAATCATAGAACGGTTTGGATGGGGAGGGACCTTAAAGATCACCTAGATCCATACCCATTATAGATATGGCTGTAGGTGAGAACCATATGAAATTAGTTTTAACTTCTTTTCTTAGAGTTCCTTACTGGACATTTATAATCAGTTCCTGGTGGCACTGGAATCACTGAAAGAATTCTGGGATGCCATGGATGAAATAGATGAGAAGACATGGGTGCTGGAGCCAGAAAATCCCACACGGAGTGCTACAAGAAGAAGAATCGCTATAGGTATGGAAAGCTTTAAAGGAATGTGATGGATTTGAGGGGTGAAGCTCGGGATGCTGTTTGCTTTACTGATCTAATCAGATGGTGTTTCTGGGAGTTAGGAAAATGAAAGGAAGCTCTGTCTTCTTTTGTGTGTTAAATGACCCTGCCACAGAATGGCCAACCTGGTTTAGGATATTAATTACAGCTTTATGGTGCTACAGAAAACCTAAGTTTCTACAGGAAAACAGTGTGTGTTTGTAAATTACAAACATGGACCTGTCAGAAACTGAGGCTGTGCAGGAGAACTCTAGAAAAACCTGTATTTGTAAGAAAAATCAGCTCAGATGAAGCCCTTATCTCATTCACAGACCATTGCTTTAGGTTGATCCTGTCCTGGAAGAGAGAAAAGAGTGTCAGAGTGCAGTCAAAAGGGAGAAAAGGGGGTTAAAAGAGGCAAGTGAAAAGGACAAAGAAGTGGGAGAAGAGAGGAGATTGGAGGCTTACACTGTTAACTGTTCGATTCAGATGCTGATGACTGGCATTTAAGGTCTGAGTATCTATGGGATAAGGAGGCTTCTAATGGCAAAGGCGAAGCTTGCTACTGTCAGAGGGTAGAGATGGGAGGGAAATGTTACTTTTGAAAGAAGAGTTCTGATTTTTAGCTTAAATCCAAAACACCAAGAGGATATTGGAGAAATCTGAGAACACACAATGGGCCGAAGCAGACCTGAGCTGTGAGGAAGGAACGGAGCCAACGGGGTGCTGAAGCTGCTCCATCCCCAGGGACAGAAGAAGGGATAGGAAAGGAAAGGTTCAGCAGCCATGGGTTGGACACCGCTTTTCTGTGCCTGGCTTTGTCTTGGATCCATTGTATCTTGACACAGACTAAGGAAAAGCCTCAGGAGGCACCTCAGAGGAATTCAGGAGAGGGCACTATGGACTCTGGGAGCCCTTTGTCATCAGTCACACAGTCTTTGGTTAGGACTGAGCTTGGATTTCATTCATTCCAGTGTCTTCAGGGAGGGGAAGCCTCACGTACCTCTTAATGATAAAAGAACATTGGCCTTCACCTGGTTTTATTGAGAGGAGAATTTGCCGTGAGGTTTTGAACCTGGATCCAGACCATTTTTGAGCTGTTTACCCCTTAGGAATAACAGCCCTTCCGAGGGTGAGGGGACACCTTGTGCAAGAACATTTGCCATTTCAGAAGTAAGCCATTGTTCACTCCATCAATGAGTGCATCACTGAGTGTGTGTGCTGCAGAGGGGACTGACTTCTACTGCTTAAAATTGGTTTTAGGCTTCTCTTTTTGCCTGTAAAAGATAATGAATTAATAACAATTACATCTCTACCAAGATTTCAACAGGATTCTCATCTAGCTTGAGTTTGATCAGTCAGAAACAGGTCAAAGTGCTAAGGTTAAGACCTAAAGAATTTCAAGACTGGCAGGTTTTTTTTTTTTTTGATCGGTTGCTATTTTTAATTACAGCTCATTGAAATGTAAATATCTCCTATAGAGACTGATACTTTGTACAGTTAACTGAGATACCTACCAACTGTTATTATTTAGTGTAACGAAAATGAGTCTGAATTAAAACAATCATAGAATCACAGAATAGTTTGGGTTGAAGGGACCTTACAGCTCATCCAGCTCCAACCCCTGCCACGGGCAGGGACACCTTCTGCTAGAGCAGCTTGCTCCAAGCCCCTGTGTCCAACCTGGCCTTAAACACTGCCAGGGATGGGGCAGCCACAGCTTCTCTGGGCACCCTGTGCCAGCGTCTCAGCACCCTCACAGGGAAGAGCTTCTTCCTTATATCTAACATGAACTTCCCATTTCAGTTTGAACCCATTAAATGAAGCCATTTAAAACTGCTCCTAAAGAAAGGTTATGTTCCCATTTTTGACACGAACACTTGCCTGTCAAGCAAAGCACCCAGTGACTCTTGTGCTGTCTGTAGGGAACAACGTCTCTGTGAGTGTGGAGGTGGATCCTCGGCACCCAGCCATGCTCCCGGAGTGCTACTTCCTCGGAGCAGATCACGGTAAGAACACAGACCTGCACTGCTGGTTTCTCTTCCAGAATCCCATCTCTGCTGAGCACGCACTGGTCTAAGCTGTGGCAGACTCCTGGGGTAGACTGTACTTACACAGAGCTGGGAATTGAGCTGAATGGGTGTGGAGAAGGGTTTTACACAGTGGATGCTGGGGGTTTAACAGCCTAAATCCACAGCACGCTGGTTTGCTCTGCAGGTGATGCTGGTTTTCCAGTGCTTTCCAAGCACAGTTCCCTGTGTCCTACAGATTACCCATCATGTTCATATTGTAACAGCACTGCATATGCCCTAATAGTGTTTGAAAATACTTCAGTCTTTTACTCTGTGTCCCACAGCTTTTTGCCACTTTTAAAGGTAATGCAACCCTATCTTCAGCAGTGTGATATTTAAAATGATAGCGCAATGAATTCCCCAAACTAAAAGCAGTCACTGACTTATGTAGTTTAAGTGATTAAACCCCAGCCCATGCTTTCCCTTCCAGTGCTGGTATCTGAGGGAGGGAAGCAAAAGGGATGCTAAAGGTATGTAATGAGTTATGTATTGTGTTGCAGCGGTTAACCCCTTGAGAACCAAGCTGAACGACAACATGCACTTGTGGTAAGTACTTTTAAATAGCACAGCTTTGAAACCGAAATGGAATTTGCTGTTCCTTGTGTTGACTTTTCTCTCTCTCAATCCTACCTGCAGGGATCCAGAAATCAGTTTATTACAAAACTTGAAAGACCTCTTAGAAATCGATTTCCCCTCTCGTGCTGTGTTAGAGAAAAGTGTAAGTTGCTTTTTGGTAATGATCAGTCGCTATTCCTGAATAGGTAACAGTTAAATGGTCACTTTACAACTGCCAGCAAAAAGAAGAGACTTAAAGGAGAGGTAATTGCATTAATATATTGTCATAAGGACTTCTGGACTTCAAGCAACAACTGTCAGTGCTTGTTAACCTGTGATTAGAGGTGCTCACTTCCCTGTGGCCTTCCTAGCAGTGAGGCCATTAATAACAGGCTTCACTATTAAAAGGGAAGGAGGAAGTTCCAGAGTAGCTAATGAGATGTGGAAAACCCAAACATTCTGTTATGGATGCTGATGACTTAAGTTCTAATGAGGTGGAGCTGCTCAGGGGGGACAAGAGGCCATCCAAATAGCACTGCAACACTGGATTATCAGCTTCACTTCCACTTGTGGAATTCTGACATTAATATCTGACTGAGGGTTATGCCTGATGCTCACATGTAATGACAAATCATTGTGTGTGAGGAAAAAGAAACAACAGAGTATGAAAATGCCTGTCAAAGTAGATGTAATTCAGTGAGGGGATAAAATACAACCTGGCTTTAGATGCACAAGGCTTCAATAGTCTCAGTTTATGCCATAAGGGTATAAACATACCGATTGACAGCAAAATTTGCAAAAGCAGAGACCAATAGATGAACGTGTTGGCTGTGTTACCAGCTCTGTTTCTTCCTTTGGGGGGGCCTGTAAGCTAAACTATGTTGTATTGTAAGGATTTTGCCAAGGACTGTGGAATCTGCTATGCTTATCGCCTCAACGGCACTACTCCAGATCAAGTGTGTGATGACCCCCGCTGTGGACAACCCTTCCACCAGGCTTGTCTGTATGAGGTACAGTAACAGGACAGACTTTGTTCATTGACTGTCAGACTCTGGAAAGCAAGTGTTGCCCACTTGAATTTCAGAAGCAGCAACGTCCTTGAATGAGCGTTACAACCATCACAGCCTCTTTGAATCACAGAGCCACAGAATGGTTTGGGTTGGGACACCTTCCACTAGAGCAGGATGCTCCAAGCCTCATCCAACTTTGCCTTGAGCACTGCCAGGGATGGGGCAGCCACAGCTTCTCTGGGCACCCTGTGCCAGCGCCTCAGCCCCCTCACAGGGAAGAGCTTCTGCCTAGGAGCTCATCTCAGTCTCCCCTCTGTCAGGTTAAAGCCATTTCCCCTTGGCCTGTCCCTACAGGCCCTTGTCCAAAGCCTCTCTCTCATCTTGTAACCCACACATCAGGCATAAGCTGTCTGTGGAGGGGAACCTGCCTCACTTTGTGCTCACACAGACTCTGCCTTGACACACACCATGAACTCTGTTTGGGAGAAATCCCCAGTAATAGGTAGTTCTTAAATTTGATAAGAAACAAATGTGAATTTTAATCCACTTACTTGTGTTGCAGTGGCTACAAGGTCTTCCTTCAAGCAGACAGAGCTTTAATGTCATCTTTGGTGAATGTCCATATTGTAATAAGGTAAGGAAAGCCAAAAAATGAGTGACTGAACTAAACCACGAGTGGTAGCTCAGATACAGGCAAAACCAGTAACAAAGATTTTTCTAAAATGGAATTTGTGGCTATGATCTTCCCTTTATACTGTGGAATAAAGAGAGGAAAACTAAATTCCCACACATTTAATGCATCAGGATTTAACCAAAGGTTTGCTGAAACAGTACAAGTTACCAACACACCGGTGTCAGTAACTGAGCCTCACACCCCGTTGTATTTCATGATACATTTCTAATATTGCTGTAGCAAAGGTCCAGTTTCAAAAATAAAGCAAAAAGGAATCCTACCACTTGTAACACAGAGGAGCCTTGTTCAAATGGTTCAGTGTATGTGTAACTATGGAGTGCAGAACTTACCCGGGAAGGATCTGTATTGACAGGGTTATTTAAACATCTTTTTCAAGCCACTGACATTGAAATCTTCAATGAAGAAACTCTGAGAAGAAACTGTGTGATGGGAGCACCACCACTCGTGCACTGAAGCCCCCAAGATCTTGCCATCAAAGAAAATACAAGGAAAGTACTATCAGTAGCAGGAGTACAAGTATTGCTGTAGCGTAATGGTACGTTCTGTCAGTAAATGCAAGCCTAAATACAGTAGGAAGAGAAGGACAAGTGAAGTCAGAACCAGTTTCTTGCCATGGCAGTGGGTAATCCACAGTTAAGAGTTGATCGTGTTCCTTTCTGGACTCTGAGAATAGTGCTTGGGGGGTGAATGGGGGCAATTCTCTTGCAGGGTCTTTCTGCAGGGAAAAAATAGTAATAATTACATATGATATCAAGATGTGAATCAGAAAAACAAGGATATCAAAGAGGACATCCAGTTATCCTAAAGGAAGCAATACCAGTCTTACAAAGCCTCAGCTCTGGCATTTCTAGGTAGAAGTATATTGTATATTAAGTGTATAACATCAGGTATGATTGAACACCTTCTCCAGAGCCATCCTCTATATTTTACTGAAGTCAACAGCTGAAATCCTTCTCTAACTTGTTCCCAAAACAGTGAATATTTAAGTCTTTAGTGTTTAAATATGTAATGTAAAACTACACTTTTTATTAGTGTTCCTGCCTAATAAAGCTTTAGCCTGGAAACCTTCAACCTGAGTTTGAAGTCTGATTTGCTGTTTTAGTTTGTGTAGGTTTTGCCTTTCATGGTGAAGCCAAGCCTGTGATTTATACAGACAGCATGACTATGTAGTATTTATGTGGGGTCAGTTCTAGTTGGTTGAGGGGCGGCTGGGGGATTTTAGGTCTCCAGAAGTAATGTCATCCTTAGCTTACCCTTTTAGATCTCCTTTCTGGGAGGAAAGGAAATCTACCAGAAAGGAATGTGTCCCTCACACATCCCAGACTTAACCATTTTTTCCTCTGTCCCTCAGCAAAACTTTCAGCTTTGATTTCCTTTCCCATTCACAATAGGGTATTTTTTAGCAATACAGCCCACAATTTCAACCTCAGCAATAGGATTTTCTTCAATTCATAACCTAAATTGCATCTTTCTAATATAAAATTTCCTGCCTTCCTGTTTTATTCCTCTTTCAAATTACTGACAGACATATCTGTTCTTTTTCTTTTAATTAAATATGGGCCCCATCTGATAGACACTAGTACACCCACCGTAAAGGCAGCTCATAGGTTATTTTTCTTCTCTGCTTTATGTTGTTTCCATATTGTTTTAATTAATAGATGTTAATTATAAAGATATATCATTATAATAGATATTACTTGTCTTCCTCATTCTGTCTTTCCCAGTTCATCTCACAAGTGTCCTACCCTTCTTGTCCTCCTCCTCCTCGCAGTCAAGTGTTCCCCTTCCAGAAACAATATTTCTTGTTTTAATTTATACCTAGACTATAACTGCTTTCCAGCAGCCCCAGCTATGTGGAATTTGCCTGTTCTTCCCCAGAGATAAACCAGGGAGGAAGAGAACTCCCCCTCCACGTTCTCTATTCATACCTTTAGTTGCACCAGGGGCACCATCCCATCTTGGTGTCTGAGTCAGAGCATGGTAGCTACAGTTACCTGCTCCACAGCTGCCTGGCAGAGGTGTGTGGCATTGCTCTCTGCAGGACACTTGTCAGCTTCACCCTCCAGCTCCTGCATGAACTGGTGGGTTTTTCCCTGCTTTGTAGCTGAATCCTGAATTTTCCCAACCTCAGTTCTCTACACTGTCCTATATAGCCCTGCTTTACCAATCTCCTCAATTATGAAAGGAAGGGAGAGGAGTCTGCAAAACATAACTAATGCAATCCTGCCTTTTTTCCTTCCCCATTTGAATATCTTAAATGTTACCTGACATCCATTTTAACTCTCCTATCTTATTCATAATATTCAGTACCACAGAACGGCTCTACACAGATGCAGCTTTATTAATCAGATTGGAACAGCAGCTTTTCCTTCATAAAGACTAAATAAAGCTACAAATACAATATAAATACCAAACCCTATGGGGGAAACCCAAAGCCTGGAGTTACTCATTGGAGTCAAGATCTACAACCCATACTTACTATATGCTTGCTATTGTACTGAACAGGGGAAGTTACACCAGCTCTTTTTCTTCCCTATGTCATGCTGGAAACCTAGATCTGGCTCCTTTTCCGTATCTACATCTTTCTTAGGACTATAGTCCACTTGAGGACTGGGAAGTAGCACTGGAATATCTATTGCAAAGCTGTATGTGTTAACTCTGAGTCACTGCTGTGTCAGGTCTCTTGGCTACCTTGCTGTCAGCACATCTCCAGACCCCGCTCTGCTCACCACTTGACTGCCTGACGCTCTCGGGTACAGCTGGGCTTTTCCTGCTTCCCTCTCCCAGCTTGTACTGGAGACTCCAGGCAGTGACCAGCAAACTGCTTGAAGCAAAGAATTGTGCATTAATCATAAAGCTCTCTTTAAAGGTGCATTTTTGTGCTTATCAGCAATCGGCTGCATTTCACAAGCTATTTTTCTGTCTGAAAGAACCCCAGAGGAGCATCCCTTTGTTACAACACACATTTAACTCCACAGAAGCAGCACAGGGTGATTACCAACACATGCTTCGTTCTGCATTAGTTTTACTAAACCTTGATTAACTTCTTTCATCAACTTTTTCATGTACAGCTGCAGAGTAAGACTGAACACATCCATTCAACTCTTCCTTTTATGTGGTAAATTACCAGGAATATATGAGGTGAGTTAGTTAACTGCTAAAATCCTCAGCTTAAGAAGTGAGAATTTAAGAACATACTTGAAGAGTGCTATGAAGTTTTCCACTATGAAGGAAACTGCTGCAGTAAGATTCTACCAAGAAAACAAAGGGAGGCTCTCATTTCCCAACACTTCTATCTGCACACTACTCACAGGGCAGCACTTTACAACCAAACTATAGAGAAACTAGAATATTAAGTTTCCTTATAGCAGGACCAAGCAACTGTACCCAAACTTTGAGTGTTTGTAGCCAATGTCTACTTTGTACACATTGAGTTTGGGCTCAGTTTGAGTGGTGTGAGGTTAGTTTTGTCTGAAACTCCTCATGTTCAGGGTGCTGTGCCTGTTGTCAGGGACCATCAAACCCTCACCTTCTGTGCCCGGCTGGGCTCCTGAATCGTGAGTGGCCTCTCCTCAGGCTGGAAGTGCTGGCGGGTCACCCGAGCACGGGGCCTGCTCAGCCCGTTGGGTTCTTCCTCCTTCACCTTGTTTTGCTTCTGTGGCACCGGTTCCAGGGAAGGCTTCAGTAAGGGACCCTGTTGAAGCACACGCAGCAATTCTGTATGCTGGGTTCAGTAATGTTCAGCTACCACAGGTACCATCCTGCTACTTGGACCTGTCAGGTGTGAGCAGTGCTCTGACTGCACTTACTCTTTGTGCTCACAAGAAACTCAGAGTTTTATGTTTGGACTAACAGGAGCCAGGAAGCAGTTGCCACCTTCTGGAGCCTAGGACAGAGCACGTGGCTCTTTTCAAGCACTCCTCTTCCTTGCCCACCCCAAAAGGTAGACATGTTGCTAAAGGAGCTCCAGGAGGTGCCACACATCACTGCAGTGCCCAAATCCTCACCTGCTGAGGCTCTGTTTGGTGAAGCATCCTGTTTAATCTACTTGGCTTTTCTTCACTGTGGGGGTGTTTGTTTGTTGCCCCAGCACAGGCTTTGTTTTGGCAGACGTATTCCTCATATTCCTCACCTTCCATCTTCTTTTGCTTCTGCTGAACTGGTTTTGGTTTAGGCTTTGGTAAGCGAACCTGCTGATGGACAGTAAACAGGTTTGTATGTTACAAAAGTCAGTGTTTCAGAAGGAAAAGTGTTCCAGCTTTAGTACTGAGAACAGAGAATAGGAGAAAGCTTTCATCTCTCAAAAGAATTGTTTTCGGCATTTTCATTATCAATAAATGCCTTCTTTGAACAGCACAAAGTTGGAATTTGGAAAGGATGCTCTAAAATAAACCTCAGGTATGGATTTCAGACCATTCACTAGCAACCTTCACTGGGGATGAAGTCAGGAGGCTACTGATTCATTGACAAGTAGAGCTGGAGGCATTTCATGCCACTGGACTGAGTGGCCAAAGCCCTCAAAGCAAGATAACCATGAAGTCTTCTGACTCTGGTAATCTAATTTCAGAGTGAAGGGTTATATTCCCAAAGATGTAAGTGAGGAACACGCAGTAAATAGTTGCTTGGGTTAACACAAGCTTTTTCCAGCGTTGCTTGAAGCAGTAAGTATCAAATGATGCCTGGTTTGGCTTTTGTGTCTTGGAAGACAAACGTAGCCAAAACACAGGCTGTATGTCACATGCCTTTGGTACTTCTGGCACACCAACAACCCTCTAACTGTAACGTTTGCGTATGGGCCTCTGCAGCAGCTGGATCCGAATACAGCACTTGAAATAATGAGCTGCTTTTCTGTACTGCAAATGAAATACATGCAGGAGACAGAACCTGCACAAACAGAGCACCATTAGAAGTGCCAGTAGGCACTTCTTGTATTGCTTAATCCAAAACACCTTTTAAGAACATAAACCATAGTTCTGCTCTGTGAAAATCACTCGTGTTCAGTGACATGAAGGTGTATCTGAACAACAACTCACGCTAGTTTTGGGCTACCTCAGGACCTAACACTGCAGCTGGCCTCAGAAATGGAGATGCCAGGGGAGTCTCAGTGCCACACTGACCCCTACCTGAATGCAGGGACCCAAGCTGCTTGTGTCACTGCACCGAGCCGGAACAGCTCATCTTGCTGACAGCTCTGGTGTCTTCACAATGTACACACATACCCCAAGTGACAGCATCACTTTCAGAGCAGGGCTTACAGCACTAGTGAAAATACATATGTTTTATCCCTAAAAATTGCCATATTCCCATCTAATATAAATGACAAGCCATTAATTTTCACTATCAGATCTACAAACTGCAGCAAGCACTCAGCTGGCCTCACCACACTTCAGCTGGCCCTAATGCCAACGCTTCCACTGCAGGTGAAAATGCTGAAAATATTTATCCAGTGCCAAAAACTGGGGAAAACAAGTTTGATAATTAATGCAATTAATATTTTATCACCTATGTTTGCTGTATGATTGGAACAAAGAGCCAGGACGTAGGCGCTGCTACCCTTTTTATGTCACCTCGAGATTAGATTCATGTGCTATATACAGGGAGCTGCATCTGAAGACTCATGTTCTGTAGCAATTCCTATTCACATCTCCTTCAAGCAGCTTGTGCTACAAGATCCCCTTATTGGTATTTATGGGTGTTTACTGGTGTTCAGAAGGGAATTAACCCCAAATCACCTCTTCCCTGTGTACCACACTGGTACAGGTGGATTTGACAGGTCACCTGGAGGCAGATTCTGCTCATAAGCAAGAAGTGAGGAGACAGGGGATTGTTTGTAGTGGCTCCCACTATTCTGAGGTTGCTTCTTTAATGGGAGAAGTGTTTGGTGAATAAAAGGAGAGGTGGAAAGGGAACGCAGAGATGAAAAGAGTCAGACCAAGGATAACTACAGACAGTGCTGAGAAGAGAGGCAGTGGGAAGTGCCTGCCTGTCATCGAACACTTTGTCAGGGCTGCAGTGCCAGAGTGTACCAGGCCTTGGCTATCCTCGACAGCCTGAAAAACAGGATTTTCTGCACACAGTAGTAAATTTAGACAAAGTTCAGTTCTCTGCTCTCCCTACTTGTATTTAAGTACTCCTGAAGTCCTTGGAATAACCCTAGAAATCTCTCTGCAGCTGTTTTGCAGTGGATGTTACAGGAAACGTGTGCACATAAGTGGCAGAACTGGCTGAAGAAACACACTCAAGTGAAAAATAGGTGATGGCTGGAGCAGCACTACTGTGCTGAGGAGCAAGACACTCAGCATTAAACGTTGCTCTGAAGCAGTGATGACAGGTGCCAGGATTTAGTAATATGCAGACACACTCTGTCTCTGATCTTGTTCTTGGCCATCAAAACCAATTCCGCTTAGTCCTACAGTGCAAGAGCGCTGATCGCTGACACTCCGCATGCACGGGTTTTGTAGTGGGGTTGTGCACTTGCAAATAGCAAGAGCTACAGCAGCTTTTACAGGCTGGAAGGTCAGGATCATCTTTTCTGAAAGCACTGTCACGTCTTAGGGCAGGCAATAAGAAGAAAACAGATTGACTATTCAGCATCTGACTAAGAAATCAAAGCCTCCTATGAAGCGGAGATCCAGGAGGATCAGCTGGGGATGGGGTCACTGCTGGCTGATACCTCAGTTCTGTTCAGAAAACAGCGCAAACTTTATTTAAAGCTTCTCAAATCAGTGAGGACAAAGTGGTCACCATCAGAACAAGAGAAATAATGTCCCTGAAACAGCTTTTGGGCTTGTTAAAAGTAAACCTACAAGTGATAAACCCAGAAAAGTCAATAAAATTGCTCAAATAAGTCTGTGTAATTACCAAGATCAAAACCCGGTGGCTTTTTATTAAACATGAACTTTTGTTCTGCCTCCCATCATACGTAAATAGTGCTGACAATTGGTTTGTGAGGCACTTGCTACAATAAAATGTAATTGTATCATGAGAGAAAGGTGACAATCAGGAGATCATGAAAAAATTACATATTCTCACTGGTGGTTAATTAGCCATGCAAAACCCCCTCAAACAGATATTCTCTTCTATTAGGAATGATTACTATGCAGGCCTACAGATGTCAATACCACAGTCATTCAAATACTTCTTTCCCTACTAATTGAAGGTTGTAAAGCTCTGGTGCCAAGGTTTTGCTTCCAAAGAGCTAATTTATGACTAGAAGGATATTTTATGTCTTCAGTTGCAGCAGCTACAAAACTCAGCAAATCAGAACCATCTGTGCACTGATACTTGAATCACCATTCATCTTGCAGCCGATCAGTCACATTAGTTTGCATCCTGCATTCTTGGCTCACGTACGCTTGTGATGGTCCAAAGTTCATCAGAAATATTAAGAAGGAACAGGACCCTGACCCTGCCTTATCGCCCACGTAGCTGAGACAGGAGCAGGGCTCTTGCATACAGGGGGTTTCCAGGCAGAGGTATGACGGGACTGACATTTCACAGCAAGTCCAGTAAGATTGTTAATTACCTCTATCTCCCTTTATTAAAGCACAGCTTTATTAACCACATAGTTTCAGACTTAAAAGCACAAGAGGAAAATAGAACACGATAGCTGCCACTTTCCAATTCAGTGTCAGCGCATCACGTAGCGCTGCATACCAATAGCACAGTTAAACCCTAGGATAATGCCTCCTCCCCATCAGTGGCTGCAGGAGGGTGAAGGCAAATGACAAAGAACGGTTTGAAAGGGAGAAAATGAATTAAATGCTTTCACTAATAAAGGTAACTTTGCTTTTAATCTGGAGCGAAGGAAAAACCTGGCATTCGGGCTCGTCTTCAAGATGTTAGCGAACAAAGTCCTTGACTTCCCCATTATCCTGAAAGTAAATCATTCTCCACAGACCTACCGCTTTGAAGCAAGAGGCTGTAGGTCAAAAGGACTCATGACAGTTCTTCCTCCTTAAGGGTTGCCATCCCACATTTTAGCAAAGCCAGGGGAAACAGGAATTAACAAACATGGTGTATTTAAGGCAAAAGAACTGCTGTGTCAGTCTCATTTTGAGACCTTAACCTATTTCCTCTCCTACAAAAGAAAAGGCAACAATCAAACAGGAGATGTCAGAAATAATCCCAGACCTGCCTGCCTTACTTTGGACACTTTAGGAGCACTGTGATTCCTTGTGCACGCTGCAGCGGAAAATTCCAGAGGGCCATCGTAGCGAATTCCACTTGACTCCAGTCCATCCAGCAGGATTTTCTTGAGCACTTGATACTTTGGCTTCTCATCATATGCTAAGCTATAAACACATGCCAAGAACTTGGAGAGTTCACCTGTGGAGCATATTTTAATGTACAGTTCACTTGGTGTGGACATAGAACTTCAGAAAGAATTTCATGCCAAAATGGATGCAAATCCTACACTGGAAATGGGATGACACCACTCAGAACACAGACCTGACAACATCTGATCTTGTTTGGATGAGAAAGGAAAAGATAGACTTGGATAAACAAGGTAACCCTTATGGATAAACAAGGAAACCCTTAAGGCCTGTGTCTTGTCATGTATTAATTCATGTAGCACCAAAAGTTATCCAAGGATAAAAATTAATCAAAATACTTTATCAATATTGATAGTTGTGTGTAAAATAGAAGCATTTTATATTTGATAGATCGTAATACTCCTTTAAATATTAACTACTGTCAACAGCACTTTTAATCTGCATAGATATTGTACTTCAAATGCTTTGGAAAAAAAACAGGTTTTGGTTTTTACTTCTGATACTTGGAAAAACACTGGTTTTGACACTGCATCCTAAAGCAGCAGCATTATCTTGCTGTCATTACCAAATGGCTCTAGAAGCGGAGGCCATTCAGGTTACAGATAAGGGAGAACTTCTTTACTGAGAGTCGTGAGGCACTGGCACAGATTGCCCAGAGAAGTGGTAAATGCTCCAACCCTGCCAGTGTTCAAGGCCAGGATGGACAGAGCCTTGGGTGACATGGTCTAGTGTGAGGTGTCCCTGCCCATAGCAGGGGGGTTGGAACTGGATGATCTTAAAGTCCTTTCCAACCCAAACCAGTCTGGGATTCTGTGATTCTATGAATGGGCAGAAATAATGCTGGTAGGAGAAACATACCGGGAGGAAGCAAACTTGTCTTTCAGTTGAAGACCCACATGTATCCTAAGACTGGAGAACTACACCAGGCATTAGCATCTGGTAAATCCCAGAAGTAAAGATTTATTAAATACATATGCACATCATGGATATATTTTATGTGATAGATGATGTGTTCCAATAATTCCAATACAGAAATGCTGAGAAAATAAGTGAATAAATCACAAAGAGACAGTGACCTTTGAAGGAAGTTGGGGATTTTCCCTGAAATACTTCTGTATTTCAGTGAAGGAAGAACAAGACAAACCATCCATCCACTTGCTTTTTCAAACTCTGAATACTGAGCAACCAACCTTTTGTAGACAGTTGCTTACTATTTCCATACTAACATACTAACATATTAACAGCTACTTCTGCTTCTAAGATAGGCACTGCTCCCTCACATCTGGAATTACACATGGCTGAGGTCCCTTTTAGAATCATAGAATAGTTAGGGTTGGAAAGGACCTTAAGATCATCCAGTTCCAACCCCCTTGTCATGGGCAGGGACACCTCACACTAAACCATGACACACAAGGCCTCATCCAACCTGGCCTTGAACACCACCAGGGATGGAGCATTCACAACCTCCCTGGGCAACCCATTCCAGTGCCTCACCACCCTCTCAGTAAAGAACTTCCTCCTTATATCCAATCTAAACTTTCCCTGTTTAAGTTTGAACCCGTTACCCCTTGTCCTGTCACTACAGTCCCTAGTGAAAAGTCCATCCCCAGCATCCATGTAGGCCCCCTCCAGATACTGGAAGGCTGCTCTGAGGTCTCCACGCAGCCTTCTCTTCTCCAGGCTGAACAGCCCCAACTCTCTCAGCCTATCTTCATACGGGAGGTGCTCCAGCCTCTGATCATCCTCGTGGCCTCCTCTGGACTTGTTCCAACAGTTCCATGTCCTTTTTATGTTGAGGACACCAGAACTGCACACAATGCTCCAAGTGAGGTCTCAAGTTACGTCACTCTATGGCACACACCACAGATGAGACTGATGAAGCTTTTTATACGACCTCACACTAGGGTTGAAAACACAGCCCTCAATGCCTATTTCATCTCCTTAGTGCTTGTTTATGGGATAATGCGGGGAAGCAGCAGAAAAAGTTCCTGTGAAGCATTCCAAGCATCTCCTACCAGCAAGCTAAATATAGATAGTGCAGGCTGAATCCTTCTCTTGGCTAGGTATGGGTAAGAGTGGTGCACACAGGCTTGATGGGAAGAGGTTGGTTCAAGGATGACTTCTGCTTGCACACGACAGTTTGCCCTATGACTGGTCATACTGCACCAACTCAGGCTTTAAGATGCAAACCTTTGCAATTGATATAAGTGAGGACTTTGTTAACTTTGTGTTACTTTTACTCTACTTAAGTCTTCATCCCCCAAACACAGGAAGACCCTGAAGTACTTTCTGTAACAGGCTAAAGAGCTATGTGGTACATAGTGCAAGTATACTTACGACAGCTGCTTCCAGAAGAATCCCATTCCATCACTGAATCTGGGAGCTCATCCATAAGTCTGAAACAACAGGAGAGTGCAACAATTTAATGTGGTTTTGGAGCAGGTGATTCTTCATTTGGGATTTAGGAAGACAGCAAGTCTCAATTCCAAGCGGAGTGGACCTCCGGGATAGCTAATGATTCACAGTGCTGCTTTTAAAACAAAAATCTCCTTTTACCAGCTATAGCTTTAACTCTTTGGAGACTGCTGATTTCACCGAGATGGGCTTACAGTCTGCACTTTAACATGAAGTTTTTCTTTGCAGCTGTTTTAAGCTTTCTAAACAGATAAAGCAGCATCCTTGGAGCTGAAATGGCTTGTTCTGATTTCAGCTCAGTGATTAATGTCTGTATCTTGGAATTTAAGAGGCAGTACCGGTCTGCCTACAAGTCATTTGGCATCAGCTCCTTTCTGCCACGCAGCTCCTGGGTGATGGCTGTCAAAATTACAAGCAGGCCTGACAGGGCTGAAAGGGGAGAGGGATGTTAACTGACCTCAAGCTCCATGCTCTTAATAAAGCAAAGGGCATGGCCACTGGTATACTTTCCATCTACCTAGGAACAGCAATAGCCAAGAACGATGGTGCTAAGAATCAATCACACCCTAAAAGCAAATGAAGTAACAGCAGCTCTCATCTTTCTGTATGCATGAACCAGGAGCATCTCCTAGGCCTCTGGCCACCTCAAGAAACCCCACTGCCCTGAGAAAGTGAAATTGTCACCTCAGTCTGGCTGCTAATCCTATTAAAGGATTTGTTTAAAGTTTGTTTAAAGGAGCCATAAAGCTCCACCAATAAGTAACAGGGTGCATTCTCTAATGCATGAAGTGGGGGTACACTGGGTAATAACCTTCCCGTCAGTGATCTGTTGTTTAGTATCAGCAATAGTGGATTCTATTTTGGGGAAATGAAGCATTTAAACGTTTTCCTGTAACCTAGCCTGAATTTCCATTTGAACAGAGCCTCTCCTCTAACTATTGCATAGCACAAACATTTCTATATTCAAATATACCAGCAGACCTTAAATATCCCCTGAGCAATGCCCAAAGCTTTGTCACCATTGCCTCATTGCCCCAGCAGTACCTGGAGGAGACTAAGAACTTGCAGCGAAGGGATGAGGAGATGAGACAACTGGTGAACAGCAGTTGGAGGCTCTGCCCTGGCTCCTGCCTTTCACTGCATCCTATCTGCCAGGCCCAGCTCCTCTTCCTCACCATCACACAGACTCCACAGCAAAGGTCTGGCATGCTCAGAAGCAACTCAGCTGTGTTGCTTAATGTACTTACTAACTTAGGAGCGACTCGATAACACACACATATATATCCAGGTATCTACTTCTGGCCTTTAAAAACAGCATTGGCATTAAAAATTATGATAAATAAAATGGGATGGCCTGGGCAAATGACCTAATACCAAACCCATAACGCATTAGATTAACTGGGTACTTCTGATAAACAGAATCTCTATCATTTTGTGTACATCTCCTGGAATCATTTGTTTGCCCAGCATCCTGAAAACAATAGGAACTTAAGGGTTAACCACAAGGGAAGAATTAGTGAAGCAGCTTGATTGATTAAATAGATTTAACATTGAATTGTGTAAGTGTTACCTTGCAGGGGGTTGTGTAATGATCAGAACTTCTAAAGAAGAAATATTAAGCATAACATGCGATGTCAACATTTACAGATGCAATCTGTATTATCCACCGTCTGCAGGCTAACCTTTCTCTCTGCTGAGAGCCAGTGCCACACTGAATTTGCAGATTGATTTCTGTGGATCAGCTATCCCTATTGTGTACCTCTGTTGTGACTTGCCCTACTTAAAAGTTTGCTGCCTTCTCCAGTTGTGATGTTACATTTACGGGTAACTACCCTTCTGTGTTGCGTTCTACAGGCTGCACTGTACCACATGCAAGTAACTCTCTCGAGTCCCAACTGTGAAAGCAGATAAAAGAAAAACTACTATACTCCATTGCTTTAGTAAGCTCTAAATAAGTCATGCTGGGACAAGGGAAAGATTTTAATCAAGTTCTTTAGTATTTTGGTATTAAATTGTTTCTAATGGCAGCATGCTTATGTAACATGACAAACCTACATAAAACCAGCTGAAAAATAGTATCATATAGAAAGTTAAATAAATTGGATGCACATGTGGAAAAACTTCCAAGCGATGCCTGTGCTATAGTCTCTACAAAGTACCCATGAAGTTCAATGGGAACGCACAACCACCCTCTGGATGTGCAGTAAGGCCTGCGCTGATTCACAAATGTTGCTTTAAAAAAGGAGCATTATAAAATACACAGCAGACAAAATGAGTGTGTGCTGTGCATTTGAATTTATCGTCTCTCCATAGCAGTGCACGCAGGAACATGTGGAAGAGGGTATAACACACACAGAGGTCACATTTTTAACTGCTTCTAACATCTCTCTGAACTAAGGAATACTGTTTCAGCTTTCATATATTGTTCAGCATGTAAAGGTGTCTTTTTCTGGCCTGTCCTGTTAAGTGATGAGGATGCTGCAGGATTCTAGGGTGATGTGTGTGTATATGCACATATGTGTACATGCGTGTGCTATTTAGTTTTACCTTGTTTTGGCAGTCTGGACAGCCACAGGGTCCTTCAGGTTCTGTTCCCAGGGCAGCTTCCCACACAACCATTGCAGCATGCAGTAGCCAAGGATTTCAAGATCACCTCGTCTGGATGGGGCTAAAATATGGGAAGGGTTGGGGGGAGGAAAGGAAAAAAAAAACCCAGAAAAAGCCAAAAAAGATGAAGAATAAGAACCTCTTCTTAGGAAATAGAAAATACTTTGATTGAACTTGTGTTGATGAAATATGAAAAGCCAAATGGGCAAAGTGTTTTGTTTATTCAGCTGTATTAGACCTAAACCACCCCGGCATTTGGCCACAGGCCACAGACAGGCAGTGACTTGTTGCTGTTGAAGTAAGGGTCAGTTTCCTCACCTCCTCCAACTTCATCCTTCCTCGGTCTGGCCTGTCACATGGACTTGATCCCCATGGCCTCTGACATGATCCAGACAGCCCATAACTGAGTACCAACACTTTCTCAAAGAGCCAAGCAGTAAAACAAAGAAATAAATGTCTGCTGCTAAATTGCTAACACATGTTCCAGGAAGTCCATGGGGTCCACATTGGTCATGCAGGGACCCTGTGAGTGCAGACTAAACACTGATGGCCTTTCCTGTTCTCCTACAGAGCTATTTGAACTTGGAAGATATGACAAAACTGCCATCTAGTGTACATTTACACACCAGAGTAGTCTGCTTACAAGCACCACGAACCGTTTAGTCGGAGCACAAGCTAAAGTTCACTTGCTGTTTAGCAAGTCCTGTGTAAACTTACTACTACACTTCCAAAAAGGAACTTATTTCAGGAACAACTTACTCTCATTTTGCACACCCCAAACAGATAACACCAACTACAGAACAGATATACAGTAGGTATCATTCAATCCCAAATTAACCCCATCCACAAACACCATCTGTGCAGAAAACCAGGTCACCGAGTTAATCTATAGATTAACTTTTCCAAGAGAAAAAAGTGTGATACCAAAAGAATTGCTATTCCTTGCTGCTACTCACAGGAAACCAACTTGAAAGACCTGAGCAAGCAGGATTGCTGCTCTATTTCTCTGTACACATCTGACTTGCAGCCTGTAGTGTGCAAGTCAAGACCACATGGAATCTGCCAAACCAGAGGCCGTTCATCGTGATTAAAACCAGACAGAGGCAGAAGTTCAATTTATGCTTTTCCAAACTGGATTTGCACTTTCCAGGAAGGAAAGAAGATTTCAGATTCGTTCAGTACTTTTTGTCTAGTGTAAAGACTAGTAGTTTAGCACAGTGCTGTTAATCCAGCTGTAAACAGATATCGTATTTTATGGGCCTTCATTAAATACATTCCGAAAAGTCACTCAGCAAACTTATCTTTTAATTTAAGGAGTCATCTGCTAAAAGCTATGGGGCCAACACATCATAACTGCTTCTTGTTACCATACACACATTATTGTAAAAGCAGATTAGTTCTTCTATATTCTCTATCTTAACTGCTATTAGACGATGGGATTATTAAAGGCCCTTCAATTTAACAGAATGCTGCACTGTCCCTTGGGTGTGATCTGTTTTCTGCACTAGATTCAGCAACATCCTAATGCAAGACTTGGCTCTTGTATTAAAATAAAAACACAATCTCTACCACTTGCTGTTCTGTAGTGATTTCTTCAGCCATAAATCTCCTGTTAACTGTGGAACAATTCCATTCATACACAGGTGTTCACAACTCCCTTTTTGAGCATGGCAATTAGAGATTATAACCCTATCAGCCAGCATTTTTGACTGCAGATCCACTACTTTTCACACAAGGCTTTTCTGGTACCTGTTTGTGCAGGACAGGCTACAGAAAGTGGCCTTTTGAAATCCAAGACAGTGGACCACCTTTTTCGCCACTGAGGCACTAACTGATAGGAATCTGTAACTGATGCTAAGTCCATTATTTTTCAGAAGCTCACCCAAGGTACCTCATTTTCTGACAAAACAGTCCCCAGAGAGTAAAGTTTCCTTCACAGTCAATAGTTTGGATGTGACTAATTTACTTCCTCACTCTTGTGCAGTCCTTCTAGCCATTTCCTGACTAACGCCAGGGCAAATCCACTGCAAACAGGGAGATGTGCGCAACTATGACTTTACTAATACCTTTACCTAAAGCCACAGTAGTCAGCTGGGGGAAAAGAAATAAAAGGTACATGTAACTAAGCCATACATCACTAAAAAAACAAAAGGGGAAATGTTTTACAGAGAGATGGAGAAATCCCGTGTCACTTCATCTCCCAGGTCACTGCAAGTGTTACTATACACAGACATTCACATGTGGTTTTCATAGATAGAACCACATGAAAATGTCAGTGTTTGATGATTTGACTGTACTAGCTTAGTCTTTCTCCCTGCTTCTTTGTCAGCTTGCTGTTAGAGATGCTACTTCCTCGACTTATGAAATCATTTAGATCCTTATTATAGAAGTATTCAACTAACTAATATCCAATGAATTAATATTATTTATGAACAATAGAATCATTCAATTTTCACCCCAAATAAAGCACTAATACATAGGTTTCAACTGTAAGTTCACTTGCAGAAAGAGATCTGCTAATACAATTGGAGAGTACAGAACTCCTGATAAACATTAAGCGAGGGAAGTCAGTCTGGTTTCATTTTACATGCCATACAGAAATGAAACGATTCTGCTTTATAACTTGTCACCACTAGAAGAATAAACACTCAAAATAGAACTTATTTAAATCAAATTCTCTTACTTTGCTGTGGGTTAAAACCTTGTTGGTTTTCTTTGTTTCTTTTTTAATAGATTTTTGATTTCTGCTTTTGTATTCACCAGGAATTTATTATTATTTTAGTCTCATATGAAATCCTATTTAATGGGAGCACATTGGTGATATTTTATTCCACAATATTTTTATAGTTTAATTTTTTAATTTGAAGATTTAAGGCCTGATTCTGCCCTCACTCCTGCCAAGATAAATTAGGAACAGCTCCACTGAAGTTAATGAATTAACAACCACGTCAATGAAATCAGAGTTGGGCCATAACTAGTTTTATGTATATCACAACCATACACTCAACGTGCAGGAATGGGGATCAGCAGTAACTCAGAACCATGCAACTGAAGCAATTCACCCTGAGAAGAAAATATATTATGTATCCCCATATAGTGGATTTGGCTGCTCTCTGAGCCCTAATTTGGATTCAGATTACTAGAGATGAAGAATGAGATATCCCCCCGACCACAATATGTTCTCAAAAGTACCCTGCTCCCAAAAACTCATCTGAAACCCACATGAAAATGGGAGTTTTCCTCTCCAGCCCTTATTAAACTAACTTTCTCAAGCCTTTTGTAAGGATCTAATGAGAGACAGATGAAATGTTCTTCTATTATTTTTAATTAGCACTGTTACATTATAATTTCACCATTAGTGTTGCTTTAGATTGGAAGCTTTTCATAAAAAGGATCATTTCAGTTGCTCATATTGCATCTACATGCAGTGGAGCCTCCAATTCTCCCTGGCATTACAGCATACAAATTCATGTTAATTCACAAACAAATATAACTCATACCCATAGCCATTAATCCAAAAGCCCATAAAGGAAAGGAGTGTTAACATGACCATGGAGAAATACCATTATGTTAAAAATGCATCACCACAATGTTTTAACAAACGAACTGAAAGTGATATAATTTCTTTACTCAAGGTTGAGGTTGTTATAAAAACAAATACAAGACTATCAAAAATCAGTGTCTGTATTAGGGGCAGGAGAAAGGAAAGGACCCAAAAAGTTAAAGAAGTACTGTTTCCCCAAGCAACTGGTCAGTCTGAGGAGTTCATTGCAGCAGGATAGTGGCTAATTGAATAGAATGACCGGAAACAGGGAAAAGGTTAGATAAATATAGTTAAATTTACGATGAATTTTAGTGCTTGGATGCCATTCTGTGCAGTGTTATCCCTTCTCAGGCAGGGCAGCTGCCAGCAGGGATGGGAATAACCTCTCCTCCCCTCATGTACAGTTCTGCACCATTAGCTTGGCACGCTGCTGGAGTACTCACTGACAATAACCAACCCAGCCTGGGATGTGTCAATGAGTCACTTTTCCTGTGCCAGCTGTGGTCTCCCTCCTAAACTTGGGTCCCATAGATGTACACTCAACTGGTCACACAGCTGGTGGGCAGGAGTTCCTATGGAGGATATAACCGTGACTCCCTAGCACTGACCTCGCCTTGTTGGTCACAGAAGTGACCTGCTGACAATATCAGCCTCACAGTCCTGAGGGGTCATTCCTCTCAGGTAGCATCAAAGCTGGAAACCAGCCTGCACATCAGCACTGGCCTGTCAGACACAGGATGCAGTGTCAGCACAGGAGCTGGATAACTCATTTCAAGAGCCACAAAAGCTGCAACACTATTGCTGCTGTCCTGCCTTGACCAGGCTCATGAGCACAGCCAGACCTCAGCAGGTCTTGCAAGCCACAAGTTCCCAAACTGTGACTCTCAAACCTCCCCAAAACAGCAGAGCTTTCCTGGACAACCATAACAGCCTAATGTGCAGACATGTCCCCAGCAACCTCCAACCAAGCAGTTATACACATCCACTGACCAGCAGATCTAACTGTAGAGCCTCCTTGGTCTTGCATTTGCTCTGCTGCAGCCGTAACAGGAGAGTGCAGCCAGAAGCAGGATTCTTCTCTGAACATGGACAGAGAGTGAACAACAATCAGGATTAGTGGAATGGGATCCTGAAAGGAAGAGGGCTGAGATCCTGGTTTGGTGAGAAGCTTATGTAGAGGGAAGGTTGAGAGATGCAAGGGAACTTCACCATGACATATGGATGGGAGATAAAATGGTGGTGGCAAGAGATGCAGGTACCTGGTTGGAAGCAAAAGGTTCCAAGCTTGCAGTAAGGAGAACATGGGGCAGGAGAGTGGGGACAGGAAGTTTTACTCTTCTCTCACGTTTGTGTGGCAGAAAAGAAATCACAAAGGTAAGGGGCTGACAGGTTGGGGCTGGCAAGCAGCTGTGAGATTCCCAAGGTTTCTGAATTTCTGGTGTAGAGAGTGAGAGGCAAATTCAAACAGCCGATTCCCAGCCACACACCTCAGTTGTGCTAGAAGCTGTGATGGTCAGCATCTTATTTTTGCTGCTTCTGGACATCCTGGGCAGGACAGAAAAAGCTTACACAGGTGGGTATAGGAGCCTATTCAATCGTCTCCCTGCTAAAGCCTGGCTCTTCTTTCCCTTATAATGACCTCCTGCTCCCTCGTTTGCTGGGCACACATTTCTGATCCCACACTCAGAAACTAAAATATCTGTGTATTTAGTCCACACTGCAAAGTTCTACCCATGTTTTTTTGCAAGACCAATGATATTTTCCTTTTATTTTTAGGATTTACAGTTTGTCCTGCGCACAGTCTTTGGGAAGCACACCCTAAACTGCAGCAAATCAATAATTCATTTGACCAACAGAAAAATCCAGCAGGCTCCCTCTGAATCCAAACTATACATGGAAAGATGCCAAATAAACCTCTTGATCCAGAGCCATTTAGAGCTCTGTTCTCTGGAAGCTATGCAGGGTTAGAAATAATACGTTTCCAGGCATAGGTGTTTATATTCTTGCACATCCTTCCTCACAAAATGAACTCTGAATATATTCTAGTCAACCCCTGCATGTAAAAGAAAAGGAAAAATGGACAAGCATCAAGCTATGTTTTTCATATCAAACAGCAACAGTTCTGTCAGACCAGTGGGGAAAACAAGAACAAGCACTGCAGAGTTTTCCCTACCATCAGCCTGATGCCTGCATTGCCCTGTTCAAACACAGTGTACAAGCGTTTGGATGAACCTCAAGGAGTGTGTGCTGCAATAACCCAGTGTGAGGAGCATAAAGAACTGGCTAAACTATGGCATCAGATATAGCTGCAACTGCCTTCCCCAACACGGGAGATGAAAATACACTTTTGCTCAATGAAATCAGCCCACACAAAACATATTCACCAGCTCTGAAGAAGTGAGAACCAGCGGTCCTAATAGAGGCAAACATGATCAGACATTCTAATTACCCTTTAAGCTTATCAAGTCACCACTACTGTCTTAAGCAGCTTTTATTATATAAGATATAGTAACTTATATAGGTATAAGTTCTGCAAGGATTTGAGCAGATCCATCTACCCAATGTGAGAGGTAGCACAAGTGCTATGAGTTACCGTGAGACATTGTGAAAAGGAAGAAGAGAGTCATCTTGCAATCGATGGCAAACACAAATATATGCTGGAGGGAATTCAACATAGACAGTTCATACTCTTATGTTCATCAATGATAGCAAATTAAAACTGGTCTTACACACTCAATGCACAGGACTGGAGTATTTAAAAAACCTCAATATGTTAAGCGCAGTATATCTCCAGAGAAATTAGGTATTGACTGCATGCCTCACTGAGTAGAAAATCTACAAAAATCCATAGGAGGCATTGATCCAAATATTACTTTTTAACACTAACTATGTAACAATTTTTTATATCTGTACCCAGTGTACATTTAATTCTCTTTAAGTATCAATCAACAAACAAAAATGTAATATTGTTTATACAGTATGGTCATTTAAAATGAATATGATGAATACACTCAAATACTGCACTAAAACTCACAGTGCAGTTGGGCCATATGGAATTTGCAGCAAAATAAAAAGGTTTTACGTTTGAAATCCTCACATGTTGGTTGCAATGACATCTAGCCACCAAATACAGGAATGCTGGTGGTGTGGGGCAAATCCTGTGGCAGAGCCCAACTCGGCCCTGACTTGGTGCAAAGCGAGCTGCAGACATAGGGATGTAACTGATGCAATGAATACTTGTACTTCCACAAGTCTGGAAGCCCCCAGACAGTGGTACAGAGGAGCCAGTTTGTGAAGCCCACACTCACTGTGCAGAGCCCTGCAAAACTAAAGCCAAAACCAGCATGAAGAGCTGAGACACAAGGCAGGGCTGCTGCTCCCAGCCTGTCCCAGCTCAGGGGAATTCCTCTTCAGCTGCAGCACAAAGTCAAGGACACCAACACCGTCAGTGCGTACCAGCACACACTACAGCGACTTCTTTGAAGGCAGCAATTTGCTATCAGTCACCACAGGAATGGCACATTCAATGCAGTCCTTACCAGAGATTGCTAGAAAAATATGGACTACTTCTGCCACCCAAAAGTGCTACCATGCAGTGGGTGCTGGCAGGAAACTGTCTGGATCTCACAGGACTGCATATCCTCTACACCTGATGAACTCCCTGGAGAGCTTGGGGAATAAATAGACATGCAGCTGAGTTAAACTCTCAATTCAGCTAGGGAAACACCAGCGCTGATTTAAATTAGTGGGAAGTGGTTGCATTTGATTGGCTTTATGCAAGGAGGTTATCAGCTTCAAGCATTGCCAAGAGGCACTTTTGAAAGCAACAAATTCATAATTTTCTTTTAGGTTTCAGCATGTACCTCAAATTGCTGCATTCAGGTAGGTACTTCATGAGCAAGTCAAATGTTCTCATTTGTCTAGCTCAGTACAGCAACTGGCACTCTTCAGGGGTTTTGAGGCTTGAGATATTTATACTACTACTTACATTCAGGAAATGCCCTCCAGAGAGGATCTCATTTATATAAAATTACATTTAAAAATTAGAACTACATTGAAATAAAAGAATACTCCACTCTGAAAAACTGGGTAACACCAGGATGAAGGCTGTCTATGCACTTGAATTTGCCAGTCTTTAAACACCTTTGAGAAGAGCACCCCACCTCACTTGGTAGCTGAGATTGTGCTGAGACTCAATCCCAAGTCAGGAGTACAGGAGGTTGTTGAGCCATGAAACCCTTGTCCCAGCTGCTGGATGTGGTTTAGAATCCTGAAACATCTCTGCAACTCTAAACCTCCTGATAAGAGATAAGATGAGGGAAACTAGCCTCTGTGTTCTGCCATCTGGACCTGTGCAATCTGCTCGGGGATGCTGAGAGACCTGCTGTAAATGGGGAACAGGTAATTTGACCTTAATGGATTCAGGCTGTTACAAGGGCAAAGCTGAGGTATTCCATGTGAATAGTTTGGATTCTCTGCAACTTGCCAGATAACACATAATGTTCTGCAGGCTCTTCCAGAAGGAGCATCACACAAATCTGCAGTCTTCTGTTTGCAGCTATTAACAAGCAAAAGAACTTCATGTGTAAGATGGGGGTTAGCTCCTTCAAGCCGTCTTTCTGAATGTTTTATTTTCTGGAATCTTACACTTTTCACCAATTCCATCATGGTTTTAGCTACTTGAGGGTGTATTCTAACCCACAGATTACAAAAGACAACAACTTAATCACACTTGCATGTACACACCTTTTGTCACCCATCTCCCTACTCTTTGAAATTAAAGGAACTATCTGTCCCATCAACAGACACCTGTCCTCGAGCAGCTACAAGTATCCAACTGCAAATCCCAAATATTCCAGCTTCCACCTATTGGTCAAACAACATCCACATCAAATACTGATAACACAGCCATGTCGCCCACACTACCAAGGAAACCAGCCAGTCACACCTCCAGGAAATCCAGGAAATGTGTGCTTGGGAGGGCACAAAATGTCCAAAACAGATGTCTTCTTCACAGAATGGTTTGTGTTGGAAAGGACCATCCACTTCCAACCCCTGCCACGGGCAGGGACACCTTCTGCTAGAGCAGCTTGCTCCAAGCCCCTGTGTCCAACCTGGCCTTGAACACTGCCAGGGATGGGGCAGCCACAGCTTCTCTGGGCACCCTGTGCCAGCGCCTCAGCACCCTCACAGGGAAGAGCTTCTGCCTAAGAGCTCATCTCAATCTCCCCTCCGTCAGTTTAAAGCCATTCCCCTGTGTTATCACTACATGCCCTTGTAAATGGACCCTCTCCACCACAAAATATTTTGTAGCAGGTGAAATGATGAAATTGTCTCAGCAACAAATACTTGACAGTCTTATTTCATTTTTCCTAATGACCAGAGTTAAACGATTGCAGGTTTTAACAGCGCCGGCAAATTATCAAGACCCTCTACATTACATGGTCAATGGTCCTTTTAATAGAAAAAGCAATAATACACAGTTGTTTGTGCCAACTAAAACTCGTTAGAAAGTATTAGTTTAAGGTAACAGTTCAGCAGCTATTAACAAGCACAAATTTCTACAGTTATCACTTGTGACATTATGATCCTGGCCAAGCTGGCAGCACAAACCCATTCCTTTTGTTTCAGGAGATGTTCGGGGTAAGGAGGCGGGGAACAGGGAGAAGAAAAGTTAACAAAAACACCGTTTCATAGCAAGAGTCAAAGTTTTTCAATAATCACCATTTTTTTCACTAGCATAACATTAGAATTGACTTTTTGTCTTGCTGACATAGCAACTAAGAAAGTTGTGTTGCATTGACCATATTGATTGTGAACAATGCAGCCATCAGTGGGACTTTGCACCATATACATTTTCGATATTGACCTCCCATTCCCTTTTCCATGGCTCTATGGGTCTGCTATTGGATTTGGACTGCAGTGTAATAAACAGCTAAGGTTTAATTAATGGTAAATGAATACAAGACATAGGTTATGACTTTAACTAATTAGGGAATTGTTGAATTAAGTCTGCCTTGGAATGCAAGGCAGTCCAATCAATATCCAATAAAAGGACTATGTATGTAATTTACCTGCAAATGTGTTTCCAATACCATCAAAGTGAGTTTAAATAAGTAAGATATATGAAAGGCTACTGGAAAAAGATTTCAAAAAGTTAACACTTTATGGCTTCAAACCAGGTTTTTCTCCTTGCAGAAGGAATGTCATCGTGAAATATCCTCTCATAACACAGATGGTGACACTCAGACACAGCTCTCCCTAAAGGACAGTGCAGGCTCGGAACATTTTTTCTTGACAATGCAACATTAGCTAACGTCTCTGCCTTTACAGCACGTAGCAAACCAGTACTCCCAACATGAACCAATTAGGTTTACTGGCAAGCTCTTCTTGGGGCATTTTTGTCCACCTCCCCATACCATGCATTCTGCAGCCTTTCAATTGTACTCATGCTGCTCCCCTTCCCCCAGCAGCCCTGCAGAAAGCATTCCCAGGTACAGGAAGAGGTCACCACACAAGGGTCTGATCAACCCTGAGCAATCCCCAGGACTCCTTGTACTGTATACATCAGCTCACACAGCCTGATTACTCATTCTGTAATCACTCCTCTAGAATAAAAAAAAGAAACCTACCTACTCCCTTGTGGGCATCTACGCTGGTAAACTCTATTGTCCCATTATGGCCCTTCCTAGGATTTTCCTGATACTCTTTGTGGTTCCCATTGGGACAATATCTGTAGGAAAGTCCATAATCTGCAAGATAAACCTGGAAGACATGAACAGACAAATGAATAATGCTTTTGTCCTTTGAAAGTATAACCTTTATAATTAAGTCTTAAGACACTGATAGGTTAAGGACAGCCTTAGATCTAAATTTTATTAAACCAAATGGTGCCTCAGAATAAAATATGTACAACTGGGGGCTATAACAGCTGCCCTCCCCATTTAAATCCTTCCACTACTATACTCTTATCTTATTTCAGAGTCGAGCTGAATTTCAGTCTTTTTATTTTGTTCATAAGCTCTCTCCTCTCCAGGTGGGCATCTAGACATCATAAAGTGCAATATGCCTTTTATGTACCCTCACATTGCTTATAGGACCCCTTCCCCTCCTTACTTAAACAGGCACATACCCACCCCCGTTCACATTTCCCATCAGCTGAGACTGTGCAATTTCAGAACAGCAGTGACACTTGAAAGCCAGAGGAAGGGAGAGGCAGCAGCTTCCCCCAGCAGTGCTACACACAGGGCCTCAGCACTGACAGGGACCATGGACACAGGGCTACTGAGCTTTAGCCTGACTGCAGCCTCCTCTTTTTGCATGTCACTGTCAGTAACTTTGTACTGGCAACAACTATTTAAACATAAAGCATAAGATAAAGTGTAACAAACTACACCCTCCACCCCAGAAAGCAATCTTAGTAAATCATCTATAATAAGTTTTAAAAAAGCCACAGAGACAGACTTCACTCAAAGTTACTCTGAAGGAAATCTATGGAGCTGAATCAGTGTAAAGAGTTAAAAATTTGGGCTCCCACTGTGTATACTGCAGCATGTTCATGCATTCTGCCACATGGCTTTAAACTGAAAGAGGAGAGATTTAGATTAGATACTAGGGAAGAAATCTTCCCTGTGAGGGTGCCGAGGCACTGGCACAGGGTGCCCAGAGAAGCTGTGCCTGCCCCATCCCTGGCAGTGTTCAAGGCCAGGTTGGACACAGGGGCTTGGAGCAAGCTGCTCTAGTGGAAGGTGTCCCTGCCCGTGGCAAGGGTTGGAACTGGATGAGCTTTAAGGTCCATTCCATCTCAAACCATTCTGTGACTCTAGGATTTACCTTTCCATCCTGGCATAGGTAATTTTTGTTTCTCAAGATGCTTCACTACCTAAATAACCAGGGGGAGGAAACCCCTCAGTTCTGAACAACGTATCTTGGAGATGCACTTGCGTATTCCTGGGAATTAATTGTGAAAGATGTGAATAATGGAAGTAAAGTAAAACACTATAATCAGTAATAATAATGGGGAAAAAAACAAGCAATAAAACCCAGGACAATCAAGTAATGCACAATACAATTACCCACCACCCACTGACGGATGAGCAGCCTAACCCCAAGCAGCGATCAGGCACTCCTGACCAACTCGCAGCAGTTTCTATACTGAGCCTGACATTCCAAGCTCTGGAATACCCCTTTGGTTAGTGTGGGTCAGGTATCCTGGCTCTGCTCCCTCCTGGCTTCCTGTGCCTCTCCTCACTGGCAGAGCATGGCAAAATGAAAAGTTCTTGACTCAGGGCAAGCACTGCTCAGCAAGAGCTAAAAACATCAGTGCGTTATCAACCTGTTATCTCATCCTAAGTCCAGAACACAGCATTTGTCTAGCTACGAGGAAGAAAATTTGCTTTTTCCCAGACAAAACCAGGGTAGTTCTGCTGCTGCCAGTCAAGACAAACCCAAACACCCCATCTGATCCCTACACCTCTATTTCTCTGCAGACATAGTGCAGGCAGTCCTGCAGCCATGGCAGTTCTGCCACTCACATAATTTAGATCACTCCAGTCTATGAAGTTGAGATTAACCATTAAGTTGATGTTATACCCTCCAGCAGGGGTGGACTTAATACATGCACATGGGCAATTACTGCAGCGCCGCTGACAAGCACTAACTTGTTGAAAGCAGCTGGAATTTAATCACAGTCTGTCCACCCCTCAATATCCCAGAGGTTATTTTCTCCCTCTGTCATTCTCACACTCCTCTCTGGCCTTTGCCCCCTACATTGACCACTTCTCACATTAGGTAATTGCTTTTTTTATAAATATCCAAGTATGGTACTTTCACTTGGGAAAAAAGTAAATGCTACAGACTGCTATTATATTGCCGGTGGAAGTGATCTCTGGGGCAAAAGCTACATCATCTGAAGGCACATAGAGATCATTTCTACTAAATCACATTGTATTAGAAAGAAAAACTTCTTATTTGAACCTTAGTTTTGTTTCCTCTTTAGCTAAAGAACAGTTTATCCTACAAGTCTCAAATAAACTCTTATGGCACTCACTTGTAATTGAATTATGTCACTCGTGGTAGAAAACAAATAAATGAACAAAAAAACCCTCAAGAAAACTTAACACATTATTTTGAAGCACATTCTGTTGAACTACTGATTCCTGTTAGTGCTCGAGGCAGCTTCAAATCCTGGGATGGCTGGTCTCTTGGTTTTACCGTTTCTGCTGCAGGATCTGTGCTTATCTGGAGCGTGTAAGCTGGGATGCAGAACTAGCTTCCTGCAGGGTGATAGCTTTTAAGATTACAGATGATGTTTTTCACCTGACAGACTGTACAAACTGTGATACAAGATTAAAGACCATAGGCATGTTTAAAAAATCTGGGACAAGGCATACTTTGTCGGGTTGACCGATTTGATTTTCTCCTGCATCCGTTCTCCTGTATATTCTTGATGCTCTGGTACCTGTTGTAATTAAGCCCACAGTCAGCATCAGAGAACTAATTTAAACTAGCCTAATATCAAGTTTTGAGAGGCTTCAGCACCCTTTGTGGGCTGGGAAGGAAAGAGTAGGCTAGAAGGTGCAGCCTTCCCAGGCTAAGTGGTACATTTTGGGTTTTGCTTGACTTCAGATTTCCAACAGGTACAGTTGACCAGATGCAATAAGATGAAATAAAACGGATTTCAACTTCTACAAATTCAGGCTATGCCTGTTAGAAAAACCAATACAACCAAAGCTCTCTGGTTGTGTCTGCCTGGAAATGCTAGTTTAGGTGATAGACACTCCCATATGGCAACCCAGCCTTGGAGTCTTTCAGACTAAATAGCAGGGCATCTAGAAAGTAGCCACAAACATTTGAGAGTCAAACTGAACTATGTAAAAGAGCCATCAGTTATCCTACAGATAAATCACAGTTACTGTGTACTCTTAATCTATGTTTAAGCAACAGATCTGCTTTAAATACTTTCAGTGGTAGCATCAGCAGAGCATTTTTAAGTTTATACTGAAAAACCCCTTTAAAGTGTGAATTAGCTTTAGGTCATCCTGCCTTGGCTGGTGGTGGCAAGACCTGAAAATCAAGAAGTAATTTCCTTTTAAAGCCAGTCATACACAATTGCAACACCATCTACGACAGCACCGCAGTTTGCTCCAGAAGTTGGTCACAAGTGTCATTGCCCAGTTTCCTTCTAGTTGAGTCATTTATCACTTCCATAACTTTCACATCAGATCTGTGCCACAAACCTCTCAAAGGCAAAGCTTCTTGCCCACCAACAAAAATCAATCCCCCTCAGCCTGTACAAAACCAGCAACGCACTGTTACAACCTTGCCACAACCATTATCAGAACAACTACGTTCTTTTAAATTACCATTAATTTCATTTCATCAATTCTCATTATAACCCTTTCATCATTAAAGAGATATATAGTTCTTTATAGCTAGTTGTCACTTTTTGATGATGTAACATAGCATATCCTTCCAAATTTGCTCAGAACATGGTGGGTAGAGGTAGTAATGAAGTTGTAGGTTGTTGCAGGTTTTTTAAGGGTATGGGGAAGGGGGAAAAGAAGATTAATAATAAAGCATACAGAGAAAAATTAAGTCAGTGTTAGTATGTGTTTCAATAACAAATATTTTTCATCTGCGTGCCTTTTTTTAGGAACAACAAAACAAGAACAAAAAAAACGGGACAAAACATATGCAGAGTCAGATAAACAAGACACTTGAAACAAGAAGTGGTAACATAGATGATGAAGGTGCGATAGTGACATAAGCCTGGAACAGCTGGGTTTAGCTGTGTTACCCTGTACACTTCCCTCCCACACACTGACTTATTTTAACTCCTGTTTTTGTTCAAGTTTCTCTGTTTTACACATCCCAGCTTGCATTAGACTCAGCTGTGCTTAACACAGTCTGTTATTAATAGATTTTATTACAGATCAGGAGCCAGATTTCTAAAGTCTTCACACTTAATTCCATGCAAACAGCCACACAGGCACAAGTAATTATTGATGTGCATGAGCACCCAGTCATAGATTCAGCATCCTCTCGTCCTTCCTGGGCAGGACTCCCTCATGGTGCTCTGCATCTGAAGTGCTAAATATCTGCTAAATTTATAAAACTCTTACAAATTGCATATGTTTTGATATATCCGTAAACTCCACTGATCTGGGAAGCCATAAGCCTGGCACTTGGTATTCTCATGGCATTCTCGAAGTACACATAACAGGAATTTATTGCTGAAAGGATAACAATACAGTGATTTTTTTTGTACATTTGCTTTCCAGTGGTTCCATTACTCAGCTTATGTAATGTGCTGTAAATAATTAAGCAGATACCTACTAACAAGAGCCAGATTGGTTGCTAATGGCCATAGCGCTGTCAGCTTCAGTTGGACACTGCACTACAAAAAGCGTAAAGGCAAACTGAAGTCTGTCCTGGGAGAGGAAGTCTGAAGTATAGTGTTTGGGACAGAAATAGCATCTTCCACAAAACAGAAGTCAAAGAGGAGAGCAGATTAAACAAAGGGAAGTGGCAAAGAAATCTGTGACATGTCAGTGGCAAATCCTGATGCTAGGATCAACTGAACTTCAAGTTATTTGGGGCATTACTACCTAAAGAAGTCAGATGAGTATAAACTGTTCTATCCAAATGTAGCAGTTAGACTGACGAAAGAACATTAAAGCCATCTGATTGTGAAGCTACATCTCAGATCAGAGGTGTAGCCATGAGTTACACCTCAACTGTTTCTGTATGGTGTCTCTGCACACTGCATCCTTCCTAAAAACATGTGGAGGAGAACAGAAGATTTTCATTTTTCTCAATTCATCTTCCCTTTAGCAAATCTGTCATATCTGTCATACTGGACTAAAGAGCAGGAATCACAATGATTCATCTCACAATGAGAAACAGCTTAAAGTTGGAATTATTTTCATGCATGTTTTTCCCCTATGATCAATGTGTGAGCTCTGTATCTTCTATGCCAGTCCACTGAAAGCTGCTGTTGAAAGTTAACATTTTTGTATTCTTTTTTACTTTTCAGTTAGGGCTATCTATGGTAATCAAGTCTGGGAGCTTTATTCTGTAACTATCTTGTCTAAGAAATGTTTAAAATCAAAACTAGAACTGAGGTGCAAATGTAATTTAAATTTACAGCTTAAAAATCCAAATAAGCAATGTCTGGTGCAGACTGGAGCCTGCAGTACGTCTGCCCATATATTCCATAGGGGAAGAAAAGGAAAATACAACAAGGCAATTGTTTTGAAGGGACATCATTCCAAGCCTGATTTGATGAATTAAAAATTCTGATTTTAAGAGCTTCTCTGGTGACAGTTTGTCCCTTCTAATAATACCACAATTTAAACGAGTTTAATGGATTTGAATTTCTCTTTTAGAGCCCGTATCGACATTGCTCATTCTGCTTGATCATACAAACAGCTACTGCTACACACCAAGTTATCTTTAACTCGCTGTAATACTGAGACAGTGCTTCGCTTGTTCTGTAATTTAGAGGTCTGATGGCTTCAAGTTTCCTTTCAGGCCTCTCCGAGATTCATGGGCTGTGCACTTCCCTCAGTACATCATTCCTGCTCTGCCAGTCATTGTGCCGGGTCCATGTTCAGAAACATATTGACTACAGAATTGATCTTTTGACCTGTAACTCACTGAATGGCCTCGCTCCCTTCTGCTGAATAGATCTGCAGCAAGCTGCTCTTTGAGGTCAGTTGATTCTGATCTTACAACCATTTCTAAACATCATTTGGAGGTCAGCGAGTGACAGGACCTTTACTTTATTTGTTTCTTTGCTTTGCCACAGAAGATAGGGGAAAGCAGTATGGATTTCACACATTCTTTCAAAAAGGGAGCTATGCTAGTTATTGGCTGTGGTGTAAATTTACCAGGTTAATTTAAAGAAAGAGAGAAAGTAGCAGCAGAAAGTCTAACATGGAAAAATGATCTTTCGGGGAACTGCAGAAGTCAGAGACAAATTCACACATCACAGTGCGCATGAACAGTCACTAAACGACAAAAAGCATGTAAAGGTACACATGGTTTTTGGAGCAGATTTCTCTCCACCAAAACAGAACATGGAAATATATTTTGAATATATATATCTTAAAGAGATTAGTTATGGGTTTCTTTTAAAAGCAAATTTCTGGAATTAAAGAACACTTCCAATTTATTTTCTCTTAAAATCCTAGAACCTAAAGACAACCCACTAACATAAAATTCCTTAAAAGACCTCACCACATAAATGGTTAGGTCAGACAGCTTTATTATGCCAACTGCTGCTGGAGCTATAGGTCTCTCAGCTTACATTCCTGAGTTTGAGTTTGCCACTGGCTGGATGTTCTTGCTCCCTATTTGTGAGATTAGGTTGATCATGTTACCTCCCAGTTCCATTGTTGTAATAAAACAAGACCAAGGCAATCTAGCTACGCACAATTTTAGCAGAGAGAGAAGGTTGGTCAAAACACTTTACAGGCATTTGGTAGCAGTAACAGTGTCTGAGGTTTTATCTGAAGTGTCTAAGGGTAGTATGAGATTGCCAACTTAAAATACAGCATCTCTGACAACAGTTTGAACGATACGATATATTGTATTCCATACTGTTGTCATATTTAATCGGTAGTAATGCTCCACTGATACTATTCTGGTAAAAACAGATAATACATTCAGCTCACCCACAAGTTATAAAGACATCTTGATTTGCAGAAAAGGCTGTCACAACATCATGAAGACTTACATAGGAACTGGACAAGTTTGGAATAGGAAGCAGCAACTTCCATGGCAAAATTACATGCAAATTGCCAGGACATGACAAGTGAAAAAATCATCTGTGCAAGTAGACATGTCCTGTTCTGAATACCCGAATCCATGTGAGAATATTGTCTAGTACTGCTCCTAATCCAGATAAAGAACATTCACTGAAGTACGGGGCAGACAGCACATGGAAGTCAGCAATTCCAGAGGAGGGATATTCAATTAGTGGCATATGTAGATCTGCCAGTTTGAAAGTCTTTGCTCTGGTGTTGGTGAGCTTAGTCCTTCTTTTCATGCCCCACAAGCCGCAAGGCGTACGTGTTTCAAGATATTGTCAAAGCTGTGTCTGTAAAAGAATTTACTTGACCAGAGACAGTCCCATTAAGCCATCTGCCCTGCTGTGTAAGCTAAATATAGTGCACATCACCTTAAAATACATTTAGAATCATCACTCTCTACTTAGCTGTAGACTGGCATGGTATAGTTCTCATAGCTTCAGTGAAATCAGCAGATCTTTGGCCACTTGCAGAATTTCTGGGGCCCATGACTGGGAGCTTTATCTGAGTAACAGCTGAACAGCTCTGAGTTTTCTTAAGCACACAGAAATGAAACTTTAATTCATATCTTACAAACGCAAGCAAATATTAGTAATTCTCTCCTGTGAGCTCTTCTGAATCAGAATGTGAACTTCTTAAAACGTTTCATAGAATAATCTCAATGGAAAAGAAATTGTACTGAAACAAAATTCTACACAAAACCTCTCAGCAGTAACATATGCTTTGTATGTGTTCAGCTAGGCAGTACTTAAACTGGAATATGTATTGATTTATTTAATATAACAAGTTTCCACCTAAAATATCTGTCCAGCAACTTGCAAGTACCTTATTTTTAATCTGTCAACGAATTCATGAAAACAAAATACTTGTATAGCACGATCTTCATGCAGAAAAGATAAGAAGCAAATCAGAATATCACCCCACAATGTGGCTAATACAAAAGCAGCAGATCAAAGTCAGCTACATATCTTAAAATTTTATGATTACTGTAAATGGACCCTTCCAAAATGACTTCAACATGAAAAATGGCAGCATATCCTGCTGTCATAAAAATATACAATAGCTAAGACAAAAAAAGTCATTTGACTATGTTAATGGGTTTGGGTAGCAGATCATTTTGCCTCTAAACAGCCGCCTCCTTTGGATTCAGTAGGCTGGTAAAGACCATAAACTGAGATTATGTACTGGCTGCTACTACTTTTTAAAACCCTCGTTGTTTTAAACAGCCATCATGGTTTTCAAACTATGGGGTTTAGAAAGCTGAAAAGTTAATTTTGACTTCAACATCTAACTTGAAACTTGTAAAAAAACAGCTATAGTTCAATCATTCAACTTCCAGTGGCAGGGAGCTGTTTTGCAAGATCTGCTTCTTCATCACTGCAGCAGAAAACACAAATATTGAAAGAACAGGAGAAGTATTGCTTACAACTCATTATATTTAAGTGAAGTTAGAGATGTCCTCTCTTCCTAAATGATATTTTTTCCAAGAAAAAAAGCATACTTAGATTTTATTAATACAAGAATTAAAAAAAAAAAAAAAAAAAGATTTGTTTCAAAAACATTTCACCAAAATACTTCAATTTCAAGGCTGGCTTTAGGCTTTAGAGTGTTGGAGAGCAGCAATCTTAATCCTACTTACCTGTTATATCGTTAGGGTTGGAAAGGACCTTAAGATCATCCAGTTCCGGCCCCTCTGCCATGGGCAGGGACACCTCACACTAAACCATGTCACTCAAGGCTCTGTCCAACCTGGCCTTGAACACTGCCAGGCCAGGTGTTGTAATATCCATTACAATAAGCAGGACATGAGTTAGCAAGCATGGAAACATATGACAATATTAGACAGGTAGACCTCCCCAAGAATGACAACGCGAAGAGCCACATCCTTAAACTTTACTAATATGTTCAAACTGGCACAACCTAGAACACCAATTAGATCTTTGGCTTACCCTCTTGTTTAGCTGACCCATGTATACCAGCACCCCAGTCAGCAGAGCACAAAGCAGAGGTTTGTCCTGCTTCTTTCTCAGACCTTAAGCTCCTCAGAGCCCCTTTCAGATTTGTTGTGAGAGGTTGTGAGTGTTCATGCATAAATTTCTTTTAATATGTGAATTGGTAATGCTGAATATACATGACTTAAAACTATCAAACTGTTATAAACACATTAAAGGAACAGTGTAGATAAGTAAACATATTTACCTCGTGTGGATTGGTGTAGCCCAAAAGTAGATTTGCTGCTTTAATATCACCATGAACATACTCATTTTCATGTATATATTCCAAAGTATCCAACTAGGAAAGGATTTAGAACAGAAAACAAAACATCATCATCATCTTCTCCACTCTGTCCTAACCCCACCACCAAATATTTCTCACTTACACAATGAAATCAAGGCTACACAGACTGAGCTGGCAAACTGTTTTTGTGTTAGAGGACAAGGATTATCCACTCTGTCCTCAGGGTCTGTTCCCACCACACACATAGGTGTATGGCAAATCAAAAACAAGCCGTGCTTTGCCATGAGGTATCCCTCTGTAACTACAAGTACCAGCTTAAGGTCACAAAGCAAGAATGAATCTAGTACTTTATAAACACTGGAGGAAATTTTGAGAACACAAAGCTCTCAGAAAGAAGATACTCAATCAAACCTTAAGGTTTATAATATATTTGATCCTGACAGTTATTGTGCGACCTGCATTTCACGTCACCATCCCCCTGCATCATCATCATCCTCCTTCAGCTCTTTACTGAGGTACAAAATAGCTCTAATTGTTATTCAAAAACACGTTTGCACTTGGAAACTCATGCAAAGAACATTCTAATCCTGGTGTTTGGAAGGTACAGAGAGTGTCAAGTTTGTCAACCATGTGGCTACTTTGTAAAAAGCCTTTCACCTCTTTTTAATAATTATTATTATTCAGGTTAAAAGGAAATTTTGGAGGTGTCCAGCTTAAACCCCCTGCTTCAAGCAGGACTAATGTAAGCTAGATCAGGCTGTAAAAGAGATTTAGATAGTCAGGTTTTAAAGTTCCCAAGGAGGGACATTTCACAGCCTCTGGGAAGCATGTTCCAGTGCTAAGACACTCTTTCTGTAAAAACTTATCCTTATACTCAGATTAAAACCAAGAACATACATAGCATTTACACATGTTTCATTCTAAACTCAAGAGCCACCTAAAGGAACAACATCAGAAAGAATTTTCCAGTTGAACTCAGCAAGTTCAAGACACAGCAATTTCTTCTCTCTCTGTACACACCATTCGTGCCCCAAGTTGCAGAACAGTCTCCTTCTTAAATCTGCTTCCACAGCCTTCAAAGATTTGCTGAAGGTCTTGCCCCAGTCTTTCCATGACCATGAATCTATAGCTACCAGGAAATAAACAAGAGGGAGGAATCCTTTAAGACAGTACTGCAAGTTTGTGTCAAATTGAAAAGACTTATCTCCATTTTCTTGAAAACGGATCTTCAATCAATTTGAGGCTTAATTACAATTCATCTTTTATTACCTTTTTCCCTTGTACTCAGCCAAGCCTGATCCCCAAAACACTGGAATTCCTAAACATCTTATTTTTTTGAGATTCAGCCATTTTCTTACTGTAATAATAATAAAGAGATAACATTGGGTTAAAGAAAACCGGAGAATTCCAGGTTTGGAGTGAGGTTTACTTGCTGGTTTTGTTTTAGCTATCAAGCCAAGACATTGAAAGAAACAATGAAAAAAGTAATGATTTGGCAGTTTGTGTAGCAAACAAGTCAGCCCATAACTTTAAAGTTCTCTGCATTCTGCAAAACAAGAAGCAGTTTTTGTTCTATCAGCGTGGTACTTGGCTCCCTTAGAAGGCAGATAAACTATTATCAATAGCTGGAGAAATAATTCCTTCAGAAACTCTGCTTCATTCAATACACAACGATTCAAGGTATCAGAAGTGCTTATGTCTACCAGCAAGCTAAGTCATCTAAAGTCTTTAGGACATTTCCTGTGAATCAATCACATCCATGCTTAAGTGTCTGCAGAATCAAGTGCCTTGATTACTACTAAATCCTGTGATGATTACACACACTCTTAGCTCTGCACATGGAAATTGTTACTAGCACAAATACACTCAGCAACTAGTCCGTGTAGTACCTCTGTTCTAAGGCTGGCCTCTCTCTTGAGTCCATTCATCGTGCACTCTGCAGTGAGCACAGAATACATTTGGCACGCTTCTACTCTCCCTTCTGAGCAGAAAGGAGAAGGATAACATCCAAGCAAAGAAACATAACAGCAATCTAAAATTATTACAGCACCAACAGTATTAGGTCAGTGGATACGAAACGAGTTCACTATCAACAACAGTTCCTACTAGAAGTAGTTAAACCCAAACTTGCTCTTAAATCTACCAGAATCAGAACTGATATATTACTTACTCTGTTCTTGTTTTGCAGCCCTCTGGTAAAATTTCAGTTCAGAAAATAAGGGGCCATTTTCAAGATATTCCTATTGAGAAATAAGCAAATTCAGTATCATAAAACACATTAGAAAGGCAATGGTTTCTCAAGAAAAGCATATGAGAAATTCAAGAGAACGAAACCCCCTTTTTTCCCCCCCACCTCCCATACATCATGCCATCTGAGATGTCATTTCAATAAGTTGTTTGGCCACACATTTTCTTAAATAATTCCTGGACCAATTTTCAAAAATACTGTAAATGAGGTGTGCTTAACTTCATATCCTGATTTTCCTTACTAAACTGTTGAGGGCAGTAATCAAGAAAAGGAAAGAATCAACTCAAGGAAACATTGTGTGTCATAGAAATGCCAAAAATATCCCCAAGCAGGGAAAGTAATTCAAGATATAAAAAACAAAAAGCACAAGCATGCAGTACAGACCCAATGCTGACAATAAGGATAGACAATAAAGAGAAGGAACTGTGTGCACAAGTTAATAATTTAGTAATGAGATGTACACATTACCACTTTAATTACATGCACTGCATCGTCTTCTACAGGAACATGAGTATGAGGGGAAGCTGCAAAATGAGAAAGAGAAGGGATCAAGTAGTATGCAACAAAATATGATTACAAATAAAAACCAAGCTAACACTGCATAAGGTGACCAACAAAATACATGACAAAGATAACCAACATTTTGTCTGAATTCCTGCTTTCAGAGGTCAGAGGTTTGCAGAGTTCAAAGAGAACCAAAACGAATCCCACACACACGCGTGGAAGCTTTAATCAACAAGTACTGAGGCAATTTTAACCCACATTTTCAGAACTCTCTCCCTAGATGCTAATTAAGGAGTAAGCAGGATGTGCCCACTACACCTTTGCACCACAATGAGGTAATCCATTATAACACACTATGTTGAAGTCATTCCACCCAATTGGATAACCTCTGTATTTGGTTGCTGTCAATTCACTGTCGTGACAAAGACACCACTTAAAAGTTGTGACCTACATTATGCCTCTAGAGAGGATTGTCTGCTTTTCTCTATTACAAATTAATTTGGCCCTAGAACCGTGATTTCTATTCTGACATTATTTAGACACTGGCCTAAGTTGGGGATAGCACAGCCACCACCTGCCTAAAGGGGAGACAAGTGATTGTGCCTCTAACTGCAAGTACAGATTTCAAAACAATAATTGACCACATGTGCCAATTACAGCCCAGGAGACAGAACCTCTCTGCACAGACAATGCAATCCTATTTTCTTCTGACCCTGAGAGAACTATCAGTTCTCTCTGATACTACTGAAGCTACATGGAGCTACACTGGGATTAAAATTTAATGAGACTAAATCATCTTTTAGAATCATCACTGAAAAGAAAACTAAAAAAGAATACAGTTCCTAGGAAATAAATGTCCCTTTCAAACTTCTTGTAATGATCAAATACCAACAACAGCCCAGGTGTGAAACACTTCAACTATCAGCACACACAAAAATAGACTCCTTTTATCCACGTAATAAAAACGAAGTAAACTTGGATCTCACCAAACCATCAAAGCTTATATTTTTTGGTGGTCAGGGCACAAAAATATTTTGAACAGCCTCCTTCAGCTGCCATCTTCCTTTAATTCTGTTCGGCAACTGGGTTGAATCTGGCAGCATATACACCCCAAACACCCATAGGGTCCCCACTGCCTTCTGCTTGACGCTCCTCTGCGTGAATGCTTCTGTACTAGTAGTAACACATTAAGATAAAATGAACATATCCTAAAACAGTAGCTCTGGAAGGTGTGAACTGTCCATGGACTGGAACAATAACTGGTCATATTCAAAAGACAATTTAAAACTATCATACAACCAGGAAGGAAGTTTTGGTAAACTTTATTCTTACCATATTACTGTACTGAACTGGGAATTAAGACACAAGTGCTTGAGAGTCTCTGACACATGCAGACTACGTGTTAATAGCTGAAGACATTACTTTAAAGGAACACATCCCATGTGTTTTCATGGTATTCAACATCACATTACCCAAACAACTGGATGTGCTCCGTGACACAGATCACCTGTGTATAAGCAAATGTATTTTAATACCAAATTACTTAACAGAGGTTTGATAGCTATAGAGAAGAACCAAATTTAAATGTATTTGAAAGAGTCTGATCTAACTTCCCTGTAGACATCCTGACATTTTCTAAAGAGAGGCCTCATTCATGGTAATCTGGAACAGATAGAAACAGCTGTCAGGGTAATGAAGAAGAGCAATTAACAGGAGGTAGCCCAGCTAAAGGGCCTGACCCTCATGGTTCTTCCACTGTGCCAGCACGGATGAGTTTTGGAGTCACACTGAAAGAACGTCCTGAAGAAAAATACAACCAAAACTAACTGGCAGTCGTTACAACGTGAACAGGGAGAAAAGTCAGGCAAAGCTCAACAAGATCCAGGAACAGATGCTCCTCAAAATGAGTAACATGACATTCAAATCTACAAAAGGAGAAATTGTATTATTGGTTTTACTGCACATCCATGAAACAAGGTGTAACATTCACAATGAATAATACTCTAAACTTCACACAGATAAGGCTGTGACAATTAATCTCATACATACAGCTAAGCAGGAGCTGCATGTGTAGCTTGTGTTGCATCATTTTAATTAACCATTCAGATATCAGGCAGCAACACTTTAGTGCAGCTCAGAAATAAGACAGACTAATTTTTTTGTGTCCATAAATAAACATAAATGGTTTTTAAAAAATTGTCTCATTACTATGTATAGTTACTTAACAGACTGGAAAGGCTCCCAAGGTTTAACAAACAGTCTGATTACATACCTCATAGACCACCACCACATACTCTCCTGCGAGTTTAGCTCATAGTTAATTACTGTATACTCGTAATTAGCCATGTGCTAGCCTCGTTCTGTGTGGTAGCACATGGCTATTTATAATATTACAAGCAGTTAAATGCTAGACTGCAGGACAGTAAGCAGAGACCCTGCAGGAAAGCAATGCTGATAGGCAGGAGGTCTCTGATGGCATATAAGTACATATATAGAGTACCAGGAGCACTATATGGCAACATTATGTTTGCAAAGTATATCTTGAAATAGCATAACAAGTGTAAGAGCTCCCAGTTTACAGTTCACATTATTTTTATCAACTAGAGATGCACAATCTCCTTATAAGTGGGAGTGGGGGTTTGTAGGTGGTGCTGTTGATGTATGCACACAATCAAAACCATTGTCTACATAATTGTTAACTGGAAACACTGGTGCAAGATGAACCTGTGTAGGGGGCTGTGGCTGTTTCTATCTCATGCCAAGATGAGTCTCACCAAACACTTGCAAAGGGCAAAGGACAGCTCTATTTTTCCTTCCTCCCCTTCATCCCACAGTCACAGCTACCACGCCACTGAAAAGCATACAAATTTAACATGCACTCCAAAATGAAGCTGTGCAGTAAGATTCACATTCTTTGCCATCATTTCCAACTGTTGTGCCTACACAACACAGCAAATAACTCACCTCAAATTATCCAATGTCCAGAATTCCCTAGGTTCACCCAGGGACAGCAGTTCCAGTCTCATCATCCACTTTAATGGTAAATTCCATCCGTTTTGTTGCTAAGTGCCACAACTTTAATTAATGGAGATTTCTAAATGTTAATAAGACATGTTTAACAAAAGGGTGTTTCTGGATGAGCTGGTTTCCTACAACCACACAGCACAATTGCATGCAGTTTGACAAAGAACAGTGCCAATTCTATTTGCCAGTTCAAATGTGCTTGTTGCAGTTTTAGCAGTTCATTTGTGGCAGTCGCATTTGGAATATGGTGAAATATTTTCAATGGCTCTCCCAGAACCAGTTTTGTTGACAAAGTTTACACAGTGGAAAAGAAAACAGCACTGATTTGGCAGTTTGGAAAAACATCCCTGCTCCTGTCCGCAGCTGGTGTCTTTGCCACTGCTGGCTATTTTGAAGATATATGTGTTTAGGAAATGTGTAAAATTCGTTTCAGAAGTTCTTGGGTTGCTAGCTGGGTTTTTGCTTTGTTTCATTGGTTAACTAATCCCAAAGAGTTATATGGGCACTTGAATTTTTTTGCAAGAATAAAAACTAACCTCCAGAATATCACACTTGGAAGTTACAGGCTACCTGTTAAAAAGCTGGAAAAATTCTGACCTTGTTTAAGTCAAGCCAAGAGCTGTTCAATTCAATGGCTAACAAACCGAGGGGGGAGGGAGGGGGGGGGTGTTGCTCAAAGCATCTAACAATAAAAACCAATCCAAGCTGCAGGAATACAGTTACCAAAATCAAAATGTACACATGTAAATAAAACCTCGTACCTACTATTTAACACATGACTTTGAATATTTCCTGCCTATGGAGGGAAATACCAATACTGGGAAATACTGGTACTAAGGAGAACAAAGGACATCACTTTGTCCTCTCTGCCTTCACAATATCCAGTATTTCCCAACAGTGCTTGAAGGGTGTTTGCAGTCTGTTTTTAATGTAGCCCAAGGAACACCCACTTCTCTGCTTATACTGTTACTTTATCGTGCATCATAATTTCCTGGACAGATTCTTTTCTGAGCAGTGTTTACATGACATGGTTTTTGCATAGATTCTTCTTCTAGGTAGCTTTATGAATATAGGGGTTTATTTACACAAGTTACATGTACCTCTGTACCACGCTTGTGAAACCACCTCCCACCAGCCCTAACTGATTTTGGTAGAAAATTGTGCTCAACTACTGAACTGTTTTGCAGATAACTGCAAATGCCTCCCAAGTTAAGAACATTCAGTACTGTAGGAAATTTCACTACATTTCTTACTCATCTTCTAATGAACTCTTAATCATGATTCACTAGAGCCAAAGTTTTGTATTCCACTGCAATGGAAGCCACTATTTGACTTTCAGAATTACTAACTTTAAGCTGGAATAGGTATGACACATCCTTTAACCCCAGGCAAAAAAGGTATCCACAATCTGCTCTTACGGCACCCTCAAATGGGAGTCCAGGAATCCTAGAATGGTTGGGATTGAACGGGACCTTAAAGCCCATCCAGTTCCAACTCCCTGCTATGGGGAGGGACACCTTCCACTAGACCAGGTTGCTCCAAGCCCCGTCCAACCTGGCCTTCCAGCCCTCTAATATTTAAAACTAGATGTACAAGCTGCAATCTGGCAAGATTCTGCTCCAGCCCATTCACTAGTCTGACTAGTGGACTAGTGCGGTGGACTAATGAAGAGCATGATAATGGCTCCCAAATCACAGGTCCATACATATGGAACAAACAAAACAAACCAACACATTGTGTGGCAGAACACTCAAATACCATAGTAATATAATACAAATATAATAAAATACAAATATAATACAAATAAAATACAATAAAATACAAATATAATTCAAATATAATAGTAATGATTTCTGCAGACTTTGTAAGAGGCTTTAGACTACTGTGTCAAAATGAGTTATGCTTTCCAAGTTAAGACTTCTAGCCTACACAGGACAAAAAGAGAAGAAAGAGAGAAGATTCAAGGGGAAGCAGCCATCAGCAAGAACTAGTTGACGTAAGGAGTATTTCCTCTTTAACAGATGGTGCAGGCTGATCCTGCACCATGTGGTCAGCTCGAAGTAACCACTAAGTAACAAAATCAGGCTAAATATATGATTTGGTTGCCTATAGACACGGTGAACAATTAGATCATCTATTTGCTATCTCTATATTTATACAGTTTTATATTACTAACAAGATATAAAGCCTCTTTCCTGAAGCAGTGTTTGTCTACCAATGAATTTATTTTCACACTAAGCTTCACACCTGCAGGTACAATGAGACCTTTGCTGAAACGCTTTCTAACATCTGAAGGTTAAGAAAAATCCAACCCTAACCAGACAGTTATCTGATATTGCTATTAATTACAGGGGCTTGCTATTAATATTCTTCTCTCCATTGAGTTTATAAAAATCCTGCTGAACATATATCTTTTGGTGTCATTTTATTGCATTTTTGTAAATTGCTGCACTGTTGTAAATATTTTCAGTGAAGTTAATTTAATCAACTGCTGAAGTTTCTTGAGAACCAATTACTAAAGCAATTCCTAACGTAAACCAGGGGTTGGAACTAGATGATCTTAAGGTCCTTTCCAACCCTAACTATTCTATGACCCTATGAACGACCAGCATGCCGATGACAGAATGTGCTCCCATCAAGGCTTCTCTCCCCTGACAGATGCACACCCCTGCTCACAGCTATACAAACTATCCACGGAAATTACTCTTTCTGTAACAGAAGCAGTTTCTTTCACACCTCAGCCTGGTTCCCAGAACACCAGGCCTCAGAACATCAACAGCAGAGTATACTATGGTCCAAACTTTACACCAGAACAAGCCACAGCCAGACTTCTTCCCCAGCCGCAGATCTCCCTGTGCTGCTAGTATCAAAAGGCAATATTCACCCGTTTAATCACCGGTTGCTGCTCAAGTGGATATTCTTTGCCTCTTCTGGAAAATAATGGGGAGAGGGAAGAAAATGCCAGTGTGCTGGCTATAGTGGTGACTGATCTCCAAGTAGGGCTGAATTTGATTATGACTTTATCAGTACATACTTTCCTGAGCTTCCCATATTCTAACAACACATGCAAAAATAGCAGACAAACAGCATCATCTGAATACCTGCTGCAAAGCAGCTCAAACAATGGTTTCAAAACTGTTAGTGTTCATCTACCACTTAGTGCTAATACACACATAATACAATAAAAACACTTTAATCATGGAATAAGTTCTATTGTGAAAGATCCCATCTAATAAAACATGCGTATATAAATGTAAAAAATTAATATTTTGCAGAACCATCAGCTTCCATGAGAAAGAAGCCTGTAGGCAGGTAGTGCTGTATGCAGCACATTTCACTGTTAACACTGGAATCTTAACAAAACTTTATGTGACCTTTCTGCATTTAAATTTTCAGTCCAAATTGTGCATTAATAGAGTGCTTGCAGCAGGACTAGAGAATGATTTATATAAAGACTGGTGTTAATTACTGACTGCGATCAGGAAGATAAATGAGGAAATGTAAGGATCTCAGTAGCACCCGCCTCAACTCTTGCTTCGTTTTCCAGTGTACTGCCACTGTTCTCCACAGGGCTACAAACCAGTCATGAGACCACCAATATGCCATGCTCTTCCTCAGTTGCTCTTCAATTTGCTCTATCAAAGGGCTAACAGTTCTGTCTGAGATGCCTGACAGAAAATGAGCACCAGTAACAGAGATAAAATAAACCTTCTAACAAACAAAGGCATAGTTAATTTCTGCTTATGATCCATCTTGCCCTTGTTATGGCAAAAACAGTGTTTGAGAGAACATCATTAGGCAGCTTCTACAGCTTCTGGCAGCAGAGGAAACTGGTCTCTTCAGGAGCATTGGGAAGAATCAGTATTTGTAAGCCTTCTGCTGCTGGATTTGCTCTGATCAAGATAAAAATGCAAAAAAGGAATCCAAGGGAAGGAATGAGTCAATAAAGAAAAGACAAGATGGCACAGATGAAAAAGAAAAAGAATAAATCAGAAAATCAAGGAAAAAGTTAAATTAGGCAGGACTGAACTTGCAGTTAGCAGTGACTTTCATGTATGTAATTAGAAATTTGGAAGCCCCGCTCCCGAAGAGACTACTTGCATCCTAGGACTCAGGGCCAGTAAATGCCTTTCAGCAGCTTTGATTTAGTGAATAGGACCTTCCATGGAATGCATTCCTTGTAAACAGATTTTGCAAAGATACTGTAAAGTTTCTCAAAAACATGATTATTATAATATAGATTAATGGAGTATGAAGTAGCTTTAATGGGAAATTAAGCTATAACAATGCACATCAAAATCTTCACACCACTACTGTAAAAAGACTTATTAAAAGATATAGCCAGCAAAGTTAACCTTTACTTTTATAAACGGGCTGTAATGTTCATATCTGGCAGGCAGTCAAACCTGTCTCCACTCCCCTGTCTTTCCCACCTCCCTACTGCTCTTTCTGGGGTAGCATCTCACTAAAAGTTTAGTGGTCCTCTCACATCTTGCTGTATATGCACTAAAAACTAGTCTGAACAGCACAGAGGAAGAAGGTACCTCTCAGCACCAAGCATCCATACCTTACTCTCAAAGTTTTGTCATCTACTTCATTCCCCTTGACTCTCAAAGATAGCTGAACTCTTTCATATGATCAAGCATAAACAAAAAAGAAAAGCTACTGAATGGTATTTACATAATATATAATGTATCAGAGATAAAGAGGTGGACAAAATGAGAAAGCTCCAGTGTCAATATCTGGGGATAAATCTAGCCCATGTCTCCTTTTAACTGTAGGATGAGCTATGCAGGGAACTGAGCCTTCAGTTATCATTCACGTATCATGTATCATTCAGTACCCCTTCTGAAAGAAGAGATTAAATGAATGCAAATACCATTACAAAAGTGGCAGCTGCATTTCTTCAGCCATGCTGCCGCTTACAAAAAAATCGCACAGAATAGTAACACCAAGGGTCCCGGGTTGTATTCTCATTCCCAACTAATCCACTGACTGCTTTACACCTCGGTTCAGTGGGAGCCAAACTCCAACAAACACCACAATGTGAAATCATCTCAGCAGTCTGTGTGATCAGGCAGAAAACTAACCAAATCTGCATGAGACTGCCCAGATCCTATGTGCTGTACAACCACAAGGCCTGGTGTGGTTTGACTGCAACAGAAAATGACAGAGCTATATTCCAAGTGATTCAGGAACACAACATTTTCTGTCTTACACATGGAGAGCTATATTCAGTACAACCTTGCTTTCTGCACTGCATTCCCTCTGTTCTTTCTCTCTGTAGGAGCTTTCTGCAAGTTTCCATCTTCCTGTCATTTATTCTTGAATGACAATATCCAGAGACACCTTAACATCATTTTTTAGCTCACGCTAAGCTCTATTTTCTTATGGTAACATCTCAAACATGCTCTATGCACAGCATCTGTCAAACATAACCCACTGATCATAGAATCACAGAATCAACTAGATAGTTGAGGAAAGGTCATAAAAAGCTATCAGATATATCAAAAAGAAAAGACTCCAAAAATTCTAAAACTGCCCTAACCTTTGGCTCCTCTATAACTATTAGTTGAAGCCTCTGGTTCAGCCTGTTGAGCAGTTAGGAATGTCTCAATTATATGAATTCCATAGGAAGCCAAGCCAGAAACTCCACTACAGGAACCCATCAGATGCACTCCAACTACTAACAGCAACATAAAGATTCAAACCAGTTTCTTCAGACAGCCTCAAACATGCACTTTTTGAGGAACCACACCAAATCTAGTCCAGAGCAGACCACACCAAATCCAGTCCAAAGTAAAACAAACCCTCCACTTTATTTGAGTGTAGGTGTAGGGCCATACCCACCAACTGTTGCCATTTACTCATTCATTTCTGTTACACCAAACTATTTGCAAACTTATACACAACCTTAGTTTTCTCTAGGTTTTTCAGTGACTGTGCTTACTTTGTAGAAAAGCAGAAGCAGTGGCATTTAAGTTGTTACTGAAATCTTTTCGCTTCATCTACACGTGCATTCAGTAGAATGAAGTGTAAGTTTACACCCTTTTCCCCCTCCCAGAAGGTTCCTCCACTCAAACCTGAAGTCCAGATGAACTTAGTCCAGATGCACAAGTAAAATTATCCATCCTCCTGTAGTTTACAGTCACACACAAATAGCTGGAAGAACAGCACAACTGGGCAACCACTTTAGAGAAGCAACATCTGAACATACATGGGACTATGGCACCATGAAATAAAATATGAGTCTTCAGTTGCCATTCAGTTCTTTGTGATTAACCATAATGGACATGGGGGGGGGGGGGGGGGGGGGGAAAGGGGAAAGGAATAACACTTCAGTGCAATATAAAATGTTCCCGAACAGCTGAAAGCAGACAAGCACCACGAGATAGCCAGGCAGATGTAACAAAGATCACAGTCAATCTGTCACCAAGAGACCAGTGGCACCCAAGTGCTACATTTATGTTTGCAAATACCAAAACAGCAAACATGCTAACCCTTCTACAGAAAAAGCATACTTTTTCTCTCTACTGTAGGTGCCTGATGCTACAGTTTGACACTGATGGACAACTCCTTCACCTCCATGAAACGACATTAAATCCAGCACAGCTCTGCATATTTGAAAGGAGTTACTAAAGACAATTGGTAACGCACATGGCACATGATGCCTGTTCTAATGAACACTTGTCTCATTATAAAGATCTGGAAATCACACTAAGTGGAAAGCTCATGCTGCATAACAGTGTAAGAACAGATTATTTTCCAACAAATCACTCAATATGAAGGAATCATCATTAAGAAATCAACTGAAAAAGAAAACCAAGCTCAGGAGTAGGAAACAATCAAAAAGAGTTTCCCAGGAGTAGGAAACAATCAAAACTATTTTCCATGGCAAAAACACACAAAAAGGAAAACCTTAAACAAAGAAGGTTTAGCTGGTTTATGCGTAAAGGGAAGTTGATTTATGTATAGGAGTGACTTGCTTATGAAGTTTTAAACATTAATACTCTAAATAGAGAGATAACATATCTCTAACTTAAACAGATCATGTTTGGCTCCAGAGGTGATGTACTAAACTGCTTCTAGATAACTCTTTACTGCTGTCTTATACAAGCTCAGTTTAGTCCCTAACAGTCACTGTGGACTACTTTGCCTGTACGTGTTTGCCACGGGGAAAAACAAACAAAGCACACCCCCCTCCCAAAAAATCCCAAACTCAATATTGCCTTGCAAACAGGATTTGCTGTTTCATACAGACCAGCAATAGTAACATACATTATATGCTCTCCAGTGACCCAGAATGCTTTACAAACTGCCTTTCAGAACCATTCATTCCTCATAAAACACCAACTGAGTGAAATGCAACAGCTTCTTCTGAAGGAAACACAGAAAGTTAGCTAGGACAGAGCAAATAAAGAACAGCTTTTCCACCTCAGAGGCAACACCTGGCTGTTACTGTTACGCGTCCTGGATGGAAACTAACGTAGTCTTGGCCAGAAGAGAACATTTCCAGTAAGCGGAAACCCAAAGAGTGCTCCAGAGCACAGGACTGGCGTAAGTCCAAAGCAGCAGCTAAGGAAAGCATCACCATTAGCTGAAGCCTCACTTGATCTTTGACAGCAGCAGCACCTTGCCTACCCCACCTGAGCTTCACACCAAAGTGCACAAGAAGCCAGTAAACTGGGCATGGAGAACACACTGCACCATCAACATTAGACCAAGGCAGACACCCAACAGGGTGTTGCAAGCGTCAGAAAACCACACTTCAACACAGCTGACCGCAAGCATGCAAACAACAGTAACTTTTAAAGACCATTCTGATTTATGTTAAGAAGTGCAAAGACTTTTACAAGTTACCCTCTTAACTACCACCACTATTTTACCTAAATAGATCAAGCCAAATCCTCCCTGGCCGATCTGACTGCCCAGCCGCCACACTTTCCCCCCGGTGTCTTTCAGGATCATGTCTCTGGGGAGAGGAACCGGCAGCTTGCCTTTGCCGCGATCCTTTGGCGGCATCGCACCTTGAGAGAGGGAAAAACGAAATCAAAAGCTGACTTTGGTCAGAAGAAACAACATCCCTCCAAGTCCTTCGCCCAACGGGCCCAGCTCGCTCCCCTTCAGGGCCGCTTTTCCCAGTCCCGGGCCTTTCAGCGGAGCGGAAGCCGGGGAGGCTCACCCGCTGCGGCCTCCGTTACACCGGGACAGGGCAGTGAGCGCTGGGCGCCGCCGCCCGCTCCCCCCCCCCCCACCTCCACAGGAGCCCCTCGGGTTCTCACCGCCGTCGGCCGCAAACTTCCCAGCCGGGAACTTCCCGCAGGGCGGGCCCAGGAGGCAGAGGAGGCGGTGAGCGGCCGTCTTCCCGCTGGAAACCCCGGGGCGGGGCACAGGGAACGGGGCGGGCCTCCCTCCGCCGCTCGGCTCCCCCTCAGCAGCTCGGAGCTCGCCTTGTGGAGGCGCGCGCCGTTTCCCGCCTCCCGGTCGTGTGGCGCTGCCTGCTGAGGCAGCGGCGGGACATGGAGGAGGTCGACGGAACAACGGACATGCCCCATCCCTTCGTCTGTCCCGCTTTTAAAGGTGCGCTTCGCGAGTGAGGAACTTATTTATTTGTTTGGTTGTTTTTTTTCTTTCCTTTTTAAGCTGTTTTGGTGCATATAGGTGTGTTTGACCAGGGTGTTCCGTGCCTGGGGTTAAAATAAAATATGAAAGTCATGTTGTAGTTTGGGAAAGGACCTTAAAGCTCATCCAGCTCCAACCCCTGCCACAGGCAGCGACACCTTCCACTAGAGCAGCTTGCTCCAAGCCCCTGTGTCCAACCTGGCCTTGAACACTGCCAGGGATGGGGCAGCCACAGCTTCTCTGGGCACCCTGTGCCAGCGCCTCAGCACCCTCACAGGGAAGAGCTTCTGCCTAAGAGCTCATCTCAGTCTCCCATTTTAAGTTTGAACCTGGTGGTTTCACGGTGCAGCAAGGACTTCAGGAGCTGTAATGAAGTCATAGAGCCGTCATGGTGCCACCCCTCAGTGTGGCCACCTCACTTTGGCCTCAGGATCTTCCTGGCATAGGTGAAGGATCAGTTCTACACATACAAACACTTTCCCAGGGCAGTGCTGGAGCCACCATTTCTGGAAGTGTTCACACACTGTGTAGACAAGGCCCTCAGTGCCATGGGTTAGTGAAGGCCTTGGCAGTGCTGGGGCAAAGGTTGGACTTCATGATTTTGAAGGTCTTTTCCAACCTTGTTGGTTCTTTGTTTCCTAAACTTACCCCAAAGCCATCATGCGGCACCTCTCGTGTTCGAACTGGGTGACATGGCAGAGGCTGGCGCTGCCTGGAGCCATCCGCAGCCCCAGAGTGCAGTGAGAAGAGCAATGGCCGAATCACAGGCTGGTCAGCCATTGCTCCACAGAGGTAGAGGAGAGATGGAGCTGAACCAGGAGTGCTGGATCAGTCATATCACTGCCATTAGCTTGTGAGCTGGTAATTAGAACGAACAACAAACCCTCAGTTTTAGCTCCCCAGGCTCATAGAGCATACCTCTGATCATAAGCCACCATCTTGTGTGATCTTTGATTTACTAACAGGGTCCACTCACTTAGCCAGCACACTACACTTAGATAAAGCGCACTAGGGACCACCACATCTTCCCGCCAGTGACTACAAGTTCTTATACAATAAATAAATTTCGAAAACAATGGAAGTCCAGAACGTATTCAGCAACCACAATTTGCAAATGAACTTAAAATCGTAGAATCACAGAATGGTTTGGGTTGGAAAGGATCTTAAGATCTAGTTCCAACCCCCTGCCACGGGCAGGGACACCTTCCTCTAGAGCAGGTTGCTCCAAGCCCCGTTCAGCCTGGACTTGAACACTGCCAGGGATGGGGCTGCAATAGCTTCTCTGGGCATCCTGTTTCAGTTCCTCATCACCCTCACAGTAAAGAACTTCCTCCTTATATCTAACCCAAACTTTCCCTGCTTAAGCTTAAAAGAATTACTCCTTATCTCTACAGTTAATATTAACACAAATTGTGACTGAAAGTACATAATGCCATCAGTAGAGTAGGCCTTAACATAATAACCTTTTCTGCTTCATCAGTCTTGCAGGCTTTGTGGTTTTAGCATCACTGAAAGGACCAGCTAAAGAATTGCCAGTAGAAAACTCATCCATAAAAAAAGTCAAGATTCATTTGCTTTATGCCATAAAACTTTTCGTAGGGTTTCTTTCTCCTCTTTGGAACAGCTGTCAAAATGGGCTGTAGGAGGGTAGTGTTGGGATAGTTTTGTTTGTGTGTCGGGGTTTTTTGTTGTGTTTCCCCTGCAAAAACCACCCAAACAACCCCGAGATGCCTAGTGCTGCATCAAAGAAACCATTACCATTCTCTAGAGAGAGCTAGCATGTTTATTCACAGAAAGCATTTGGACAATGCTGTCAGGGTGTCTCACTTGGGATGAGAGCCACTCTTCTCAAAGAAAATTGTCTTAAAATAATTGCCTGGGAATCAGAGAACTTGCTTGTGTTGAAGGAGAAAGCTTTTTTGCTCAACTGTTGCAAAAAGGAATTCACATTAAACCGAAAAGGATGCATTAGAGAGCTTACTGCTTCTGAGCTATCTTACCCTGCCCTTGGAAGTACATCAGGATAAGAAAGTGAAACAAATCAGGTGAGGTTTGCATCTGTCTTCTAGACATTTAGCAGACACCAGTGATAGCATTAGGTTGCTAGCAGAGACCTACATTGTTGCGTAGTTTAAGGCTTCTTTTTTGGGGAACCAGGAGAAAACACCTATAAATTAAGAGACTCAAAATGTGTAGAAATTGTGATGGTTTTTTTTCCCACACATTAAGTTTGAATGAATAAAAAGGTACATGTTCCTAAAGAAACAAAAATTGATTAGATACTCCTATTTTTATTTCTAAGTACACAAGGCCTGCAGTTCATTTACATTTTGTTCCCCCCAAACCATTGAGAGTACTTTTGACATCAGGAAGTTAGTAGAATACATTGATTTAATGAAAGGTTGGTGTTGAGTAAAAAACTTCTCAGTTCAGAAGTGTAAGTTGTTTTACGCTTCCTTAGTGCTTTTTATTCCTGAGCAAGGATGAGATCACCAAAAGAAAACAAGTTCATGCAGTTCTGATACATAATGAAGTCATCAGAAAAGGCTATTTCAAAAATACTCATTACAAGCTAATAGCAAAACTAAAAGTAGAAACCAATACACCAGGCTCTATTTAACTGTTAATGAATATAGTGGCATAATGCAATCTATTACTGTTTGAAGTTAGGCTGCATAACACCCTTTTTACTCATGCAACACTGATACTTCCATAGGTAGCTGAGGTTTAAGGTCTTCAATTTTCAACTGAAGTTTTCCTTTCCTAAAAGAAAAGAAACAACAACTCTACAGCTTGAGCTCTACTCAAAAGCAAATGTATCTGAAGTCTTAGTCCTCTTTAATATCATGCAGCTCTTTCACAGCTTGTACAACTTAACAATGTCATGTAGCATAAAAAGGTTTAAAATATATATTCTGTAAGTCACAGAAAACAGTTATCAGTTTGTTGACATTTGTTTGGGATTTGGGTTTATTTTTATTTGAAGGAGAATTTACATAAAATTGAAGGCTTAAAAACTGTTATTGTTTGTTGCGAGAGTTAAAAATCCCTCAGACAGGTGTACAGGAATGTGATAAGGACTAATAATACTACTTAGATTAAAAAACAAAAAAGATTTATTAAAAAGAGAAGCTTCCTGCATATTTCAGACTCCTTCTGAAGGATGAGTTAATTTGTCACTTAAAATCAGTTCTTTATTAGTAAATATAAGGCTGACAGATGTATATACAAATGTCTAGAATGTATTTCATACAACTCTGTTCTAGGCAATGCTAAACAAGAAATTAACACATGGACCTACTTAAAAATCAATAAAGACCAAAAACTTTACTTGACAAAAGCTCTAATCAGATTAGACCTTGGTACTAGGTCCTTTGGGCCTATACATAGCACATCCCTGTGCTTTGTGGGTGGACTAAGGAAATCTCTTGTCCTGCTGGACTGAAGTGGAAATAAGGTTGGTTTCTTTTTTTCCTGCTTACTGTCAGCCAGTTAACAACTCTCCCAACAAACATGAGCTTCATTTAGTCAGGTTAAAGCCTCTATTGCCTCTTCACAGTTGCTTCAAATTAGCAGTTAGCTGTTGTGATATAAGGAGTGGTGAATGGCCAAAATAATGACAGGTACAGGTGTGGGCTTTTATTTGGTATTTGGGTGCGTTGGGTTTTAGTTTTGTTGGGGTTTTTTTTCAGAAAAGCCTAATTATGGTGGAAGCAATTTCCCTTTAAGGTGGTATACACCATTAGTGCCAAATTCAAGAATCCTCATAGGAGAGAGGTGTGTATGTAATAAGAGTAAAAATACACAAATCCTGCCTGCATCAAACTGGAAGTGCTACCAAATTACTATTATTGCACTTCCTCAGAGCACATTGCTTCAAACAGATGGGGGCCACAGGCCCTTCTCATGAAACACCTATCCTTCATGCAGCTCAGGTGGGCATTTTCTTGCTACTCAGAGCTATATATTAGAAGTGGTAGAAACACCTGTCCTGGGTTCACTAGTAGCAGTCATTTTTTTTTTTTCTTGGTAGCTGGTGTAGGGCTGTGTTTTTGACTTTCAGCATGGGAACAGCACTGATAACACCGATGTTTTCAGTTGCCTCTTAGTAATGTTTAGTCTGGCCAAGACCTTTCCGAGTCTCATGCTCTGACAGGAAGGAGAGGAAGCCAGGAGGAAGCAGAGACAGAACGCCTGACCCAAACTAACCAAAGAGGTATTCCATACCACAGCACATCATGCTCAGTATATGAACTGGGGGCAGTTAGCCAGAAGAGCTAGATCACTGATTGAGTTGGGCTGGGTATTGGTTGGTGGGTAGTGAGCAGTTGTAGTCTCTTCCCTTGTTATTTCCCTTATCATCATTATTACTGGTGGTAGCAGTAGTGGTTTGTGTTATACCTTAGTTACTGGACTGTTATCTCAGTCCATGGGAGTTATATTCTTTCAATTCTCCTCCCCATTGCTCCAGGAGTCAGGGGGAGTGAGAGAGCGGGCTGCGTGGTACTGAGTTACTGACTGGACTTAAACCATGACAACACCTCTATCTGGATGTTTGTTTTAGTGCTCCTGACATCTTCAGGGGTTTATTCATTTGCTTTGCTTGGTATGCATTTACTATTATACTGATATTACATTGATACACAGTGACTGAGGAAATCTGAGCTTCTCTGCAGAGTTGGTACAAGTATGTTTGCTGTTGTATTACTGAGAAAGATAATGGTGGTGTGATACTTTTTATGCTAATCTGTGATCTGTTAATGGCCTGAGCTGTGTTTTCTGCAAGTACAGGAATCTAGTTTTAGAGTGAAGACCTATCTAACTAAAGTGTAGATAACTTTAGTTCATACAATGGTTCAAAGTTATATACCCAAGTAGCATTTCAGTACAAGGTTCTGCTATTTCATTATATATTCAGGTGCCTGGTGCTACTTAATATCTGGCTTTCTGGATCTGTAGGTGCCCTAAAGGCACTTTGAAAGTTGTAAGTGAGCCTGTGAGGTTTAAACTTTGAAAGTTCTATCCACACCTGTGGTTCAGAAGCAGCACCCTACTTCTAATTGTCTTTCCAGAATAAGGTCTAGAAGGTGATAAAAAGTTATGCTGTATTACCATGGGTTGCATTTAAAAAGTGTGGTAGGATTCTCAGGGAGTGAATGCTTTCTTTAAGTGTTTAAAAACATAGCAAGCCATTTTTATTTCAGGTCTGAGGCTATATTTGTTTTTGACTTTGTTTTAAAACACTATACATTAAGTACTCGGTCCATTTTCCATTTATTTCAATCCTTTTTTCTTTTTCTTACTCAAACCTAAGCTTGAGGATACAAGGTCTTACTCAATTATATGAAATCTTGCAGTATCATGTAACAAAGATCCTTAAATTTGCTGCAATAGGTGAGCAACTCGTTGGTTTGCTCACTGCTGCATTGTGATGCTTTTGTGGTATTTAACACTGTCATCTTAGCACTTCCACATTTAATTCCCCCCACCCCTCCAGAACTCCTTGTTGCTTAAAATATCATGGCTAAATTTACCCAACAGATGTAACATCTCTGTATTAAGACCATTGACAACAAGGCATCAAGTTTCAGAGCTGCTTCCCAGCTTCTGCTGAGAAATCTATTTGTGTTGGTGCATCTGTGTGGAGTCCCATGCACGTGCTGTGTTAATTCACTGTGCTCCCTGTCACTTTCATAGAACTTTTGAAGTAATTATTTCTTGCAGTACCAAGGGATCTCCAACATCCAGAGTGCATGTTGCTCAACTCAGTCATTGTCTGGGTGCATTGACACCCATTTTAAAGACCCTTGACTCTATTTTGTATGACTGGCCCCATGATTGAGATCACATAATTACAATAATTAGGAAGCTCACCTCAGGATATTATCAGAGCAACCCACCCAAACCTAAGTCCATATGGTTTGAAATAGCTAATGAGTCAGTTAATGTGCTATGTCCAGGAGTAATGGACACTCAATGCGGGTGGCATGAAGACATCATTTACCAACTTCCTGACTGATTAAGGTTTTCCATGCAGACAGTTCTCATATTTTGCATCTCACAGTAAGTTTAAAGTATTAAAGGCTTTTACGTGTTAAACAGAGCAGAAGAAAACAGATGAGACTTTTAAAAGGCAGGCAAGAAATTAGTTGTCTCTTCAAAGAAAATGCAAAAAAAATTGAGATCTTGGAGCTTTCATCTTAAATATAATACTGCAAACAAATTATTTGAAGAGCTCTATTAAAGTACAGGCAATGACAATGGCAATAGGTGACATTTGCTTTAATGCCAAGTAGCCTAAATGAATGAATGGTGCTATACGTAGAGGGGCTGTTTTAGCCACTGTAACTTTTCTGTCCAGTCTCTTTAACATTCACCTTGCTACCGATACTGTGGAAATTTGTAATCAGTTCTGCATATGGAACTGACCAGAACAGGGGATTAATACCATGAGGTCAAACCTTCCGGAGAGGAAAGCACCAAAAGCCCTGAAACAGAGAAGAAATTATGTTTTGTTTTTGAACGAGGTGCAGAATCCATCTGTCCAGTTAGGATTCCTCTCTCCTAATGTGTTCCTGCTCTTGCGTCATTTTAATGGCTATTGGGATGAGATGTTACTCCCAGTTCCTTCTACTATAGCTGAAGGGTGTCTTCTTATCTCTTGTATGTCAGAGGTTTTATTGCTCATACCTTTAAGAAAGCAGTTATTTATGAGCACTAAAGAGAAAGGGTTTTCTTACCCATGTTTATTTACTTTCAGAAAAGCACAAAGACATAATGTAAGTTTATTGTTGCTGTGGGAATGAATTGAATTTACAGGGAGAGCAGAATGTCTAGTGGTTAGAGCAGAGAAAGGGATCAGAAATTATATTCTTTATGGGAGTAATTCCACGAATCATAATCCTGGCTTTGCTACAGACTGACCATATACAAATTATTTCTTATTTGTTTCATTTAATCTATCTGAAGCAGTCTGGATGGCTTGTTTTAAGGTGCTGTTATTCTCAGGTGAGAGCTACTGTGTATGTGCTATTGCCATGGCTATTATCTGATGGTGAGCATTAGCCCTACCTTCTTGTGGGACAGGTGATGTGTTAGAAATGGTTTCCCATATAGTCTGCTCAAATGTACATTTGTGTTTGTCATTGTTTCTGTTGTTGTTTGAAGCTTTCTTTTCTAATTTAGGCTTTTCCCCTCCAAAACCAAACACAGAACACAAGATTTATATGAAGTTGGTTATTACAGCCTTGCAAAGAAAATAAGTATTTTGCCTCCACTGGTGGTATTGTACATTTTATCCTAGGCATAAAAGCAGGGGGAAGGTTGCTAAGTTTCTATGGTGGTTAATGCTTAGACACCAGGCCTTTTCAAAGGATATCTAGAAATGGAAATGAAGAAATTACAGGAATGTTAGCAGGATCTCACTAGTGTTCTTGATTTACAGGAAACAGTGACTTTTTTTCCCCCCTATAGAGCAGTGATGTGAAAAGGTTTAGAGAAACGGAGAGGAATGAATTTGGCAAAGCACTTGGAGAGAATGTCTTTCCATTTCTGAGATTATCCACATAAAGTTGTTTGAGAAGGGAAACTCATCTGTTATAACATTAATTATTCACCTATCAATGCTACTTTTTATGTATAAAGTTAATTACGATGATAGGATATGTTAAATATGACACATTTCACTGCAAGACTGATTTCTTTTTTCCCTGACCTCAGTATAAATATTGATTTTCACGATCTTTAAATGTAGTGCAAAGGTCATTTTATTAATGGCATATTAATAGAAAGTAGCCCTGACCATGCAATATTAATATATTTGCATTGTTATTTCTCAGATCCCATCCAGAAGGAAAGAGGCAAGGTGCCAATGCCTTCTTTTCCAGGAGAAATCAGAAAGCTATTGATTCTAATGACTGTTCAAACTCCTTTAAATGTGATGTTGTGCTTTGTTTTAGGGTTTGGTTTTATTTGTTTTTAAAGTTAAAAACAGTAGTGAAGTGGCAAATAGGTTGTGTAATGCATCTAATAAGATAGCTATGTGTTGCTTTTCCAGCATGCCCAAGAAAGCAAGGTGCTGTCATTACCTGATAGTCATGTGGTCAATTCCATGAACAGAATCGCACTTGTGAAAGAAGACTGATGGGATAATTTGATGGGTTTTTTTCCCCCTTTTTTTACATTTATGGTAATTCTTGAAAATCCAGGTTTAGAACTGCTGTTCTGCTGGTGGCTGAACCAAGGCAGATCTGGTGGGTTTAAATATTCCTCAGAGAGTAATTGTGTATGAATTTTCTATCAAGTCTGCTTTGTAAAGCACAGGGAGAAGAGAGCTCACATTGAAATAACCTTTAAATAATACTGGATAGTGGTCCTGGGAAAACTGTGCTTACTTAGAGGAGGAATATTTGTATGCCTTTTATGAACAGTTTTATGAGTGGTCTTTCTTTTTAGTGTGTGTTTTGAGTGCTTTGTGTCAGGTGATGTAAGTCAAGAGGGAAGATGACAACTTCCATAGTTTACAGACAGCAAGGGAAAGAAATGTCTAGTATGACATATTGCCATGCAGAAAATAATTACAATTAAGTAAAGAAAGTGATCTGAGCAACTAAGTATCTGGTGGCCTGACTTCAACAGTTTGCACCTTTAGAACTTTGATTTTGGAAGAAGAGTCCATGATGATAAATGGAAACTGAGATAAAATGCAGTATTGCTTTGTGTCATGTCAAACTAACTTGTATCTATGTTTAAGATAACGGTTTACTGGGCAAGAGGAGTGTGATAAAACCAATTCATTTGGGCTTCCAGGCATTTAATGCAGAATCATATAGGAAATGATTAATTAAGCTGGAGAATGTGTAAGTGTAAAAAGTGTGAAACTGGTGAAATGGGCAAGTAATAAACTGAATGGGGAAACAGTGAATGACAAATAAGTTACTGGTTTCCTAAGGATCAACTTCAGCACCTATTTAATGGCTTAAACCACACATTGAGTATTACTGATTTCACAAACAACAAAACCAAAACAGAAGTGTCCTTACACAATTCGCTGCTGAATATGAAGTTGTGAGGCATTGGAGTATCAGTGGAGGAGAAACAACAGTATTTCATAATTCAACATTTGAGGCTATGCTTCTTTAAGAGTGCTGGTTTGAAAGAAATAGAGAATCACAGAATGGCCATGAGCTGATAATGTGACTTAAGGAGTCCAAAAGTCAGGCCTGCTTCTAGGTTGTATCAATACTTTTATTATGAGATTCAGAAGACTTATTTGGTAGTGTTTCATTGAGAATTCATCTCTATTGTCCTATATGTTCCTTGAGTGTGAAATCATGAATGTTATCCAGTGCATGCAGAGAGCAATGACTATATTCAGTTCTGCAGTGGAAAGCAGAGCTAAATTATGACTGTGGATTGAATTGGAAGAGGACCTCTTCTGCTGGAAAGTGGCTCTTGTAAGAAATGGATTTGAAGAGAAGTTGTGAAGAAATTTCTTTCCAGGGATAGATTAAGCAAAGCGATACAGTTTTTCATATTATGTGTGTTGAGGTAGTAGGAACACACAGAAGCACCTTTACATAAACAGTAAGTGGCAGGAATTATTTAACTGGATAGATGAATTATCATAGCTGTCAGAGAATAGTTAGGGTTGGAAAGGACCTTAAGATCTTCTAGTTCCAACCCCCTGCCATGGGCAGGGACACCTCACACTAAACCATGTCACCCAAGGCTTTGTCCAACCTGGCCTTGAACACCACCAGGGATAATTGGGAGCTGGGCAGAAGACAGCAAGGGGATATTTGTTTTGTACCTTGAGAAATAGCATCAGAAATATCGTGAAAGGTAATAGTGAGGCTGAGGATGATATAAAGTGAATTATTTTAGGATATGCAAGGCTATATTTTGGAATCAGCCCATTCCTCTCTTTCTCTGCTTCATGATGTGAAGGCCTATTGGGTATACTTTCATCCCTGGTACAGGAAAAAAGGCAAGAACTTTTGAGTTTTTATATAATTTTGGGGCTTTTTCCCCATGGAAATTTTGAGGAAAAAGTAGAGATTTTAGGTCATTTAAGCACCATTAGTAGTTTGCTTCCAAAGTACAGCAATACAATACTGATTTACTATTTGAGTAAATTAAGACAACAGAAGTTAAGTAACCTCCTGGGCTTGGTTTGTCCCAGATATTTTCAAGGGAAAATCAGACCTGTTTACTTGCTGACTTAATATTTTGATGGAAAATGTACCTTTTTGCATTTTTCTAAAATTTTAAAAATCGGTAGTTACATTTATATGAGAGATATCAACAGAAACAGTCCAGGTATGTTACCATTGTGCAAAAAATGCTGCATCTGGTACTGTTAATTTGCTTGCTTGTACGTCTGCTCTTTACATATCTGCTTCTGTATGTGTGTGGTATTTTATTGGAGTATGTATGATTTGAAGACCCTGATTGCCTGCTGTGGTATTTATCCTATATAAAGTCAACATTAAATGACACATTTTAGACCCATCAGAGACAGAAGACTAAGTCCATCCATTGAATTCCTATTTGTATTATTACTTTCTAATGAATTCTGTACTACAGCAGGTGTCAAATAATATCTGTTGTTTTGCAATCGAGTATGAATAGAAGATGTATTGCTATTGCAAATGAATCTAATATGAATCTAATGAGCAGTAATGAGCAACTGTTTTGTCATTATTGAGGCAACCACTGTGATGCTAATAAACTCTCATTTCTGCTCTTTAGAAAAAAAGCACTGACCAGGATTTATAACATGGCCTTAATGTCCCAAAAGCCTGAGGCAAGAGAAAAGTGGAACCCCTAAACTGAGCATAATCTAGTAATTTTCTGTGTGGCAGGCTCCTTATTTTCTCTTATTAAACTAAACCTGGTTTAAGTCTTTCAAGCTTTCTTACATTTGAAAGGAAAAAGATGAAGAATGAGTGTCTATTAAAGGAACATAGACTTAAGGAGATGGGCATTCTGCCTTAATTTTCTTTAATGTAAGTACACTAATTCTGTACTTCTACACTTGACAATGCTTTTGTAATAATAAAAGCAACTATGTGCAGCTCTCTGAAAAGCAGTCACTTTAAAAGTAACAGGCCATTAAATCAATATAGAACTATAATATATTTGGGGGGAACTGTCACAACTGTTTCTGAATTGAAACTTCATTTTTGTGGGGTTTTTAATTTCTTTGTCTGTGGATCATAAGACTAATAAACAAAAAACCTTTGACACAACTGCATCAATAGCTTGCTACATAACTGATACATAACCAAGTTCTGACTCCTGTGAGGCTCTGTCTTTTCCAAGTATAAATAATACATAGAATGATACACAAAGCTGTGTAAAAGGGACAGCTGGGTACATGGTACTTACAAGTGGAGCACAGGAAAACCAGTCAGTGCTGCTTTTCTAAAACCTAAGTACTATACTTCCATCAAAAAATACTGCTTCTGTGTATATAGTCTTCATAGACTCATCTCTCTCTGCAATAAAGCTAGATGTACTGTAGAGATTCATTTCAGTATTCCATTTGGAGGTTTGAACTGTTCTGTGTAGGGTACAGCTGTTTGTTTTACTACAGCACACACCATACTTGCTTTAACTGCTGAATGGAGACCATATCACCAATATTTAAGGTATTATATAGACACAGCAGTGAAACTGTGCATTCATGAGCAAGCCAGAGGATGAGCATTAGGACAAATTACAGCAGTCATCCCTCAAAGTTGCAAATAGGGTGTCAAAGGTTGTATGAAAGCCGTAAACTGTTCCTTTTGTGCTGGGGCATTAAAAGGACTTTTGGCCTACTGAGCAGTAGCTTGCAATAGTTCTCATTTACTGACATTCCAGTTTCATCTCAATGCCTAAGAATGGAGGACAGCAGGAATTCAGGGTGCTGCTGGCCTTCTAATAGTCAATCTGCCAATGCTGTGGTGTTAGCTGGGTAGGCCATTACCATCACTGCTAATATATGAATCATATTTACTCACCTTTTAGGTGTATCCCAGGATTAGCTTTTAGTAATGCTTGATGTGCACAGTGGAAAAAGGCAATGCAGCTCTACAGCATCAGTATCCTAGAACTCCCCAGGAAATACCTGTCCAGCTATAGTCACATTCACTCCAAAATTTACACAGCTTCATTCATTCTAAAAGGGGTCAAGTCTCATTCTGCACTACTATCCAATAACACAGACCAGTGCATGACAAGGGGAGACAACCAGGACCTGAACTAAAACTTTATGCTTTAGTGGTGGTCTTGGCAGTCCTGGGGTAATGGTTGGACTTGATTATCTTAAGTCTTTCCCAACCTAGTTGCTTCCATGAAAACAGATGTAGGTGCATCCATAGTTTAGAGGAAAAGGTGAAGCAAGTACAGATCCAGGTCTCAAGCATTACTGTTAAACCACCACATTTAGACAGGAGAGTCTGCAAGTTAAACTTGATGGTAAAAGGACTGTGGTAATAGCTTCTGCGCAAAATATCTGATTTCTCTTTGTGCATTATGGTGTTATGTACCATATTAATTTCTTTATTGAGTATTTGATTCCTTGGGTGATACATAAATTCTCATGATACATCACGTCTGATGAAGGCTTTTAGATTGCTCATGGAATTAATTGTACCATACATACAAGTTACAGTTTGAAGGTGTAAATTAATATTGTGTAAAATTTTGAGACTGTATTTCACTTTGGTAACTATAATTTCACAAAAATTGTAATTTAGACCAAAAAGGACCTCTTGAGGTCACCTGGTCCCATGCCAGTACGCAAAGCAGGACCAATTCTGAAGTTGTATCAATCTTTGAAATTAAATTGCTCAGGGCCAGAGCTTCCCTGTCATTTGAAAGCTGTATTAGTTTGTTACTGTGTGTCTGGCAGTTTTATGACAATTTGCATTTTTTTCTGATTGCTTTCATCTGCACTAATAACAGCTGTATATTACAGTGGCATCCACAGGCCTTTGTTAGGATCTTTCTCATAGCAAACATGGTAGAAATAAAGAGGTGGTGAAGCTACAGGGGCCCAAGGGGAGTTGAGCAACTGAGTACTTGGAGAGGATTTTGCTCTGTTAGAGTTCAAGTGGCAGGAACATTCCCAAAGGTTGGAAGATGAGAATGGAGAAAAAGTTGGCAGGAAGGGAGCCAAGGAGGGGTCATTGTAGTTTTATAAATCAGAAGAGACTCATCACTAGTGTGTAGATTACAAGACTCTCCCTTTAGTGGGAGCATGAGGAGTCAGCAGAGGGTCAAGGCTTTGTGCCATCCCCCTTGCAGCCAGTGTTCTGGAGTTGCTTATGGCTGGAGAGGCTTGGGTAGGAAGAAGACTGCTCCTGAAATCTGAGGCAGGCAGGTCTGGAAACAGTTGTTTAGACCATCTTAGAATGCTTTAGTTACACAGGGAACTTTGTTTGCAAACTGTGTTAAGCCCCACTTGAAAAATTGCACCATGAGGACAAAAGTAACTCTAAAATAAAGCACTGTAACTGAAATAACCAGAAATTCAGCTGAGATGACTACAATTTTTCTACTTCTATAAGATAAATCTGCCTTACTGCCTTGTGTGTCTGTCCCTAACACTGTTGTTACATCACTGCAGTGACCTACTGTAGTTGAGTGGTTCATCAGATTGAGGCTTTATGGAAAGTAAATTGCTATGAGAAGGCATTTGACAAAATTCCTTAAGGATATAAACATCACTTGCAGGAATCCAGAGGCGTGTCTTTAGGAAAAAAAAAAAAAAAAAACCAAACACATTTCTTCCAAGAATCCAAATCTTAATATGTTTCTACTTTTTACATAAATAATGGAACAACTGTTTAGCATAACCAGTGAAAGCATACACTAACTTTGCTTACACACACACACCAAACCCTAGACAATCTCCTTGCCTTTGCTTATAGCTGGCTTGTCTGTTCTGCTGCCTCCTCTGAGTAAATGTCAACAACAGATTAAGGGGACATAAAGACCTAATAATTTAACCCAGTCTATCTCCTTGTTCATGTAGAATAGAATGGGAGAATCATTTAGATTGGAAAAGACACTTAAAAATAGACATTAAAAATATTATTAATAATAATATTAAAAATATAATTAAAAATAGACATAAAAAAAGACACTTAAAATCATAAACCTAACACTGCTAAATCCACCACTAACCCTTCTCTGTAAGTGCCACGTCTGCATGTCTTTTAAAAAACTCTGGTGATTCAACCACTTCCCTGGGCAACCTGTTCCAGTGCTTGACAACCCTTTCAATGAAGTCATTTTTCCTAATATGCCTAATATTTCCTAAGCCTCCCTAGCATATCTTGAGGCTGTTTCCTCTTGTCCTATCACTTTTTATGTGGGAAAAGATATACACATGGCTCTCTTCCTGTCTCTGGGGCTGGAGCTGGGGGAAAAAGCTCACACCTTCCATTCTCCTCTGCTATACCACTGCCTGTGTACACACACAGTAAGTCAGTAAATCTTATCTCTTGTATCTGTTCCATCAGTGTGGCTCAGTTCAGCACCTAATGGAGTTAATGATTGTGAACACAGTACTAGAAACTGATATCCCAGCAATTTTGGTGAGAGGTCTTGGTAGGAATGTGGCTAAATTTCTGGAAGGGGCTGGAGTTGAACATTATAAGGTGGAAGTATAGTTTTAGCTATACAACAGTTGTAAGCAGCACAGCTTTATAAAGTTATTTTGAATTGTATTTGCATTCTTATATGCCCATTATAAACATTACAAGAGCCACGTGCAAACCAGTAGCATTATCGCCATATAGAGAACATCCTGTTTGGACTGAGAAAGTCTTGCACTTTTTCTCTGTTAAAGACCTGACCCTACTCTTAAGGAGTGAAGGGCACCTGAATCCTAATGACAGGCAATACACATAAAGAAAAGGGAGTTATATTCCCTATTCTAATAGGTGGCAGAATATCTGTAAAGAAGGTCTTTGTAAATTTGTACACAAGGCGTGTAAAGAAAGCAATAATGCAGCCAAGGTAAATGTCACCCATACAGAAGATGAGGCCACTGTGTACTAATGTTATAGGGTGGGTATATGTGCTGCACAGTATGGTCAGAACACATGTATGAGAAGCACCTCAATAAAAAGGCCTTCACGGAATCCTTGCCATCAGCTTTAATTCAACACCAATCCAGGCATCAAAACCTCTGCTTTGCTGCTGAGCCTTCTTTATCATTCCTAGAATCACAGATTTTAAAGCATGCTGTATGGCTTCCCGATGCATCATCCATATGATATGTATTTGGCTACAGGCCCACCTTTCTCTTCCAGAAGGGAAAGGTAGCCAGTTACAAAGTAGAGATGTTTTCAGATGTATGGTTACACACAATGCATATTGACAAATAGATTCCTTTTATCCATGGAAAATGGCCAGATTATTTTAAAAGAGGCTTGATGGCACAAAGCCAAAAGCTCCCAGCCAACTGTTATAAGATTAAGTTAATGATCAAGTCACAGTGTTGACAGAGGAAGTAAATCCATACCTCAGCTTCCCAAAACTGGATTTACTCTAAAATGTCTAGAAACCTTTTTGGTTTGCCTTGTGTACTGGCTGCAGATTATAAAGTATGGAAGAGAGGAAGCATTGGCAGGTGTCTTGTGAGATTTCTTGCTTACATGCTATAACAGTAACGTCTCAGATTAAATCTCTATCAGCTCTTCTATCCTACCAAGTTATGACAGACCACAGGTTTAGCCCCATTACCTAGGTTGGGTGGAGAAATTAAGGGGTGAAGATTTATAGCTTGTGATCCTTTGAACAGATGATCACAGTGGCTGTCACAGTCTTCACATCTGAAATCTCTAGGCCTTTCAGCTGTATGCACTGTCAGGCAAAGGTGTGCCCACTGTATAGTTGTAACCCTGGTTGCCTCTCCTGTTATTAAAGGGAAGCTCTGTTCCTCACCTCTGTATAGTTGCTCCTAACTTGAAAATAGATGCCATCATTCAGTGATGTTTTAGCATATTGTTAATCAGATATAAGCATTGTTTCTGGTTTCATAGCAATTGTGTGCTTAACATAAGTTTGTAATCCCAATAGAAATCAGTTCAGACTGGTTTACTGCCCTGCAGAAGGCACTTGTTCCCTACAACTAGAGGAATTGGAATTACTTCATTTTCAGAATAGTTTGTTTCCAGGTTCTCAAAGTTTCCCTCAAGCTATCAGAGATCTTGTAATTCTTTAGTTTTCAAGTGCTTTGTTCTTGACTCTATAGTGGAGTTTCACTGTGACCTTTAAAACTCTTTTCTAATAGCTAAATGCACAAGGGAGTGAGGTTCATTTCTAGTTCATGGAGGATATTTCTTGTCCCCAGTTCTTCTGTACTATTAGGGACTTATTTTTTGGGGAAAGGAAGAGTAAGATAATTCCAAACAGTTTGGGCGTTACTCTGTTTCTTGACTCCTCAATACTGTGATGCTTTTGTATTTGTCTAATAAGAGGCTTTAATCTCATCGGTGTTCTTCTACAGGCTTCCTGATTAAATAAGTGTATGCTTGGTGACTGCCCAGATCACCTTTGATCTGCTTGGAGAATGGCCTCTCCTGAGGGTCTTCCTAACACTGAGCAGAATCTTCGTGTCAGTCCATGGCAGAGAAGTTACCTTGCCCTGTGTAAACCTTCCTGCTCCCATGTTTTAGCTCATCTCCTTTAGTGAGCAGTTACTGTCATGAACAACCTGCTGCTTAGTGCAGAGAGCCTAAATGCAGCTCTGCTTGTGATTCCTGATGAGCTTCATGAGGGACTCACTGGAGCCCTCAAAGGAATTTGCTTCTTCAGTTCAGGTTTATCCTCCACAGCCCCACGCTGCCCTGGATGACACTGTGCTGCTGATGTTGAGCATTGCTGTAATGCAACTGTGTGAGGCAGGTTGATGAAAAAGCCATTAGAATTTTCAGTTAGAAAAGGTAGAACTTAAGCAAGTTTAAGTTTTAAAAGGTGTGTTCTTTTTATCAGAAACTCTGGAATGTTTTGTATGAGGCCATTTGGAAAAGTTCAAGGGTAGCATGAGTCTTAGATTTTTGTTGTTATAGAAAGGAGAGATTATTTGTTATGGTTTTTATTTTTTATGGCAAAATAAGAATTGCTGGTGTAATGTAGCTTTTTTAAAAACAATATTTAAGGAAAGAAGAATGTTTGTGGATTTGACAGAGGTAATTTCTAAACAGAGAAGGCATAAAAACCATCTCCCTGTTGAACTCTGTAGCTGGGGGCAAAACAGTTTAATGAGACTATTGCAAATAATAATCACTCTGATACAAAGACTCAGGCTCAGCCTCTGCTGGAAGGTTCTGGTGGTACTCCTCCAGCGTGTGATTCTATAGTGAAATCCAGAAAGCAGAAGGCAAATGACGTCCAAGTGTATTAAGTGGAAAAGGGTAATAGATGTTTTACATTCCAGGGTTAAAGAGATTGTAAAAGGAGAAGTAAAAGAGAATAAGGAAAGAACTTAGATTTTCATTCCATAGGGCAGGAATGTTGGGAACTTCTGTAACTTCAAGGAACTTTGTTCTGAATGTCTGGAATGAGTTTTTTCATTGATTTTCCTGAGGGTTCCCCAAAATGCAGTTTTAAGGTGCAATGAATTAACGTATTATTTACAGCTCCTCTTTCTAGCTTTACAGTGAAACCATTGTAATAACTGCAGCACATCTGCATGCAAAACATCTGTCAGAACCTGACATAATTTCCTCTTTATAGCTCAGAGTGGTTTTTCATTAATTGCTTGTAAAATGAATATCAGAAAGGTTGTTTGAAATGCACAGTAAATGCTTAGAGGCCTGTGTTCATAAGTGGGATTTTCACACTGACATTTGAATGAGTCAAGGAACACAAGCAGAAGAAACAGAAACGTACACAAGCATGGAAAAGTATTAAAGTTCAGTGCATTATTCTTCTGTTTCACTAGTTACTGTTAAGGCATGCAACATGCTTTCAAGTTTGGTTTTGTTTTTCAGTCTTATGATATGCTGTGAGCTTGTACACGATGAACTGTCACAAGTGATTTATGATGCTTACATACAAGGTTATTTGAGGATTTTGCAGTTTTGCAAAGACAGCACAGGCTTTGTAGTTTATGCATCAAACTACTAACTTACAAGTGCGAGTCTCTTGTCTGCACCAAGCTCGAGACTATGGGCTATCATAAAAGGGAGGGGAAAAAAGCCTGTTAAAGAACTTGTGCTGCTTTGAAAAGCAAAGCAGTTGAAAATAGAGTCAAAGCAGGTGCTTTTACTGGGGTGATCACAGCACTGAAGTTGCTCTGAAGTTTAAATGGAATCCAAACAAATCTCAGGTCTCTGCTTTGGTGAGGTACAATGGGCAATTAGTCTGATGATGTAATTAATGGCTATTTGGCAGAAGCCTGAGGCACCAAAAGGAACCAAACTCACCTCGTCAGTGTTAAGTTTTTTGTGGAACTTGGGTCTCTTTGGCAGATGCCAGTGCAAGGTGTATAACACACATTCAGAAGAACTTGGAGGGTTTTATTTCACAAAACATCTGTATCTGCATGGGAGTTTTGTTAATTTGTTTGTGGAAGTTGTTGTGTTGTTGTGTAATTAAACCACTGACTTCCAAGGAAAGTGGCACATTAGCAAGCCTGTATGAAAGTGCATTTGTGTAGTGTTACTGAATTGCACTACAGTGCTGTTGGTAGCCTATGAAAGCAGTGACATAATAGTGGATTTCCAGAATACAAAGAATGTATTTAAAACATATTTAAATATTATATTTTTATCTTGTGTGACAGATATATAATCATAGAATCATGGAACAGTTAGGGTTGGAAAGGACCTTAAGATCATCCAGTTCCAAGCCGCCTACCGTGGGCAGAGACACCTCACACTATATCATGTCACCCAATGCTCTGTCCAGCCTGGCCTTGAACACCACCAGGGATGGAGCATTCACAACTTCCCTGGGCAACCCATTCCAGTGCCTCACCACCCTCACAGTAAAAATCTTTTTTCTTTTAATTTTCCACCCCACTACAAACACAACTTTTCACAGATATATACAGAGTAATTTCAATTATTTTTTCAATCAAGTGAAAAGTCTTTTCAACTATTTTGCTTTCTCCTCTATTTTTTTACCACTTGTTAAAATTGTTTAAGAAATATAATTATTAATGGTTTGTTCTTTTTCTGTTATTCTGAACAAATCCACTGAGTCAACTGTAATATAGAACAAAATATCTAGAATAATTTGAATTTAATCAAGGCCTATACAACATCAGAAAGTCCTCTTTGGTCTGTGGCATGAAAATTCAGCTTATTAAATAAAGGGAAGGTTTCCTTTATTTCTTCACAATTTCTACTTTCAGAAGGCTTTCAAGAATCTGAAATGTCTTATTAACTATCTAATGGCTAAATTACCTCAGTTCCTTTTAATCTTTTTGTGTTGTATACTCACAATGTATATTAGAAGCCTAAATATTGTGTTATTTTCTTTTCCTTCTCTCCACTTGAAGCAAAATCCCAGCTCAGTGAAGTTAATGGCAAACTCCTTGTGTTCTGTGGGAACACAAGAGGCTTAGAGTAGAATCATAGAATAGTTAGTGTTGGAAAGGACCTTAAGATCGAGTTCCAGTCCTTTGCCACAGGCAGGGACAACTCACACTAGACCATGTACTTGGTTCTTCCTTCTTACATTTCTGCTTTCTCTCTTTTTTCCTGTTTATCATGCAATTCTCATGTGAAAATGGAAATTGGATTCAAAGATGGTATTTTTAATTAGGTCAGCACAGGAAGAAAAGATTAAGCTAGTTATGTGGCCACTCGTCTATAGACTGAATAGGGTGCTTCTCCCAAAAATACCATTTCTAGCATGCTGATATTTGGACAGAACACTTTGTGAACCTACTTGAGTTAAGGTGATGAAAAGCCAGTTACTGTGTTTCATCTTTTTTTGTCTTACTGGAAATGTTTAGAGTTCTTCAGATATAAAGGTAAATCATAGAATGGTTTGGGTTGGAAAGGACCTTAAGATCTTCTAGTTCCAACCCCCTGCCATGGGCAGGGACACCTCACACTAGACCATGTCGCCCAAGGCTCTGTCCAACCTGGCCTTGAACACTGCCAGGCATGGAGCATTTACCACTTCTTTGGGCACCCTGTGCCAGCCCCTCACTACCCACACAGTGAAGAACTTCTTCCTTATATCTAACTTGAACTTTTGCTGTTTAAGTTTAAACCCATTATGTTTGAAAAGTTTTTGTAAGATTTTATGCAAAACCTATAACTAGAACTTCAGAAGTCTTCTTGGAAGCCCTGTTGCTTAAAGTATGTTTGGCAGGATGTAATGTTATAGCACATTATGGGGAGCATTTGCTCCGTATGCTCAGTCATGTTTTCCTAATAGATTGCAATGCCAGACTCAACGGACTGCTTTGTTCTTACCAGTATCTGTTCTCTTCTACAGCCATCTCCTATAAATGTGGCCCCAAAGATTCATTTTTGCTGATTTGGTGTTTATCCCAGTCTTTCAGGAGATCCTTCCAAGCAATTCTGTCAAGAAGACCTTTGTCATGATACATAAACATCACAAAATATGGTCTATATATCCCTTCTCCTTACAGTATTTGGCTGTTCAGATGAATTCAGAAGGAACCTCATCTGAGTCCCAGACACAATTCTTTCAATAGGATTATCTTTCCTGCAATGGGGATATTCTCAGTCTGGTTTTCTTTCAGGCTCTACAAGATTGCAGTGTTTTCATTCTCTTGTGTCTAATGGCAACTAGAGATCACATCCACATTTCTGTATTTTTCTGCTGGCTTTAGCAGGTGATTGCAGCCAGTTTTTTGCTATCCATCCCCATGCAGTATTGTAAACCCTGAACAGGCAGAGAGTTGTGCATCTGTAAAGTAAGCCATTGATTTGACTGATTTCACTGAAAGTAACTGGCAAAAACCTTTACTTAGTGATATGAGCCTTTTTTAACCATTCAAATTTTGACCTGAAATGTTCACAAGATATTTGTGATCTGATAAAAATACAAACATCTTCCTATTCAGAAACCTACTGAATTTCCAAATTCTTGCAAGTACTCAGAACATCCCATTTTATTTTAAACAATAAGTTTGTGTGTATTCCCCCCTTGTAGGCCCCCTTCAGGTATTGGAAGGCTCCAAGGATGCTGGAGAGGGAGTCTTCACTGGGGACTGTAGTGATAGGACAAGGGGTGATGGGTTCAAACTGAAACAGGGGAAGTTCAGGTTAGATATAAGGCCAGAAGTTCTTCTCTGTGAGAGTACTGAGGCGCTGGCACAGAGTGCCCAGAGAAGCTGTGGCTGCCCCATCCCTGACTGTTCAAGGCCATGTTGGATGGGGCTTGGAGCAAGCTGCTCTAGTGGAAGGTGTCCCTGCCCATGGCAGGGGCTTGGAACTGGATGAGCTTTAAGGTCCTTTCCAACCCAAACCATCTTATGATTCTATGATTCTGTAATTTTTTTTAGGGGGCTGTGGTGGTGTTGGTTTGGTTGAGGTTTTTTGCTTTAAAGAAATGTTAATTTCTGAAAGCAACTTACCCTGTAACACTTATTAATATTTCACATGACAGGCAGTCATTCTAATCCTGACAAAAGTGCAGGCTGAAGGTATATTTATGTATTATGTATATTTTCTAGTTTAAATAAGATTATCTATAAGGACCCTATTGTAAGACTTTTTACCTATCTTATGGACTTGTGATAACGTCATACGATTTTCATTTCAAGTAGGTAGAGATAAACATCACTGAAGCTTTCTGACAGTCATGGACACAGCTCCTGCATACATGGATCTGCTTTTGCTGGGAAGTGGCTGTGTCTCATCTGTCATGTGAATTCTATGTATCTTGAAAATTCAGTTTTTAAAGCTGCAGAATTGTCAGTCTCAAGTGTTCAAACTTGTACACCCACCTCTACAAAATTTCAGCATTGACTAGAACTGATTGAGTACAAATTTGTCAAGTTTTTTAGTGTTTTTTTTAGTGTATCTTCTGGGTTTCTAGGATTTTGTGTTTTCCAACTTTTCTTTTTAATGGCAAAGTTCACAGTCTTTTAGAATGAGCTGGAATTTTTATTGACTCAGAATACCCCAAGAAACTCAGGCCTTTCAGATACTTCAAGTATCAGAGGACAACAATGAAAGAATAAAAAAGGTCCTTAATGTGACACAACTGATACAACATAATTTGCTCATTTTTGAGGCTGATACCATGCACAAACAGCTGCAGGTGGTGCATTGCTCTACCATCTGGTAAGTACAAAGCAGTCTGTTGTTGGAGCAAGTCCAGAGGAGGCCATGAGGATGATCAGGGGTTGGAGCACCTTCCATATGAAAAAGGCTGAGAAAGCTGGGGCTGTTCAGCCTGGAGAAAAGTTGCGTAGAGACCTCAGAGCAGCTTCCAGTGTGTGAAGGGGGCCTACAGAGAGGCTGGAGAGGGGCTCTTCATCAGGGACTGTAGTGATAGGACAAGGGATGATGGGTTCAAACTGAAACAGGGGAAGTTCAGGTTAAATATAACGGGAAAGTTCTTTACTGTGAGGGTGGTGAGGTGCTGAAACAGGTTGCCCAGAGAAGTGGTAAATGTTCCATCTCTGGCAGTGCTCAAAGCCAGGTTGGACCTTGGGTGGCATGGTCTAATGTGAAGTGTCCCTGCCCATGGCAGGGGATTGGAACTGGATGATCTTAGGGTCCTTTCCAACCCAAACCATTCTGTGATTCTAAGATCTAAGATTCAGAGGGGGTAAAACTTGTTTTAGTTTTGATTCAAATCTGACACTCTATATTTTAATCTGTCAAAAGAAGACAAAAGTGAGGACAAATAGCACTAAGATGTATTTCCAGGGACTGATACATCTGCCATGGCAGGAGGGTTGGAACTAGATGATCTTAAGGTCCTTTCCAATCCTAACTATTCTATGATTCTAAGTGGAATTAACTAAGTGCATGTATCTGCATTCCTGAGTGTAGGAGAGAGAAGAAAAACAAGGCCAAGTGTTTGGGTCACAGAAAGATCCTAGTGAGGATGAGTACAGACTTAGGAACTGGCTGAGAAGGGGTCTTGGAATTTGAGCAGAAAAAGTGCTTCTTGTTAAGTCCTGGCACCTTCAGGGAAATAGAGCTTCGTATGCTCTTTACAGATGAACAGAATTGCTGGAAGGGGATACGCAGCTCCATTGCCAGTTCTGCCTTCTAACTGGAATAAACTCACAAGACTCTTGAATTTTTGGCTTGGAGAGGAAAAGATAGAATTTTGTGTATTGTTCCTCAGCCTGGTTTACCACAATAAACTACTTAAGATTTTGCGCTGATTATTTTCACTACCTGCTTTTAATACAAACCCAGTAGTAGTTCTGCTATAGCCTATATAAGCAGCAGTATTTCCTTCCAAGTAGCTGGAGCTACTGCCACTTTCTTGTGAGGTGGAAGTGTCTGTATCTTCATGTTACATATGCGCATGAGAAAGTCACACCTTCTCTAAGGTCCCACAGGAAGGCAGTATCAAAGATCAAAATAGATGTGTATGTATATACATAAATATATAGAAACATAGAATCAGCAGGGTTGGAAAAGACTTTTAAGATTGAGTCCAACCATTACTCCAGGACTGCCAAGACCACCACTAAAGCATATCATTGGGGGCCTCATCTACACACTTTTTGGACACATAGTTGTGAGACCTTTCCTTCCTTGAATATTTTTCTGCTAGTGTTTTCACCCTGTTCCTCCTGTTGATCCCTTTCCTTTTGCTTTGCTTTTCCCTTCCCATTGCACACCCCTCTTCTTGGAAAAGACCAGCCTTCCCCCTCAGCTCTTCTTTTCTAGACCACTGCACACTCCTTTCTCTTTCACTTCTTGGCAGGAAATCTTTTCAGCACTCCTGTCCAGCTGTAATGCTGCTTTATTGCGATGTGAGATCCAACTGGGGTGAGAATTGTAGGGGACAGCTACGCTGCTCCTCTTCTCAGATGCTGCTCCTCTGCTCAGAAATGCAAAGCATCATCTGTTGCTGGAGTAGAGCTGCAGGGGAAACAGGGCTCAGTGTATGCAGTCAGGCTGAGGAGCCTTGCATCAGCAGCAGAAACAGAGTGACAGCAGTGGCAAGTGGTATGACAATGCAGCATGAAGGTTTGAAATGCTGTAAAGACAGCAATGACTATGCCCGTGTTTGGGGCTTCTCTGAAGTTAAAAAGAAAACACAAATAAAACCTCAGCTGAACAAAAGCTGAGCATGTAAGTGTGTGTTAGTTCCAGGCTCTGTAGAAAGAAGCTGCTTTGGAATAAATCTGACCTGACAGTGACCTTCAGAATAGGCTGATCTTCCCAAAGGAGCTTCCTAATTTGTACCTATAATGAACACATCATCTATATAACCGATTCCTCTATTTGAACTATGCCATGTTTGTTCCATTATATGATGAAATACAGATGTATTTCCAGACACACCAGGAAGCTATTTCTAAATCATCTTTTGCCCCACTGCTGACTAAATAAAGTGGTTCCAGGCTTTCAGGATTTAAAACAGGTTCCTATCTAAACAGTTGTTGAGGGTTGCTTTATAGTCCCTGTAACCGCAGAGAGAGTCCTGCTATTTCACAGGATACTTGCCCAGCACATGTAGAAAATTACAGAGTTAATGGCTTACGCTAACCATTTTCTCCCACAGTTTTCAGAAGCTTTATTCTGTGCTGTAGTGTGCACAGTCCTCATGCTGACAAAGAAACTGAAGCTTGTCCCTTTCTAACCGTATGGTTCTTTCTAGTGCGGCAAAAAACCCTCCTCTATATGCTTGTTTCCCACGATTGCTTTCAGAGGGGTGGCCCTTAAAAATATCAGAGAATGGAGCCACACCACCTCTAAAGAGAAAACTGGGAGTAACTTCACGTTTAGGTAGTTACCCAGAGCAACAGATTTCTATGGTTAGTGAAGGCTTCTTGCTTTGTGAGCGGTTGTGTCTATACAGTAATGTATCAGTATCTGGGACTGTAGCCATCATGTTAGGGGCTGACCATTGATCGTCCCATTATTATTCTTCCTTCCTTCACCCTTATGAAAGAGACTGCCATGAGTCACCCAGTTGCACTGAAGTGGTGCCTGATGAGAACTTTCTGCACAATAAGAGATGTAATAGTCTTAGTATTTTTAATATTTAACTAATATTTATGTATTGCATCAGTGCTGATAGAAATGCATGTATTATCACCTGTGTGGCTACACAGTAGTGTGCCTCTTCTGTGTTCCTACCATTTAGATCTTGCTTTTATGAACAGCGTTGCTAGGATAATTGCAAAGATCTGTTTCACCATATTTACCCTGTGCATTTGAATGGTGTCTATTTCTCAAGACCCTGAATCCATCCCTCTGCTATTACATTACTACTTATAGGAAAATCCTTTGCTATCAGGAAAATCATTAACCCTTACACTGCTCAGGAATGCGGCAGGACTGATCTCAGCTACATTTGAAAAGCAAATTAGTTCTCCTGGAACTAGGTAGTTAGGCGTGGTGTCTGAAACTCCTGCTTTGCTGATCTTTTCTGATGACACCTAATGTTTTTCCCCGGTTGTTGGGCCATCTTGCTCAATCTAATTCTATTATGATCTGTTTAGGAATGGAGAAAATGCAACTATTGGTTCACATAGTAAATTCAACTCTGTATTAAGTGTGTACAATGATGAGAAGCTGACTTTCCTCATGATGGGCAGCATCAGTGTCAGGTACACTTCTGTCTGCCGCTTAGTATTGAGTGTCTTTATGCCACCTGCTTCCCCTTCTCACTCCCTATACACCAACCTGGAGCAACAGCTCTGACCTCCAGCATGGTCTCAGCAATATGCTCTGGACATCTGTGGTTTGAGCTGGCTGCTGCTACAGGGACATGATTTGTGCTCATGTTCACAAGACAGGCTTCTGCAGTGCTATCTCCCTGGCTTCTATAAACATTTTTCTTGTGTATAATGAATGGCACATACCTGCAGACTCAAATGCCTGAATGCTGTAACAGGCATATGTATGTTAAACTACAAGAAGGACAAAACCAGCAACCAGCTTCCTTGTAATGTGATCAGAAGGGAACAATACATGTTTCAGAGTACACGGGGCACATTCTGAAAGAAGGCAGTAGCTTGGGGTTGTTTTTTTTTAGGGGACTTTGATATGCTATAACTGCATTTCCTCTTTTACTTCTCAAGGCTCAGATCTTGGCTGATGAAAAGGTTTCATGTCCTGGCTGAGCACCTCCAGGAAACCCTAATCCAGCAATTTTGTGAGTCTGACACCGTTAGATATGGTGCCAGGAGGCGTATGTGTTTCAGCAGCAGATGGGCCAGCAGCTCTGCTGTGGCATTCTTACAGGAGATCTAACAAAAGTTTCTTGTACTGCAGCCTTACAAAAGGCTCCTTCTACCTCTTGTTGATGCTGTTCTATCTTTCCTTCATAGAGCAGTTTTTGTAAGCTTTACCTGGTGCCTTTTAGCTTTCCAGAATCATTTGGCCTCATGTGAATGAAAGTTTAGAAGTGAACTTAAGAAAGACGAAACGTGGAAGAATTAAGTTATGGCTTTATAAGCTTGTATTTTGCTTTACTTTTGTGTGATGCATTTGGGAAATATGTGATGAAATATTAAAAATCAAGGACAAGCAGAATGGCTTTAACCTGACAGAACAGGAGAGACTGAGATGAGCTCTTAGGCAGAAGCTCTTCCCTGTGAGGGTGCTGAGGCACTGGCACAGGGTGCCCAGAGAAGCTGTGGCTGCCCCATCCCTGGCAGTGTTCAAGGCCACGTTGGACACAGGGGCTTGGAGCAAGCTGCTGTAGTGGAAGGTGTCCCTGCCTGTGGCAGGGGTTGGAGCTGGATGAGCTTTAAGGTCCCTTGCAACACAAACCAGCCTGAGATTCTAATTAGATTCAATCCAAGAGGTTATATACCTGGTTTTCAAAATCTGTCTGTTCTCTGAAGCAATGACAGCACAACCTCAAATGACCGATTTCTGGTGCTACCCAAATTTCCTCTTGGAAATTTCTTATTGTGGTATTTTCTCTTCAAGTACTCTTTTTCACCTGGATCTTCTAATTCAATTCAGCCTAACTACAGTAACAGTTTGGGGATGTTTTAAACCACATTTTATTGAGAAAATTTCTATTCAGAACACCTTACTGACTAATACACAACCGTAGCACATACACAGATGTCCCATTCCACAGATATAATATTATACAAATTCTGCATTTGTTTTTTTTGTGGCAACATTAACCCCCAAATTTAACATGCCAAAAATGTATAGGCATGTTAAAGTGGAAAAGGAGGAGCCAGTGGTACTGGACTATACAGGACTCTTTCAAACTGTCGCTGTCAAAGCTCTCAGTCAAAACAAATAGATCAGTTTGGAGTGTGAACGAAGCATGTAGCTTTATATATGTAGGGACATGCATGAGTTTGACTTTTTGAACTTAAACAGCATTAAAGCTCAACTTCAGTTTCTCCTTATAAGGCTGACACCACATGCCCTTAGCTGAGGCAACCCCTCAACAAATCATTGCAGGGAAATCACTAAGCGTATGGTCATCAGCTCATGCCATATTTTCCTCACAACACCATCAGCAAGCAGATGCTTTATGTAATCAGAAATTCCTGCTTACTAACAGAGAAATCATAAATATGACACATTGCCCAACATTTGGGCTTTTTTTTTTTTTTTTAATTATGGGATGGCTACAGGAATTTTAAATATGTAGCATTAAACTAATGACTGAGTCTGTCTTCTATAATTTTCCTAAAAACATAGAGCCTCACTGGTCACCATTTCCAGGCTCTTTCTTCTGTCTCATTAAGCCAGAAATAAGGTCATAAGATTCCTTTTCTTTGTATGCTGATGACTTCTTGTTCCCCCACCTCTGTGGCCTTGTTACCTGGGCCTTTGTCCAAGTGACCAGTGAGGGCTGGTCCATTCCATCATCCCATTCCTACAGAGAGGTGGCAGGTAACTTATTTTGAGTGTCCTGGTTTGCTCTTCCTTGCATGTGGACAGGACACACTTCTGGACACCCATCCTTTCTTCCCCAAGGAACAGGATTTCCCAGGACCTGATGTAATTGTGAAGGAGCCTCTGAACCTCCTGAAACACACATAAGATGGGTGAAAAAGAGCATGAATTGCTCACCCCCTTCCTCCCTGGTGTCCTCAAGCTCTTGCAGAGTCTGGTGACCTTCCTGTCTGTCTCTCCACTGCCCGTCAAATGCTCTTCCTTGGTCTCCTCACTGTTCATTAGTTCCCCTGTCCTCCAAAGCAAGAATCCATACATGTAACTTGCTTTCTTTTTCAGAAATATTTGAACTGTATTGACCTCAATAACAAAATATTTTTCAAGGGTTTTTGCATTCCTAATATCTGCTCAGCTGGCTTTCACAATTCCTTCTGAGGATTAAATGCAAACTGCCTCTAGGTATAGAGTGAGTTAATATTATACATCCCCTTGTACCACCCACCTCATTTTTAGGTTGGTCAGTAAGGTAGAAGCCATTCTTGATTTCAGAATCCTAATACGTTCTATAATCTCTTAGGATCAGGCATTTAAATGCTTACCTGTTCAGGGTGCCAAATGTTGAATGCTAACACTTGGAACATTGTGTAAAGCTCTGGTTTGATCCACTATGGATATTCAGGAAAATAACAACAACAGTTTACCATAATTTTATGACTTAGGAAAAGCTAGGTTTTTTTTCAGGCTGTATCTTCAGAAGCTGATGACTGTAACCTTGCCTTGGTGTGCCATGAGGCACACTAAATTTCAAGGCAATTTGAGCAAGTATGTGGATTTTAGAACACTTAGTGTTGACCTGTAAACGGAAATAGGTACTCAGCCTTGGAGAGCCTGCATTCCCTCGTAATTAAACAGGAGGATTTTGCTTCTAAACTGTATTGTGGGAATGTAAAAGCTCTTTGTTGACAATATTAAAATGGAATTTTTGAGGTCCAACAAATTTAGGTTGTACTTTTCGGTTCTAATGAATAACACTGCTTAAAATATGCCAGAGCAGAGCTCTCCTTAAGGATCTTTATCTGCTGTATTCTGGAATAAAATGCTAAAATGCACTTTGGTATGTGTCTTCAGAAACTATTTGCCTTTCCTGAAGGAAATGTTTGTACCAAGTGGTGGCTTTGGTTTGGTTTTGTTTTTCAAAGTTGATTGCAAGCAGTGGCAGATGAAAGCAAGCAGTGTAACCAGCATGGACACTAGCATAGAATCATAGGGTTAGGGTTGGAAAAGACCTTAAGATCACTCAGTTCCAATCCCCTGCCAATGGGCAGGGATGCCTCACACTAGATCATGTGGCCCAAGGCTCTGTCCAAGGCCCACACTAGACCAAGGCCCAAGGCTCCTTTGAACACTGCCAGGGATGGAGCATTCACAACTTCTCTGGGCAGCCTGTGCCAGTGCCTCACCACCCATACAGTAAAGAACTTCTTCCTTATGTCTAACCTGAACTTTCCCTGTTTCAGTTTGAACCCATCACCCCTTGTACTATGTATCCTATGGCTACAATAAGCATGCCTCTCAAGAAGGTGGCATGTTACAAATGCTTGATTTGTTAAGCACAAGAGCATATTTTGGCATTAACTACAAGTTTTGTGGTTGTTCTCACACACATCCCAATTAGTCGGATGTTGCTGTGTGCTCTGGTAGCACCAAGTGGTTCCAGTAGAGATCAAGTCCTTACAGGGTAAATATGAAAAAATCCCCACAAAGAAAGAATAAAAACCAACCCAAAACAGTAGAACCAAACCTAAGGGTGTGGATAAAGGTATAGTGACAGGAAACACAGAGACAGCAAGGGGATCAGTAGCAGAGGTAGAAAGAGAATTCAGCTCTTTATTTCATACCTGTGTGCCTCATCTTTCCATGGACATACATTTGTACTCTGGAGTCAAAGTTGCCTTATTTAATTGATATTCCAGCTATAATTATAAATCTTTGCCTTAGTACTGTCTAATATTTTGTGTTTTTTTCAGTCCGACTTTGAGCTTTCCTAAGAACTGGGACAACATGTTTAGCAATGCTGCTTTTATCCCTCTTGATCTCACAAATCTTAGATAACCAGCTGGATTCTGTGGTCTTTTGAATCATGTTCTGGTTGTAGTCCAAACTGTAAGTAAAGACTTTAAAACAGTAGGATGTTTTCTCAAATGCAGACAGACTTACAGTTGGTGTAAGCGGCCATAAAACTTCTTTTCTGTCAGCTACTTATGTCTTTTCTTTGTTGCCAATTCATCTGCAAAAGCCTCTCCTCATGGACTGTGCTGTGTACTTGTGTTTAAGATGGTTTTGCTCATGTGAAACTAGATTTTACAGGAGTAAGTCCAAGTTCTTCATCCACAATACATCTTCTGTATTTGCACACCGATGTTGGGCACAGTCCAGCCCTTTCTCACTTCCACATTTGTCATTCAAGCCCTGTTTTATTTTCTTGCCTGTCATTAATACAACTGTCAAAGGAGAGTGGGTCTACCCCAGAACCTTCTGGCTCCCCAGCAGGTAGCAATATACCAGGTTGAAATGTGTCAAATATCTATCATTACCCTTTGCTTGCAGACCTTCAAGCAGCATCTTTCACTACCCCTGGCAGACTGTTTCCTACAAGCTATCCTGAAAAATTAATATCTACTTGCTTGGCTAAGGGCGACTATGACATAGATGTATTAAATAATTCTATCAAGTGCTCTTTGTGTGCTGGTTTTCTGAGTGTGTTAATACAAGAATCACAGGTGTCGTCTGGCTGCTTTTGCCTTCTTTTAGGATCCTGGTTTCTTATTTTTCAGTGCTTTTTGTATTTCATCACAAACTCTTATGCCTTTAATGATCATTAAAGGCAGATTCAAAGTTGCATAGTAAATGCCTCAAGTCTTCACATCTACGTGTGAGTTCATATGATGATATGCATGCACACATATAACAATTCTTTGTAACTTGATTTTATCTACTTCATTCTAGTCATTGAGAGAGTCTTTTACCATCAGAAACAGTAACAAACCAGTGATGTATGTATCCACCTTGCTTACTCCAGTGAGAGCACTGCTCTGGAAGGAAAGCAGCATGTTTTCGTTCACTAAAGGAAGTAAATATAAACTGCACAAGAGACATTTACATGATTTAATTGAAAATATACACATTAGAAATGTAACTGGTGGCAGTATAAGTAGTTCATATTTTAAATAATTGAACTGAATTCAGATTTCTATGTTAAACTGCTAAGCCTCAGTAACTTGAGTCATTTTTTTCTCTCTTAGTTGTTCTACGCATGTCATCTTAGAAGATTTCCTTAGCTTGAAAAGAGCTGTGGAAGGAAAAACCCTTTGGCTTGTTGGCCTGACATTGGAGACACAAATTTGAATATCACATCCGACAAGCTGACTTCTTACTGGTCTGTCACCCCTGGCGAGTTCTTTGTCTGCTAAAATGTAGGTGTTTTGGGATGTGGAAAATTACCTTGTCTGTACTTTTCATGGCCATATGGTATTAAAAGACAGTAAAAATAGACAACTAACAAGCGAACATCTTTACAAGAGGGCAAAGAAGCATTTAGACCTGTGGGAGATGACTGTTCCCCCTCTCTCTTTTTCTGTCTCACACACACATACACACATATACAACCCAAGAAGTGAGTGATCAATGCCTCTGCTGGGCCAGGCTCCTGCTGGAATCACAGTGAGTTCTAACAAACCAGCCACCTCTGTGCCCTCCTGTAGCATGATCTCAGGACAAGGCGAACCCATCCACCTAAAATCATGTGTTGTTTGCATCCTAACCTGAACAGCATTAAAGGGGAAATGGGAATTCAGAGCTGCCAGCTACAGTATCTCTGCTATCAGTTCACCAATAAGGCCTCGTACAGACCTGCAGAGCCTCTGGATAAATTGTATTTTCCAAGGGTTAATTAAGCTGTCTTGAGCTTCTGCATGAAGGGGAACAAACTGGCACTTGCAGCGCTTTCTGAAACCTGCTGTCGACATTACAGTCCCTGCTGCTTTTAGCTGTATTGATCCAATGCCTGACCTGTGAAATCCTTGATGGCTGCTAACACTAGAAGCTTACTGGAGCTTTCCAAGGGAGCTTCAGGACAGCTTGTGTAGTCAAGTACAATTACCTGTCCCTCCAGGAGAGCCAATTAGTTCACAAAGAGCTGGAGCAGAACAAATGTTTTGTGTGTGATTTAGAATCTTTGAAAAAAGCTTTGTTCTGTCTGATTCTTTTGTTTCTAATGTGATGATGATTGCTCCGTTCATGACAATCCACATTGCCCTTCCTCACGTGTCTCATAAAGGACAACTTGGGCAGGAGAAAACAGATTTACAGTTATGTTTTTAACAGGGGAAAAAAAAAAGAGGCTTCTTGTGATTCAAAACTAACATCAGTAATCTTAAATATCATGGACTAAAAGTAGAATGCTCACATATTGAGTATTTTCAGAGCTTTAGAGTAATGCAGTTAAAACTGACAGGATATGTAGATATTTGTGCTGTAATTTCTCTAGCACATATATGTATATATGTATATATAGTTAGACACAGATCTCACTTGAAATTCTGGGTCTTGCTTTTCTGAAAGTGAAAAGACAGCAGCTTTTGTACAACAGGAAAAATAGCTAGAAAAAGTGCAAAATAGAGATCGCCATGTGTATTGTAACCCAGTTAATGCAGTCTTTTTAACTTTTTAAAGTAGAAATAAAGGCTAGTGAACCAAAACTTAATCTCTGTTATTCAAACAACCTTTACTGCTTGGCTCAAGCTGCACGGGAGTAAGAGAGCAGCATTGGCTCAGTAGCAAACCTCTTCAATTAATCTCAACTAATAACTCAAATAAGGACCTAGTAATTTAAGTGGTCAGTTACAGTGGACTGAGTCCAAAACTGTGCAGTCCTCTACATCTAAATCAGACTATGGCAGAAGTGGTGGCAATAGGAGAATGCTGGAGGTTATCAGCGGGTTGTGAGGTGTATCCAGAGGTCAGCAATTATGTGTGTTGGTACTGCACAGTACGTAGCCCATTGCTGGAAATGAGATCTTTCGGTCTTGCGGGGGTTTGTTTGGGGTTTTCTTTAATCTTCCCTTAAAAGAAGGATAAAGAATAGATCTCACTGGCTTCCAGTTTAGGGCTCAGGGTTTGATGACATATCCATTACACTTGGATTCCTTCCAATCCTAAGAACTCTTGGCATTGCCATTCCGCTTGAGAAATGAGAGGAAGGGGAGTGGGACACAGACCTTTTCATTTCAAGGTCACTGGTTTGATGAGGTCTGGGTTAGCAGTGACCAAAAGTTATTACTGCTTGCTGACTGTTTTGGTTGCCAGTGTGAAACGAGACGATGGTCTTTTAGTCCAATTCCCAGTTGAAGAATGTTCCTAGTACAGAAACCACCGTTACAACTGACACTAATTGGCATTCTGCTTAGCAGTGATAGCAGATAGACCAAGGATGGAATGGGCATTAGAAAGGATTTATATTCTAATTCTTTGTGGCTGTCCTTCCAAAGGAGGCTTGAAACACGGCAGTACAGCAGTGGGGAGACATAACTTGCTGTTTCATTTACTAGCTAGGTGTGTCTTGTGGGGGATGCAGACTTCCACGCTGTCAAGTTAGCAACTCTCACATGTAAGAGAAAAGAAAAGTTAATCCATGGGGCATATGACTAACTCTTTTTACCACAGAATACGGTAGAAAGTTCTTACCATTTTTTAACCATGAAATTTCTGTTAGAAAATTGGGAGCGCTTAAACTCACAGCTCAAAACCAATCCTGAGTCAGTCCTTACGCGTAGTTAAAAAAGGCTTTCATGCTCAGGCACTGGTGAGGACTTTGTGGAAGCGGGACTTTCCAAGCCTTTCCCTTAAGCACCAGCATATGCAGGAACTGACTTTTGTTTACTCACTTCCAGAGTTTGCTTTTATTGTTACTCAGAGTGTCACTAAATCACAGGCATCGATTTGGGAGAAAATTCAAGTTCGGCTTAAGTGCTTTTGTCAGCTCCTTTTCATCAGCTTTGGGAGCTTGTCTTACCTGTTGGACTGGATGTGTTATGAGACAATAGGACATGGAAGAGATGTTAGGAGAGAAATCCACTGCAGGAGCTGCTACAGTAACATTTGCTGTGTTGAGGGGAGACAGCTATTTCACTGATGATGCTTGAGGGCACTGAAGTTCTCTTTAGCATGTGGAGGTCAGCATGTGGTGATTGTTTTTTGTTGCATCTGTGTGCATGCATCCATACTTCACAAGCAGAGCTGTTTCTGCATTTGAGAGCTATCTTCGTGCTTGAGATGGAACATCTTGAAGAAGAGATCCAGGAATGTCTCTTGCTGAGGAACATTATTCCTACATTAATCAGGCTAAGCCAAAGATATCCATAGCAGGAAGGATTATTGCAGTGTGTCCTCTAGTTGTGCTTCTTCCAGGTTCTCTTATTCCTAGATGCCTCAGGGCAGATGAAATACGGACTGTGGCAGAGATCAGTGGATTGGATTGACCAAGTGACACTGCATAGAATCTGGAGGACTAAGACTTACAAATGTGCCTGATTAACCTTTAGGATGATGAGACAAGGTGCTTACTGTTAGAAAGGACACACATTGACTTTCAGAGGCTTCCAAGAAAGCTACTGTCCATGTTGGAGCAAGATGATCCAGCAAAGTGTGAGGTGTTATGCTCTACAGGTGCTTTTTGTTTCAACTAGTAGTTCCCACAACTACACTCAGCCTATGGTCTTATCAAACAGTGAGTGAAGGATGGAGCTACCTGAATAAATCTTGTCTGGCTTCTACTGGATTACATATAGACAGTGCTAAGCATTGACAAATGCCTGATCCACTGAGCATTACATGCTCTCATAGTAACTGTGCTGAGCTATAAAATCATCAATTATTTATATGGGAGCACAGCAAGTCTGAGTGGCATTTCTGTAACCTGGAGCTTCTCAATTAATAAGTAAAACCATTTCTTCTACTGTCAGTGGCCTGTAGCCTTGCATGCTGAGCTGCGGGCTGGGCAGCCAGAGGAGGCATCGTAGGGGCACAATGCCATACATTTGGTTTTTTGCTGTAATTATATGACAACATTGTCAATATTATCTACCTTGCTTAGAAGAAAAAAGATGTTACTATGAAATAATATTAAACAAAGCCTTACTTAGCCATTTGCTAAGGAAGCACCATAAATTAATCCAGCAAGCCTTCAGAACAATTCCTTTATTTGGATTTCTCTTTTTTCTCCTGCTACTTCCTACTTGAGCCTGCAAAAGCTCCATGATGTGGTGGGCAGAAAACACAAGGTTAGCAGTAAGGACTAAGGAAGTGTTAACCACCACAAAAGCTGTGGTGTTCCTCGCAGCACAGTAATTCTTTGTCCTTTGGGTCAGGGTTAAGCACAGTACAGCAGCACTTTCAAACTGCCTCACGAGAATGAGAAGCTGCAAAGGAGGTCATCTTGTGAAGGGTCAGCAAAAGCAAAGTAACAAGGTATGTGTGTGCACGGGAGGGAAACATTTGATGTGCTGGTGGTACATGTAAGAGACCATGGGAAATCTTCTGAAGAGTAACATTCAGGGTCCGGTCCTGGAAGTTCATTTGTGCCTCTCCAGGTTTCTGATTCAGGTATCCCTTAAAGGAGGGCAACTTGTCAAGGAAAACTGAGAAGCAGTTCATACCACCAAAGGTTTGCAAATTTTCACTTACCGCGCTTTATCCCCAGATGCCTTTGTCCAGAGCAGTCTCAGGGGATTCGTTCATGGAAGCTGAGCCCCTCTTGCATGGCCTAGCTGTAGGCAGGAAGGGAGAAGAGTGGCAGCAGGCCAGGAGACTCATGAAAAGCGTGTGCAGAAATGCTTTCTGTGGCTTCCAGGTGCAAACAGCTGCCTGTCCCCCAGTGTGCTCCAGTACAGTGATAAAGCACATTGGGTTTATTCAGGAATGCAGACTGCTGAGCCTGCCATTTTCTCCTGTACTGAGAGAGTCATGGACTCAAGCAGATCCTGCACTCCTATGAAACTAAGCATTTAGTCAGGCTAGAGCACAGAATTGAAGGATTCTGGCACCAAGAGGTGCAAAAAGCCAAATTTTGGTTGGTTGACTGATTGTAGCCTGTTGGTATGGACTCATTCCCATGCCAAGTCATGGGAAATGGGTGTGCAGTCAAGCCTGGAGCCTTAGCATTTCATATAGGGATGCCATCCAGAGGGACCTCGACACGCTTGTGAGGTGGGCTGATGCCAACCTGATGGAGTTTAACCATGCCAAGTGCAAGGTCCTACACCTGGGTCGGAGCAATCCCAGGCACAGCTACAGGTTGGGCAGAGAAGAGATTCAGAGCAGCCCTGCAGAGAAGGACTTGGGGGTGTTGGTCAATGAGAAAATGAACATGAGCCGGCTGCAGTGTGCGCTCGCAGCCCAGAAAGCAACCGTATCCTGGGCTGCATCAAGAGGAGCGTGACCAGCAGGTCGAAGGAGGTGATCCTGCCCCTCTACTCTGCTCTCGTGAGACCTCACTTGGAGCATTGTGTGCAGTTCTGGTGTCCTCAACATAAAAAGGACATGGAACTGTTGGAACAAGTCCAGAGGAGGCCACGAGGACGATCAGGGGCTGGAGCACCTCCTGTATGGAGACAGGCTGAGAAAGTTGGGGCTGTTCAGCCTGGAGAAGAGAAGGCTGCGTGGAGACCTCAGAGCAGCTTCCAGTATCTGAAGGGGGCCTATAAGGATGCTGGGGAGGGACTCTTCATCAGGGACTGTAGTGACAGGACAAGGGGTAATGGGTTCAAACTGAAACAGGGGAAGTTTAGATTGGATCTAAGGAAGAAATTCTTTACTGAGAGGGTGGTGAGGCACTGGAATGGGTTGCCTAGGGAGGTTGTGGATGCTCCATCCTTGGCGGTGTTCAAGGCCAGGTTGGATGAGGCCTTGTGTGGCATGGTTTAGTGTGAGGTGTCCCTGCCCATGGCAGGGGGGTTGGAACTGGATGGTCTTAAGGTCCTTTCCAACCCTAACTATTCTATGATTCTATGATCTTGGAATTCCTCCCCTCCATCCCCAATTTTGTTTTTACCTGCACCTTATACTTTCTTCTTTGAGCATTTAAGGAGTTCAGTCACCTTTTTATTCTTTTTACTATAAGAAAAACACAGAAAAAACCCCAAGCAAGCCCAAACTTCTGTTTTTCTAGAATTACAGCAGCAAGTTTTCAGTTGAATATGTAACAGGATCCCCAACTGAGGAGATTTAACATGGTGCTGGAGAGCTCTCATGGTACTTGCGCTCCACAGCTCTGCTGGGCTACCAGTAAAAGTACTTGAGGCATGTACTATCCACTTGGTAGAGTCTTGCATTAGATTTGTAAAGCATGCAACTGAAAGTCCTTGTATGTGGTGAGCTAAGTTAGCTGTGTAAGAGAAAGACTGCTTAAGGTGTAAGCCTAATATAAGCCAAGACGCTTACTAATGAATTAAACTCCTTTTTTCGTCTCTCAGCTTTAAAACAGTTTGAGCTTTTCCAGTGTAGAGATTTCATTCCACTTATCCACAATAATCTTGTGTTCCATGGCCAGAGAGGTGATCACATAAACAACAAAAAATTCCTGTTGCTTAGCCTACAGTGCTAAGCTACCCATCCCACTGCAGCAACTTTCCAGTGGTCTTCATAAAAGAAAGGATTTGACACATTATAACCGTTCTTCAAGCATCTGTGAAATATCACTATCCACAAAACACTTGGGCTTTAATTGTTTGAAATGCTTGTCTTAAACTGATCCTTCTAAAAACAAGTTTGACTTTTCCTTTTCAATGTAAGCAACATTTTTATGTCCTTAAAAAAACCTCCTCCAGCATTGCCAGAAGTGCTGTGTTCCACTTTATGAACCCTGAAGTAATGGCTCTGCAGAACTATACGCAGAAGTCTGTTATTGACTGCAGAGACATTCGGTACTGCTTGACTGTGAACTAAAGCATCATTTTCACTCTCATCCCAGCAACGAGATAATCTTCCATTGGAACCTCTGATTTGATTGATACATCTCAGCAGCAGGACACTTTAGACTTTTATGTCGTAAAATGAAAATGAAATATTTCATGTCACTAAACACAGCAGCCTGGCATGCAGTAGTTAAAATCCAATGAAGTTCCAATCAATCCTGTAGTTACTAAAATACCTCGGAATTTGCATTTTTGTTCTGAGAAGGGCTTCCAGGAAAATGCCATAAAGTTAAAATGGTGACTAGTCACTATTTGTGCTTCCAAGCTTCTAAAACTTCCCAGCTTGCAATATAGACAAGTAGTTGCTTAAACAGCAGCTTGGAATCGAGGATGTCCAACACCCATTCTGCAAACTGAAGACTCCGTATTTTACAACCATACTAGTGCTCAAGCAGATATATTTTGTTCTTTGCTCAACTCAGGGACTAGTTTTGAAAACTTTTTTCTAAAACTTCTTTTAATAACATATTTTTTGTAAAACACAGGTGATTTTCTAAGGCAAAACCAAGTTTTGTAAGGCAAATACCTGCTCATTTAATCTAGAAAATACTGAACTTGAATCTATCCTCTCAGCATTGAGGTAATCCATTGCATGCATTATTCTTAAAGATAAAAAAATATAAAGGTTGTTTCAACTTTTTCTATGATTTGCCCATCTTGACAAGTTCATAACTTCATTATATTGTGCCTCATTAGTACTTTAAAACCTGCTGAAGCTAAACTGCATCTTACTTGCCTATTAGTTCAACCTTAGGCCCATCAGAAGAGCATTACCCAATGTCTAGGGAACAATTAAGGCATGCCTTCTCTACCAAACAGTTTCTAAGTGGACAAAACATATTTAACAGTAGAGTTTGTGGCACACAGAATGGAAATGCAATGAAAACTACTGGGAATATGCATTAATCCTAATGCTGAACAAGTTCCTAATAACTCACTTGAAACTCCTGGGGATATAATATCAAGTATGTACACTCTAAATGCTACTAATGAAACATTTACAGTCTACAGTGATAAAAGGAAAAGAGGGGAGTCTGTGGGCAGTTAAAGGGCTACTTGAACAACACCCAGAATGCAAACTTAAGATGTACGTGGGTATTGATCTTTTCAGCAAAAAGACTTTATGAATAATATTCATACCATGCCATTAGAAGCTAAAGTAGCCTGGGAATTAAGAATCAGCAGGAGAGCAATTGATGGATTTAGACAGGTCAGACAATGTCATTCTAAAAGCAGCTAATCAATATGGACAAATGTGTCAGAAAGGTGATTTGAAAAATGACTTTATAATAAGGGAGGGGGAAAAAAAGCCAGGTTCCTTAGGCCCTAAATTTCTCCTCCTTCAGGATTCTATGTTATTGAAACAAGGATGTTAACTGTTTCACATATCCACAAGCAGCAAAAAGAAATTGAACTTAACCCCACAAGGGCAAAGCAGGATTTTCACCCCACTGAAGATGAGTCAATAGACTGAATTTTGCCTGGTGTAGCTACTGTGGTCTCCCTGCTGTCCCGTTTTAAAGCTGGGCCATACATTATCCCACCACGTTTTGAATCCTCTTTGAAATTGCAAACTTGGCACCAGGATTTGTGTCACATTTGGTTGTAAAGGGTTGCTGCAGCACTCCTGAGGAGGCAAAACCTTTCTGAACTGGATTCTTACTGCAACAAAAGAGCTTTAACTTGCTGGCTTGAAAAGGTGGCTTCCCAGCTGCTTTGTTCTCCTTCAAGGGGTGTGAAGTGGTCAGAGAGATGCCACTTGATTTCCAGTTGGACTTTTTCAGGAGTCACTGCCAGCCAGTGTCTGTCAGGTTAAAAAGTGAGCTATGTTAAAGCCTGATGTTATTTGCTCTTGCAAACCTGTGAGCTGCCTGAACAGCACGTGCTTATCAGAGCTTATATCATAGAATCAGACTGGTTTGGGTTGCAGGGGACCTTAAAGATCATCCAGTTCCAACCCTGCACTCACTCCGCCGAACTTCTCACTGCCATCTGCTCTCACAGAGAAAACCTAGTGATTTAGGGCTCCAGGTTAATGTGAAGTAACTGTTTCTACTTGTGACAAAAACTTCCTATGTGACCTTTGGGCACATACCAAATCTGTCCTTTGCTGCTGTTTCCCCACCAGTTAACTAAGTAGAATAGCACTTCACCACTTGAAGTTCATACTTACAAACTTTCCTGAGATATTCCAATGGAAGGTATAAAATAAAAGGTTTATGAGCGCTTAGAAGATTGCTGTTATTTCTGCTTTTGTCAAACACATGGCTATCTTCAATTTACTTCAATCTCAAAAAGCAGGAAAACCAGATCATTGGAAAGCAATGTACGTGGAAGTTTGGAACAGATTTCTTGCCATTTCAGTCTCTGCTGTCCCAGAAACCACTGTTAATTGTATCAGTCCCTCTGAAATTGTCCATCATCACTCCCTGTGTGATTCCCTGCTCTCTGATGCAGTAGTTAAATGTGCCAGCTGAGAGCCGAGGTTTTCTTCCTTAAAATGGCCTTTCTTTGAGGCTCATCTGTGACATGTCACTTGAGCAGGAATTTCAGTTTCAATCTCCTGTGAGTACTGTACCAATCCTGAGATGATTCCCACCGTGTCCCTGGAAGAAGAAATGTGAACTTGGGCATCATCAGGAACTTCTTGGCAGAGTTTTTTATTACTCTCTGAAAACATTCTCATGTCATGTCTGTGGATGGATGTCGTACCTTCTCTGCCTGCAGAAAGGAGGGCTCTTGGGGCAGGTTGTCCATTGCCACCCTCTGGGCCTTCTAGGGAGGAATGAATAGAGTCATTGTAAAGGTACCATCTGGAAGCAATCGGAGGCAGGGTAAATAATGAGGAACAATGCAGGCAGATTCAAAAGGCTTTGCCTTGTCTAGGTACTAGGTCAAGAGATGGCAAATAGATTTCAGTGTAAGAAATAACACAGGGCCAAGAAGTACAGTTGGGGATTATTTACCAACCAGGACATTTATATAGCACGCTGATGAGGAAAAGGATTTTGTGGGTTGCAGTGGGGCAGTAAATAAAACTCAGCCAAGATGTAATGTATGTGAACGCTGATGCCATTGTACAGGAATGGAGACTTGTTCAAAACTATCATGCTCTAGCCTTTTGCTGCTGGTTACATGTTTATTAGACATATACATGTTAATTCTGAGTCTTGGTTTAAGGACTGAAAAAGGTGTACCTGTGGTGAAGTGCAGCCTTGATTTCATCCTGGATTTCAGCCTTTCAGCCCTGGATCTGAGCAGGTGCTAAACCTTGGGGACAGTCAAAGAGCTTATAACCAAAACCTGATGTCTTCTCCTCCTCCTTTTCTCCCCCGAGTGTCATAGTTCAAGAGGTTTTGGCTTTAAGGTTCCTATTTCTCCTGTTGCTGTTGGTGTTTATATAAATTACACAAAATCCTTAGAACATGCAGTATATACCTTATTTACTATGAGACCATCAGTTGCTGGTTGCATTAGTTCTGTGATCAAGTTCAGAGGAAAAGCCTTTAAGAATATTAGTTTTCACTTTCCTCCATAGTCCTGCCTCTTTGCCATGGGTGCCCACAGCAATTCCCACCAGAAGCAACAGGTATTTGAACAGGGTTTTTTTTCCCCTTGATGCTACTTCAGCAGCGCAAGGTCAATGCTTCTTTCCCTCTGGTTTTCCCACCTCAAGAGAGTAGCACTGTTGAACAGCAATCCCCAGTGTTTAGAGTATCCCCCAATCCTAAAGCTCATCTTTTCCAAGAACAAAACCGTATCCTCCATAGTGCAACGTACCCATGATATTAACCCCATAACCCTCTGAGCTCTTGTCACCATCTGCAAAAATAGATCTGGAGTCTGTTTACAAATCCTAGTGATATTCCCAGCAACGCTGTGTTGTAAAACAACAGTTTGTCTTGAATGTATTTGATTTTACAAAACAGCTTTATCTTGAAAGCTTCTCGAGCAAAGCCTCAGTTCCAATATGCCCGTTTGCTGAATTAAACAGTGCTAAACGTGTAACATTCTAAATGAATTAGGCTGGGAGATGTGAAGAAAGCTGAGCTTTAAGATGAAATGTAGGACAAACTCCAAAGGATGTTTTGCCTGTTTCAGTCAGCATTAGGATCTTGCCTATAGGCCTCCCTTTGAAACCTGGTTACCATGTCATTAGCCGAGCAGTAACTTAGGTGTTTCAAAACATTTTTTCAGGTGCTTTTTTGTATTCATGCTAGCTTCTCAACACCAAAAATCAATCTCAATCAAAGCTGCTACTGAGTTTATCATAAATTATCATGAAAGGTTTTCTACTGAGTAGATGGTTAATTACTATCTAATTTGAATAATTTTGCATATTAATGGGGAATGAATGAAAATCATTTTTAGATTTTTAACTTCAGCTGAGAAACCCATGGAGATAATGGCCCCCTTTTAAGATGCATGTGATCCTCTTACTAAAGGAGACTGAGGCTTTTTTTTCATTTCCCAACTTGTTTTAAATTGATTAATGGATTAGTGTTTTTGTCATTAATAAACTATATCCCTATGAAAGACAAGTTCATTATTTGACTGTGTGGCCTTATATCTGCTGCCAGGAAAAAAAGTGTAACTGACTGAAACCAGATTAAGGCTTTGCTTAGGGAGGATGTAGCCTCGCACAAGCCTTTGCTTGCTGCCAGGAAGGCAGAAAACTGCCAAGTTATGCAGAGCTGATTGGAGGAGGTAGCAATTCATGTGTTTTGCTGGATGAAACAGGACAAGGTATTGCAAACACAACCCTCTTTCTTCTCCTCTGCACCCACACCTGAGTGGGGAGAGCCCAGCCTGTGGAAAAGGTGGGATGCAGCCCTCCATGCTGCACACAGTAATAGAGCTGTTTTGCCAGCAGCTTTTGTGCTTTCAGTGGGCTCTTGTGAAAGAAGGAAGGGACCAAAGCAGCCTCGTTTGGAAGCTCATCCTTCATTGCTCTGCCTTCAGGCTTCCTCGTACACCCATTTACAGGGAAATGAGCTGACTTACTGCTGCCTTGTTGCCTCACTGGATCGAAGGAGTTCTACATCTGCAGGGAGAGGTGTGAGGCTCAAAATATGAATTCACGCAGCAACGGGAACTGGCTATTGGAAGTTGGGAAGTAGAAATGGCAGTAGATCTGGGTGCTCTGCAAGCCTTCGCTATGTTATGTTGTCCTTCACATAAGGCTTTTAGAGAGGTGACAGTCTCTTTCCAGAGTCCCCAGAATAACGTAGCCCTGATTCAGTTCTGTGTTTCCCTGCGTGCTGCAGCCATACAAATAGTAAATAAAGATAAAATACACCCCCCACTGTATGGAACCACGTGCTTGTTCAGGGCTGATGAGTTAGCACTGCATCTATTAGGACTTGGGATTACTCCTTTCTGCTTTTCACCCATGCAGTGTTTCTAGTACAAGCAAAAGGAAGGTACAATGAAACTGAAAGGATGTAAAATGAATATACAGTGCACTCTTAGAATAAATAATTAATTGCCAGAAGATATCAGTGAAGCCCAAGGAGTGACATTTATATAAATATAACAAGACTACCCAGATTTCTAATGGCAAATATTTAAAGACAGGAGAAGAATTTTTTTTGTAGGGAAATAAACCTTCCTGCTTCAAAGCATGTGCCAGATATCACCTAATGCAAGCTGAGGAGCAGCCATGCATGCTTCTTATGGTAGACGTGTGACTGCTCCTCTTCCTGCAGCAATTGGTAATACCCTGTGTCAATAACAGGTTACTGATATTAAAGTCATATATAAATGTTTCTTAACTGCTTTTCTTCTCTTTGATGAAATAGGAAGGAAAAATGTTGGGTTTTTTAATACAAGGATTCATCTACAAGGATGCTGGAGAGGGACTCTTCGTCAGGGACCGTAGCAATAGAACAAGGGGGAATGGATTCAGACTTAAACATGGGAAGTTCAGGTTAGATATAAGGAAGAAGTTCTTCACTGTGAGGGTGGTGAGGTGCTGGCACAGCGTGCCCAAAGCAGTGGTAAATGCTCCATCCCTGGTAGTGTTCAAGGCCAGGCTGGACAGAGCCTTCAGCAACATGGTCTAGTGTGAGGCATCCCTGCAATGGCAGGGGGTTGGAACTGGATAATCTTAAGATCATTTCCAACCCAAACCATTCTGTGATTCTATTTTCAGAGGATCTTCAGGTGTAGTTTGCAAATCATACCAATGGGTTTGGTCAGAGGGTTGGCAAGAAATAATGAAGCTGGGAGATCAGCAGATGTGTTAGCACCTTTAAGTCACTGTACCTGTATGCACAGAACCCAGTGCCTACCACTGGCACTGAAGTATCTAATGAACTATTATTTTCAGGCTTCTTACATTGTAGAAGAGGCTCTACAGCTTGTACGTTTTCTGGTGACTAAAGTATTTGCCATCATCAGAAACATCAGCAGAAGGTCAGAGTGACGGCGGGAGAATTGTGTGAATATTTTTGCAGCTTTCATTAGGAAAATTATTTTAATTAGTGAAACCCAAAGTAATTGAAGGAGAAGGTCACTTTATTTGTTTAGGATCAATGCCTCCATCACCATCCTGGTAGAATAGATTTCTCCAGTTGTGAGGACTAATTCTAACCTGATGTAAATCAAGAATAACTCCACTGAGATAAAATAGAGCCCCTCCACTATAAAACTCGTGTCTTAAACACTGCTTTAATGGTGAAGTGTAAAGCTGGGTGTCACAGAATCACAGAGTGGTTTAGGTTGGAAGGAAAAGGAACCCTAAAGCTCATCCAGTTCCAACCCCTGCCATGGCAGGGACACCTTCCACTAGGGCAGCTTGCTCCAAGCTCCTGTGTCCAACCTGGCCTTGAACACTGCCAGGGATGGGGCAGCCACAGCTTCTCTGGGCATCCTCTGCCAGCACCCTCACAGGGAAAAACCTTCTTCCTAATGTCTAACCTAAATCTCCCCTCTGTCAGTTTAAAGCCACTACACACATCTGTTCACATCTGGTCCTTTTCAAAGGCACTTTGGTTCTCAAGTAGTCTTTGGACTATTTGGACCTAATAGGATCATCTGCAAAAATATAGTATACTTTTAAGTATATCATGGTATGAGATGTATGTCCACTGTATTCAAGGTATCATATGAATGCAGTAGGGTACTGAGCTTGTTCAAGGGATGATCTGCTTACCCCGTGGCCACAAACAGGCTAATTTATTTCCAGCACGATTACAACAAGTTGTAGTAAGGAGAAAGGTATTGCAGGCTCCTTCATGCCACACCTGAATATAAGGATTTGATTGTATGTTTTCCACATAGCAGGTTATTTTTTCAAGGAGACCACATGAGAATGAGAATGAGAATGAGAGCAGTAAAGGCAGCCAAAAGTTAAGAGCTCTGTTAGCATTAAGTTTTCTTGAAGTCTGTGGTGTTTTCACCTCTCCACCATGTCCATAGGTTCATGCACAGATTCCTGGCGCACCTTTTCTGAACCTCTTTCTTCTATGGCACAGCTCTAACTTCAGAATCAGCCATAGGAAATGTGCTATTCTTAGAAGCCGGTGAGATTTTAAAGAGCCAAATGCTTCAAATGCCATTTGAAATGATCAAGGGCAGGGACCACTCATTGGAATTACCATGTGCCAAGAAGTCATGGAAAATAAAACCACCACAAAGAACTGCTGGGCTTGTTCTGTGTCATATGAATTCATAATGACCAAACTGTGGCACAGCTCCACTCTCACATCAAGTGTAAATTTATAGTAGTTGCAAGTGAAGTCAATAGCATTTCTTTGGACTTACAAAGGTTACTGAATGTCAAATTCTGCTTCAGACTACAACAAAATCATTCTAAAGATATACTGAGAGCATGATCCTAATTTGCTTCAGCAGCCTTTGGCCTCTTTGTCATACAGAAACCCAGGAAACTATAGAAACTTTGGATTTGTCTCCCTTTTAAAGACTGGATTATTTTCCAGAGACCATCTGATGAAGCAGAACATGCACCAGTTAGGCACTGGCCTGGTTTTGGAGGCCTTGTGGATATGTGTGCCCTCAACCAGAACCAGGAGCGTTCACTTACTCAACTGGAACTGGGTGATTTTCATTTCCTACACTAGAACTGCCTACCTCAGGGCAGGCAAAACGCTCCCTCTGCTTCCTGCTGTGCCCTGAAGTGCACAGCCCTGACATACTTTACAATGATAGAAACTTCCTGAACTCCGAACATGACTGAGCCCAGGGCTCTGTTGAGACAAGCCATGGAGATGTTCCGCCTCATTTCAGCAATTAGTGGATTATCCTTATGCTGTTTGATTATCTTTGTTATAGCCTTGTGTGTGTTACTGGAGTCTAATTCCCACTGATTTCAATGTGTGAGATGCGCTTTTTGTTTTAATGATAACTCTGGAATCTGGAATTAACTGTGCCAAATGAGGTTGCATATGGAGGTCCATGTTAATTTCTGTTTAACAGAAATAAATACAGGTGACTCTCCCTGAGGAAAACAGGGTTTGTAAGGTCATTTGGCTTGCTGAGGCATGTGGATGATGCTTTTATGCCAAGCCTAAATGGTGGGAAGTATTAGAGAAGTTTCAGAAGGGCATATTGAATTTGCATCTGTGCCTAAAAACAAATGTCTTGAGAAATGAGAGTCACGTAAAGGAAGTGTGGAAGGATATCCTTGTGTCTCTTCAAGTTGAAGTCAAATATCCTATCTGTGCTCTTAGGGCCAAAAAATAGGCTGCTATTTAAACCATATGCTGGTATAAGTGTGTTTTGGGGTGACCCTGCTGGATAATCCTTCAGATGCACCCACAGCTTTGAAATCCCCTGTAGCATGTGCTTCAATGCATCGTGGGCACTCTCACACCTCCAGCTATTCTGTTTGCCTTTGCAGCAACAAGGCCAAGCAGAGAACACCTTGTCCCTTGTCCCCTGCTGCAAGGACAGATTGGAGTTTTACTTGTCTCCAGCTGATGGAGCCAGGCAACGCAGGCACTAGCAACAAGATCCCAGTGGCAACTTTGAATTTAGAGCATTCCAGGGGCAATTGTGGCATAAATAAGGTAACCCCTACTGTTTTCTGCACACACATAAAGGAGGTGATGTGTTGTAACACTGGTTACAGAACAGATCCCATAGCTAGAGCTGCAAAGCTTTATGCTTTCAGCCCCAGTCTAACCCATGAAGTCTCAGCCAGAATGTCAGCCATTACAAATGGTACTTCTGATGGTCCTGTGCTTCTGAAATGAGGTTGCTTTTATGGAAATGCAGTGACCAGTAACATGACTTTATTGCATGAATTATGTCTTGACACTCTTCCAGGTAAAGCAGCAGAGATGACAGTTTGGCAGAAGAGATAGAGTTAGCATATGAAAGGATATCTATAACATATGGGCATCAGGATATATTTGTGGGTGAATGCATAGCCATTCTTCTGAAAAAAAATAGGTTTAAAAAGTGTCCTTTCCTCTTACAAAGTCAATGAAGATTTAATTATGAACCCAAACATACCTAATACATATGTAAGAGATCCTGGGGAACAGAATTTAGAGGGGACAGAATGAATATAAAGCTGAAACTTGTCAGCGTAACCATTAACTGCAGTGGCTCAGTGCCAGTTTACACCACTGAGAATGTAGCCAGTAATATCTATTTAGCACACACTGTCCTGTGTCTCTTGTGATAGTTATTTTCAGTCATTAGGATTCCTTTAGCAAAATAAGGTCCTGCTTTATCCCAGGGGCAAGACTTAAACTAATTCTAGTGCCTAAAGTTCTTTTCAGTTTTCTTTCATGTATGTAGAATAAGCCAGCTCTGTACAGTACCTTGCACACTATATATTTCCACAGGTTATAGGTTGTCTTCTGTATTTCTATACTAATTATATAACTAGTTTTGTAAACTTGTTCTTCTTAGGTAAGATGTTCCAGAAATCAAACTAGTCACCATTAAACACCACAAGTACAGCTGCAGGTTTAAATATTTTATAATCCAATCAAATTGTTTGAGTAGTAATGCATTTAAATGTTGTTATGGAATCCCCTCTAGACTTTTTAAAATGGTTACTCTGTTCTTGGCTTTGCTATTTATGAAATTCATATGGGATGACATTTTTAATAATAGAGCATTTGACTTACAGAGTAGCAATTCCTGCAGTGTCTCACTATAATCTATAATTTTCTGACTGAACTTTCAGAGGGACACAAACACATATCACACTTTTATTAATGAACATATACATCTGTTGATGTTGCCATAATTGAAATGACCTTAAGTGAGAAGCCCTACATAAGTCATTTAGCATTTTTTATGATGCTTGGGTGAAGATGCTCTACAGATGCAGCTTTAGGAAGCTAAAGCAGGAGTACAGAAGCTCTGCTAAAATGGTGAAGGGAGGTTTAATTTGGAAAATGAAGCAAAGCACAGCCCACATATAACTGAGCAACATCCAGTACTACAGAGTTAGACAGAAGACAGCTATCAGGGAGTTGATATTACCTCTCCTCCCTAGAGAGGATGGCACTGTCAGGTCAGGGCTGTGCTAAATGCTGGGTAACATGAGGGTATTTGATTGCAGTTGCTTTCACTGTACAGAGGTTGTGGATAAACTGAGGACATCATTTCTGAGAGGCAAAAGTTCCTTAACCTCCTCAAGCACACAGATGTGTCACAAGGGCATTTATAAAACAACCATCAGGGCTTTGGGAGGGAAAATAGACCCAAACAAAATAGCAAGGACTTGCTCCTTTGCCGTTCACCCAAGGCTCTTTTCCACTGAAAGGCATGGTCAGAATCGAAACAACTGCATGAATCTGGGGCAGAAAGTTGTGAAAAGACTGGTGAGAATCAGTACTCTCCTGGGCCTGTGGCAGCACTGCCGCATTCACCATGTCCTGTCCCCCAGCCACTGGTGCCAGGAGTAAAGGAAGACCACGGGTAGGGAGCCTTCTGTTTCCCTCCCCTTATCTGCATGTACAACGTGTGGTTTCAGGCAGAGGTGCAATGTCAGCTTCCCCTTCCTTGAAGTCTCTGAAGTGCTTGCTGTGCTCCTGCCTGAGAGGGTGTGCTGTGAAACCCCCAGCTGGGCTGCAGCATTTCCTGGCCAGTCCTATGGTGAAGGAAAAGTGTTCTAGGACATACAAGCCTCCTGCATGAACATCCTGGGAGGCACAGACATGCGGCCAGGGTTCCAAGGGGGTTGTCTTTTGTTTTAGCAATGAGTTTTTCTGCCCTTCGTGTATTTTGTTATCTGTTTAAGAGCATAGAATGATTTTTCTACTGATATGGCCAAACCAGATGCCCACATGGCAAAAATTAGCATATGTAGTTCCACTGGCTTCAGAAGCACAAGCTAAGGTAGTGCTTCTGGTATGCTGATAGCTTTGATTTGCTCAGTACCGTGGGAGGGTTTGATTTAGAGTTTAAACCAGAAAAGCTTTGAAGAGAGAGCCTACAGGTGGAGGGATAGAACCTGCTCCCGGATGCACAGTTGTAAATCTCACTCTGGAGCTACTCCAGATTAACGTCACTAAAAATGAGCCTGGAATCAGGCCCTGTATGCCTGAGTTACTTCAGACTGTTATTAATTTGAAGAGAGAAAATGAATTCTTGTGAAGGGGAAATAAGCAATCTTTATTAATAATAATTAGAGAGGGAAGACATTTTTTGATATATTGCCTTAATTTGGTATCTAGACAGATCAGTAAAATATAGAATTAATAATTTTATAAGCTAGTAAACATTTTGTGTAGTTTAATATTAATTGTGTTTAAATGTTTCCTTAAAGCAGTATTGCAGTCGCAGCTACACACAGTGAATTCTCTGAGCACCTCTGCTTAGTTGTAAAGTCCTTAGTGATGGGGTGGGATCACCAAAAGTGACCAAGTCTTGTGATGGGAGAGGCAGCAACACCGTGTGTGTGTGTGTCACCAGCAGTTAGCTTGCAAGCCACTGCACTTCCTATGAACTCTTGCTCAGGGTTTGCTCCTCTCTATGCTTCTTGCTCTGGTTTCAAGGCACGTAAATGATGTTTATTATAGCTGCTGTTAATGCAGCACCACTCCAAGGCATCTTGTGCTAAGGTGTGAGTCCCATTACTCTAGGGCCTGAAGATTTGGGTGGTATGTCTATTGAGATGTCAGAATTTGGGGGTGCGGGGGGGGACGGGGAATAGGTTTGGGATATGTGTCTCAAGAGCACATCCAAGTCCATATCCTGTTGTTAAATCACATCTCCAAAGCACCAAGGTAAATGTTTTTTCACTGTATGAAAGGGAGCTGTGCCACCATCACCACCATCACTTCCTGAAGATCTCACTGGTGCTTTCCTTTCCCTTTTAGACACCCTCATCTTCTTACTCTTGACTTTTGGTGGTATCACAGCACAGAGTAAGGAATGGCTGCAGCCCAAATTCTTATTTGACTCAAGCTAAGTGGAAGAAACACCAGTATCAGATTTTACCAGAAGCCACACACTGATGTACTGGGATTATTGTGTTCTTCATGGAGTGATTGTATGTAATTTTACATGTAATGTTCTTTGAACATATGGTTCATAACATAAAATCCCTTCATTTTAATTGACACAATAGGCTGGAATGGCTTTTTTTCCCTTGCCAAAGTACTTGTTATGGTCTGTATCACCTATAATATGCATTCTGTACAGCTCCTAACTAGGTATTTGGATGCTGGAATGCAAAAGATTGCTATTTATGAGACCATGAGACCACCTAGTGGGTCAACGATTTGCATTTTAAAAGTTCATTAATATGTACTAGGATCATAATAATGCCAGTGCTTCATCACACCAACCTTCATCTCATTCCAGTAATAAATACCTTTCAAAAACTGCTTTTAACATGAAACGGGAGCAAAACCCCATGTATTTTGTGACTCTCAAGTTGCCCTAATTGAAAGTTTAAAGGATATTGGGCGAAGTATTTTTACCCTAGTAGTAGCTAAAGGCATTCTTTCCTTCTTGTTGTTTTTAAGAATCCACCAGAGGCTTGAAAGTGAAAAATCTGTTTTCTTATCTAATCCCTTTTTCTTCCTGGACACACACTGCTTTGCTATTGTGAAGCTGCTGATGAGTGCCAGTCTGCTGGCATTGATTTCTTTTTCTTCTTAGTTAGGAATAGCACTGTTGTGTATTTGTTTAGGAGAATGTACAAAAGCTAAGGAATTATGTGGGGTTTCCACACAAATTACAAAGAAATACAAACTTTCTTCTGGCAGCTGTGTACAAGTGCTCGTGCTCTGCCCCCATCCACATTTCACATCTAACTGGTTTACATCTCTGTACCTGTCTTCAGTTGAAGAGCCTTTGTTCAGTGTAATCAGAAACACCCTTTTCTCCCAACCCTGTATTCATTCTGATCCATATTCTTTTCCCTTTTGCAAAGCAAATTCATAATAATAATAATTCTTCTGACAAATATTATGTTTTGATTTTTTTTTTGCTGTTTCAAAACCGCAGCACAGAGGAATTTACTTTAGACTCCCTTTCATTAAAGTTTAATCCCAAAGGCATAGACAGAGGTAGGTGAGCGTCTGCATGACTTGTCTGAAATATAGGTTAATTAAGCAAGCTAAATATACTTTACAGAACAGAACAATAGAGCGCTCCGTTCTGCAATTGAATTCAGGAGATTTGGAGACAAAAGTGATCATCAACATTGGCGCTGAGCTTCCCCGGGCCTTGTGCTGAACTTTATACAACAGCATAGACTAGTGGCAAGAGGGAAGATTGTAAGCGGGACGCTGTTCACAGCGTGCTGTGTCTGGGCTGCGACCCTTCTCAGACTTCACTTGCAGCGAAGCCTGGTGACCCGTAGGTGTGTAAACAGGTTCATAAAACTCAACTGTAACTGATAACTACCTTACTTATCTAAAGCTGCTTTCTGTTGACCAGGTAAGTGGAAAACCATCTCGCAGCTAATGAAACGCATAACGTGATAGCAGTTACATCAGCTCGGAGACAGAAGTAGGGGCACTTCCCTTTTGTTTGATCATGGAGCACTCAGTTATCTGCAGTTCAGCATAGTCTCTTACCTTTTCATTTTGGTATGGTGTTTTTGTGACTCTATCAGCATAGTTGTCCTTTCGTGTGAGCTGTGAGGTGGAGAGCACACAGTAAACTTCTTTTTCCTTAGTTCTCTTTGATTCCATCTACCTCCACTTATTTCCACCTCTCAGTGGGTGCACTTTGTCAGTGCCTCCAAACCCACAGGATAAGCAGACTGGACAGAAAGAGCATTTGCCTGTTGTGAATGGGACTGGCTGCCTCTTCTCTTGCCTGTGTTATTTAGCTGTGTTTAGTGCAATAGGTTTTCTTTTCAGTATCTGCCTTGAAACCTAGGGCTCTGGTGAAGCAAAATTCCCACTCATATCAAGAGGGGCTTGTCAGTGACAGAACGTTTGGCCAAAGGAGTGCAACAACAGCTTCTTATCCTCAGTACAAAGGAGATCCCTGCCAGATTTCTCCTGGAAATAGAGCAAGGCCACACAGGGGATGCTAGAAGGAGATCAGCTTGTTTTGCACAGTCTGCATTATGGACTTTGGCATTTTGCTTATCCATTCCTGCCTACCTTATGTAGTCATTCACACTTAGGCAAAGTGGATGTAAAATGTGAAGGAAAACTGTCAGTCACTTTCCACACCTTTTCTACAGTTACTGATGACTAAACGAGGTGCAAAACAATGAGAAATCTCAGTGTGAAAAAAGACCAACTTGACACACCAAGAATAAACCTGCGACTGGTTTTGAGTAAACCTGATGGACTTTTCTACTGCTCAGTAGCTAAACCAGACAGTTTCGCACAGAGACCTGATGTTACCTGATCCACCTCTGGACTTCAGAAAAATTCAGTCTAGCCAATTAGTAAAGTATGTCCTGCCCTTAGACCAGCCTCAGATAAACTAGTGTTCCAGGTCCCTTCCTTCCATGTAAGCACATAGTGTGTGTGTGATAGGGCACAGCGTGCACTGCTGGTCTTCTGCTGGCCCTGGAATGGCCAGTTGGGCTGGCAGTGGGCTGAGTTGCTGGAACTGGGTAGTGTGGAGATGACTATTTACAGCTCTGAATGGTATCTCCAGGTTTAATAACTTGGGCTCTGTCTGATGCAAACTTCATATAGAGTGGGGCTTGTGTTGGTGAGATAAGTCAGGTGCCAGGCTGTGAGAAGAGGAACAGAAGTGGTTCATAATGTTGGCAAGAGGCAGATGAGGCACATGAGGACACGATCGTGGTAACCTTTGGTTAAGAGAGAAGTAAGGCAGCAGTTGAAGCAGCAGAGACGGAGGAAGATGTGGACTCAGAGAGGTACAGGATACAGACAATGTTCCCCTGCTTGGTTGCAGAAAAGCTGCAGTAGGAGGCAGCTGAGTGGGCAAAGTGTTGTTTTCATTTTGGATTTTGTTTTTTTCTGCTCATAGGAGTAGAATCTGACTGATTTAACTAAAAGGACTATAACTCATCAGTGATGAATTACATCAACTGGTAGATCTTTGCTAAATTTTTACACAGCTGCTCTGAATTAGAACTCCAGAGAATCTGACCCAGAAGGTAAGCAGTTGGTGCTGCGAAGGTTTTGGACTCAGCCTAAGCTGTAAGGTGAAGACATTCAGTTCTGGTCTCTGTGTGAGCAGGCTGTGCTGAAACAGGTAACCTGTGTCTGCAGTCAGTCATGGGGGAAAAGCTGTATTTGCAAGGGCACCTTTAAAATCCAGGTCCTCTAGCAGGTCTGCAAGGCTTTCATTTAATCCTACATCCAAACCACTCTGCAAGCTGGACGCTCAAAAGCTCTGTGTGGCTGGAAGCCCGCATCAGACAACCCAGATTCGTGAGGAGATGTCTGGAGCAGCTCTCAGGTGGCTGATGATGATGATTCTCCCCAGTGGGTTGTCTGCTGTGGCAGGAGACACTCATTAGCTCATGTATGCTCAGCTTCTCTATCAGTCCAGGGACGTAGCATTGGCCTAGATACCTCTCTTGAACAGTCTAAAAGCTGCATGTGACAAAAGAGGCCATCCCTGTTCCCTCCTCTCCTCACTATTTAAAATATCACAAGAAGTTGGAAAGAAATCTGTTCCTCATAATTTGATTATTTTAGCCACTCTGGTGCTTTGGGATGTGGTCTGCAAATGTTGCTTGCAGAACAGAAGTTTATGATAAAGAATTGATTGGAAGCTAGTAGGAGTTACATACTTACATGTATGTATATATAAATACATGTATGTGAGCACAGTATTCTTTGCTCAAAAAAGCTGATCTCAATTTGAAAGATAACTCAGGGGAAAAAAGTAACTCTTTCTGAATTGCAGAGAGAGAAAGAAAGTGGAGGGGTTGGAGGGCAGGAGGACCACAACGCCAGGCATTTTGCTGTTTGCTACTGCCAGAACTGGGCTGTGACTCCAGAGATACTTGAACAAAAGACGAAACAAATTGTTTTACACTATTTAAGGAGGACATAAAGGGAGATTTGTAGCAATCCTTTTGATTAAGCCAATGTTTTCCCTCTCAGTGTCAGGAACCTTGTAGTAGCTGCCTGCGCGCAGCACTGGCTCTGCTGTGGCACAGCTGCATAACCTTAGACAAGACCCGTGTGAAAAGTGGTGTTGGGGCTTCCTCTGCTTTGCTCAGAAGCTGCTTTTAAGCTTGGGCACTTGCCTGGTGCTTTGCCTGGGCTGCCCCACAGCTGAGCCTGTGCTTGATCATGTACCCTGGTGATCCTGGTCTGGATCCCTGATCTGCTGACTTGACTTTGGGATTCACCCACCCTTTTCACCATAAGTTTGGCAATCACTGAGCTCTTGCCAGATGCTGGTTACCGTCACAGGACCTTTTATGGGTACTGTGGGGCTGCCGTTTCATGGTGATGACGCTGCCCTGCCTGCTCTGCTGTCACCCTCAGCTCCTGTCTCTTTGAGGAGCAGCCCACCCTTGCTTCTCCCTGCCACTCAAATCCCTTGGTGCTAGGAATCCTTCCCTGTGGTACCAGCACTCTTACTGTGGCCTGCAGCAGGAACAGCGCTATGGAATGACTAACAAGTTCCTTAGTACCGCGTCAGAACAGTGACCCACCTACCCCCTGCATCTGCAGCAGCGAGAGCAGGTGGTACCAGCACTTCAGTTACAGACTGAAAAGCATAAAGTCTATGGGATACACACTCCCAGGATGTGTCCTCAGGTACACAGAGGATAAGAGTCTGCTCTTCTAAACTGAAGAATACTGTGATCATGCCTAGAAATAAAGAAACAGCAAAGAAAAAAAAAGAGAGCATGTAAAAATGTAGAAAGCAGAAGATAAGAACTGCAGGGTTCATGAAAGGAACACAGGAGAAAAAAACCATCATATTTTCCGCCTTTATATCTTTATTTCTGCTCTCTTATCACTCCTGGTTTTGCACATTCTTTTTTCTTGCCCCTGCTATCCCCTTCTCTTGCCTTGCTCCTTCCCTGGCATGATGTGATACGCCGCAGCTTAAAATCTTGGCCCTCTTTTGAACTGCCGAGTTTAACATTCTGAAGGCTTTGAGTGGTAATAGCTGAAATATTTCATATTAGTGAAAGGTTAAAGCTGGGTCACCACTTCCCAAGCACACTTTGGGAGAAAATTAAAAGTGCTCAGATTTGCTTACTTCTTTAGTCCCCCAACTCCAGCAAGCATGCAGAGACAGTCAGTGATCTCAGTGTTGGCAAACAAGACAGGTTTTGTGTGGTGTGCTGGTGTGTTTGAGTGGTGAGGGTTACCTAGTCACGTCTGAGCAGAACAAGTGCTGTAGGTTGTCGAGTTTGGGCTGTTTTTTCCTCCTTTGATTGGCCGGTTGTACCTTATAGCATCTGGAAGATGAGTGAAATCATCTGCATATGAACTCTTTGTGGAAGCAGGAAAATAATGATGATGGCGTTTTGTTCAGGACCAAGGGTTTCTCCACAATAGCTTATGGAATACAACTCTTCCTCCTCTTCTGGGGAATTTGGGAACAATCTTCTCAATTTAGGATGGTTGTCCGTACTTGATGGAAGAGAATAACCACACTGCTCTCTTAGCCACTACACTGTGTCAGTTCAGTTAGGCAGAAATTTAGGGTTGGGGTTTTTTTGCTTCCTTGACTTATTTATCCATGTATGTCTTTAAATCAATTCCTTTTCTCACTATTCAGATGTCAGCCAGAGTCACAAATCAATATGTGGCCACGTAATTTTTTTGGTGGAGGAAATGAGGCATGTTTAGGGGGTTACACAAAAAGAGTGACAGAAAAGGGCACGTTTTCAAGCAAAGTTAACGCTCTGGAACTGGACAGATTGACATCGATCAATAAAGCACAAGGAGCTGCTCAACAGCTCTTGCTTAAGCCTCTTCTAGAATGACCATTTACAAGGGAAGGTCACTCCATTTTTGTGCTGTTGTATGTCTCAATCCTGCCTCCTAATCCATGCAAACACTTTCCTGTGCAATTTCTCTGGTTCTCAAATTAACTATTAATGAAATGGCTATTGCATTGCATTGGTATTTATTACTGCTGTACTTCCCAGTTACTCTAATCTTGGAAATGATCCTTTCCATACCATCATCCAAGTCATTACTGTGAATAATTATAAAGCTGGGCTATACCCTACTGGTAACCTCTTTCCACCTTGAAATAATCCCATTTACTTCCACTGTTTGTTTCTTGCCCTTCAGCCAATTTTCAGTCTCTGTAGCCTGCCAGTTTTCTTCCTATTGTGTGAGTCTGCACCTTAGGCGCTAGTCTCCCATATGGAAATGTTTTCAGAAAATAAGAACTGAATTTCTTGTATCCAGTCTCCCTCTAATTATTCTGCTTTATGCTATCGTGCTTATATATTCAGGATTCCTTTCCTCTCCCTTGTCGGGAACGTTTGCCAAACTGTTCCATTGCTGGGTCCCTTTTCAAGGGGTTTGAATTGTGTCTCTATCTTCACCTTCCCATCTTACTTCCAAATCACATCCCTGAACAGAGATTCTGAGTCCTTTCTACAATTATCTGTGGGGAGGGAACCCTCTAGATAACAAACTGTGAGAATTCTGTGGGTAGAGTGTGAGGGATCTGGGCTCCATCTTCGTGTGAATCTCCGAAGAGGCACTAGTGTTGCACCATCAGTGTTTTTGTGGGATAAATGGGGGGGGCATTTTGATTGTACAGAAAATTTAATTAGATTTAAGGCTAATTAAATTCATTTTTTTTCCATATTAACATGTTCACAAATATTATTGCATCTCGTTAGATTTCATTCTTCTCTCCTTACTGAACAATATTCAGTAGTAGTTTCAGATTACAATAAGTTCATTATGAAGATAAGGTGGAATTAGTGTAGGAAGCTCAGCTGGTTGAAGGGGTCTGTGCTTTAATTACTGCAGAGGGTGTGCATATTAATTACAACACAAGTGATATTTACTGTACCTCAGGAACATATGACAGAGTAAAGATACTGACAGCACCAGCTAATAAACTCAGTATGATAATGAGGAGAAAAGACCATAAAAATAGAAGGAAATAAAATTATTCATAAAGTATATTGATCCCAAAGTAAAGACATTAAGCTCTGATGAAGGGCAACAAAAGGGAAGCTCCTCACTTTATCAAACAAATAACCAAAGTAGAGAAATGTTAGCGGAGAGACAGATTGTCATTATCCTGCTCATGTGGCCACGCTCTGGAGGATACATGTGAGCAGTAAAATAGAAGATTTACTTTTTATAATAAATCAGCAGAAAGTCAAGTCTTTTACCTGCAGGATCTCAGGTCACGGTGGTTGTGGTGAGCTTAGGGGCTGGACGTGTTGCAAGGAAATGGATGAAGAAGAGTGACAGGAAGGGACTGCTTTGGATGAGGAGCCATCACCAGCTACACAAAGAAACAACATGGCTAATTGCTTTAGGCTGCAGTAATTGCTGCTGGGTTTGTTGTGTTGGCTTTGGTTTTTTTGTTTTGTTTTTGTTTTTTTTTCCCCTAATACTAATTTTGAAGTAATTGTTTTAAATCATTTCTTACCAGCAGCCTCCCCTCCAACAGCCATGGAAGCATACACCAAACGTGAAACACAGTGGCAAGATCTGTTGCATGTCTCTTGGCTGTGGGGTCAGTGCCCACTCCCCCAGGGTATGGAGGCCAGCTCCCTTGGCTGCTCAGGCTAGGGGACCTGTCACAGTTCTCCATTTCCTTGCTGGCACTTACACATGGCTTACTACTTGGCAGCAGCGCACAGAGAAGTGCGTCAGGGGTGACTGGTTGGGATGACACACCATCAGGGTAGACGGTATCAACTCACTCTTGTTGCTTAGCTTCCTTTGGCATAGTGTACACTTCACTAGGACGTGTATCAGGGCAATTCTGTTTGTCTCCTCTTTACAATAAACTAAGGCTGTGCAAGTGACCTGAAAAAAACCCAGCCACAGCATAAGTACTTTCTTCCAGACATTACCTTCCTTGGTGTTTGAATTGACTTCTGACCTGAGGCCTCAGCCACCAAAATGGAAAGTAGGAGCCTCACCTTTTGCAGGTAGTTAATCTACACCCTGATAACTCTGTAGTAATCACTTTGTGCTGGCTATTTCAGTAGATTTTGCCCAGATGAAATCAACAACAGCAGTTCAGTCCGGTTCAGACTATTTTGGTGTCTGAATAAGACAGGGACCATACAGTGCCTGGAAGTTTTAGTCCATCTAATTCTTTTTTATTATAGTCATTGTGCTACAGAACGTGTTTTCCTCTGAGGAGCTGTTGTAAGTTAGGTGATGGTGAGGGGAAGCTGGCAAGCAAGTCATCTTGCTAGCCATTCATCTCTAAAGACCAGTGCTCAAATCACATTTACTGAAAGCTCCATATGTCTATTGCTTTGTTGTCATCAAAGCCTTGGCAGGCATTTGTTACCAATCACAAAGCTCCTTCATGTTGGGCATATATGTCAATCCTTGCTTAATAAAGACACCTGGATTGAAGCAGACACTCTTGGTCAGGATCTCTATACTCTACCAAAGTCTGCAGTGGATGCTGTGTCATTCAAATGATTCTTTCATTTTTTGGAGCACCAGTTGTGTTTTTTGCTTCTTTCCATCCTACAATTAAGGATCCACGTTTCTTCGCCTTCATTCTTCTTGGCAAGTCAAGGAAATAATGTCACACTTCCATGTTAACACTGGTTAACAGTAAATCCAAAAGAGAATAATGAAGAAAATCTATTGTCACTGCTATTCCTGTAGTCAGCCCTGGGTTTATGTACTGGGCCAACATAACTGCGCTTTAAACATCCAAACCTCCTGAATCTATGAAACAGATTGAAAATGCTGCAAGAGCAGTTGGTATCTTGACATTTCAGGTACTTCTATCCAAAGCCAGGAATATACAAACCAGAAAAAACTATAGCAAAAGGATATGACCAATTTCAGAGCTTCAAAAAGGTCTGGTTTATATCTGCTAAGTGATTTGGATTATTTGGTCTTTCTTTTATCCAAATGCATTTGCCTACTCCTCTTTGTAACTCAGTGAGTGAAAGACTAATGGCGGTCCAGTGGCCTTTGTGAAATGTGTTGGTGTTCTTGGTTCACTTCCCAATTTGTGTATCAGTAAAACCCCTGCTGCTATGAGCACTTGTGCTCCTGTGTTTGACGGAGGGATTGAGGTTTCATTTGCTCTCTCACCCTTAGAGATGGTCCTTCCAAGATGAGGGCTGAAGCAGATTTGAGGACATTGGGGAAGCGTATGTTCTTTCTGTTCATGCTTCACATATCCTTAAATTTCACAGTTTCTGGGCTCTGATTCAGTGTCTTTCAGTGATGCATTTATCAACAGATTTTTAACAGTGGAAAAAATACAGCAAGTTAACCTTTATCCTAGTTCCTCCTGCAGTTGCTACTTGTGAGGAACAACAAGGAACAAAAAGCAAGACAGCGATGTCTCTATGTTTGATGATCTGAGCATGCAGAATTGCTGATCTCGATGCAAGTGCTTAAGGAGTGATTTGAAAACTACCTTTAAAAACTGAATTTTAAACTTCCCATTTTGTATCCCACTGTAAATCCATTGTCTCCCTTGGCGACATTCTTCCCTTAGCCCTGTAAGGCGGTTGAGCATATGAAGTCATGATTAACACATGGGCTTAGTTAAGTAAATGCACACACTTAAGTGTTAATTATAGCCTTACGCCTAGGAGAATTTCTGAAGTAAATTTGTGTGTTGAATGGACTTTAAGCATTGGGTTTAAATGCTTGGATGGGTTCAGCCTAACTGCAGTCAGAAAAGAACTGGGATACCTGGCACATGTATGCATGTCACAGGCATAAATAAGCACAGTTTTGGTGATGTAGAGCATAATGGTATTTCCAGGATCAGAAGGAACTTCAATTTACATTAACAGTCAGTGAGGCTGATTTATTTTAAAGGACAGAAAAGAGTATTAGTGGATTCAGTATATTTAGCCTTTTGAGGGATTTCTTTACAGGGTGCTGCATGAAGACCTAATAAGGAATCTTAACTCCAGGATAGGTCCTGGTTTGAGTTTAACACCTTTCAAAGAGGAAGCCAGGAACAGAATAAATTTGCCTTTCTTGCATCCTTCTCCTTCCTCCCCTCTCCTACAAGCCCCCACTACTTACATCCTACCTTCTGCAGGAGCTGATGCGATGTGCTGACCATGCTAAATGATTTTGGCCAATCAGTGTTTCATGGTTTTGAGGAATTCCAGGGCTAATCAGACTGTGTACCTGGAATACAGTGGAATGGTACACAATGAAATCCAGGATTTTGAGCACTTGTACATTTTGATTTAGAGTTCATGGAAGAGTCAATGAAGTCAGCTCAATGGAGATGGCTGCTCTCTAGAATGATGCTAGTTGTCAGTCAGAAAGAAATGAATACAGTGTGAGGGTGGCCAAACAGGAGAAATCATCAAGAAGAAAATATTTTAATGCCACCATATAGATCAATGGCATGTCCTTACCTTAAAATTCATGTTCACTTTTGGTCTCCTTATCTCAAAGATGTAACAGAAATAGAAGTCGTCCGGAGAAGGGCAAAGAAAATGAGTCAAGCCAACTGAGAGCCTTTCGTATAAGGTTACATTAAAAAGGGCAGGATTATTATTTAGTTTGGAAAGAAGAAGAGCAAGAGGAAATGTGGCAGAAGCATATAAAATAATGAAGGGCATAGATCAGGCCAGTCTGCTGCTTCTCATTACGTTTGTCTGTAACAAAAGAAAAAGAGAGAACTCAAAATAGAACAACAACTGGCCAAAGAGTGATTCATTAGAGTGAGTGAAAAGTCCAGCACATGGTGTATGAGTGTAACTTGTGGAACTCAGAGCTGCGGGATGAAATGAAGCCCAAATGATTTGCATTAACATAGCCCAACACAAATTTACTTCTGGAACTTGAATCATAGCTTATAATCCTTCCAACCAGGATGTTATAAGAGCTGTTGTTACTCCTCATCCAGGTGTAAGATCTTCACCAGCTGGGCTGGAGGAATACATCTTCCCTGTGGTACTGCGTTGCTGATGTAGGTTCAGAATGGAGCAGGAGAGGGACTATGCCTTTCCTCACTGCATTCAGGAGTTGGTGCTATTAGACAGGATGCTGTATTACAAGAATTACGTGATGACAAGTTTGAAGCTATTGCCCACTGGCAATTTATCAGCTAAGAATTCTCTGTGCAACAAAGTGCTGCTTCTCTTTGGGATCTGGGTTTTACTCCCAGTCTGTGCTCTTTGTTTTCTGGCTTTGGTCTGCTCACGGTTTGCAGCTGGGCTGGAGTATTTAGTCAGAACTGCTGCTAGTGTTTTCCCTTTCTTAGTAGCCTTTAGTCTCCTGGTGACTGTACAATAAGAATCAATGTTCTACATGAGCTTTTAACTGCCTGATCATTATAAGGCAAGCATGATCATTAAATGATCCTCACTTTATTAATGTGCTTTATTAAGTATCTTTTCCTGTATGTCTGGCAACTGCACTTGAGCTAAGTTAGGAACAATTACAATGCTGAATAAATAGAAATAATGTAGGTAAGTAACAGTAAAACGTTAGGGCACTCTGGAAGACACACACTCTGTATTGCACCTTAACTTGGTGTTTAATCATTGGAGTACCTGTTCTTCATTTTTCTTTAGTAAATAAGGCAGAAACGTGCCCGGCAGCCTTGCTGCAAATAGACATTGAGTTGAACTCAATGCTTGCTTTCTCTGAAATTCCTTCTTAAATGAATTAAGATATTGTGAACAGACTGAAAATCCTTCTTAACCTCTTACTTGGGTAGTCAACAGTTACTTCTAAGCTTTCTGACTGGTTTTGCCCCCACAGAGGAAAGACAGAAGTCTTTGTTGTTAGCGGCGTATCTCTGATTTGTAAAATACAATTTCCTTTAAGGATTCTTGAGTATGCAGACTTAACTGCTTCTTGAATGGAAAAGAAGCACTTCCTTACTGAGTGAATTTGAGCTGGAGAGGTCTGAGCAAAGTATGGGGAAAAATAATTACAATTATTTCCCATATTAAAAGCAAAAGAACTGCAGCTTGAAACATGCAGTGACCTTGTTTGCTTTACCTGAACAATGAGAGGTCAAATCACATTATTACAGACACTTGCAGATCCTGGGTTTTATGCTTGTATTTCTGAATATTCACAGGGAAGAAAACTCCTTCTTGTGCTGTGGGATACCAGCATTTAGGTATCACTCTCTACCCTTGCTAGCCCTATCCTGTGATAACACACCAGGTTTATGCTGTACATATTTCACCCTACATGACCTACACAATCCACCCCAAAGTGAAATTTTTCCTCCTCCTGAAACCTGTCTCCTCCTCGCTTCTGGCTTGCAGAGGATGCTCCATTGTTCACAGTACTGGTGTTTGGCTCTTGTCTAGACCAATGTTCACTCATCACAATACCCCTGTCAACACCGTGCTATGTATGTGTTAGCTGCACTATATTCCTGTTGTCAAATGGCTCTGCTGTCATGTAGTGTTTAAATGTAAAAGATATAGGTGACGATGCGGAGCTGGAGAATTGGGCTGAAAATCTGGATTTTAAGTTGTCTGCAGCACAGAAGTTGAAAAGCTGAGACAGTTTTACAATAAATGTAAGCAGTTTAAGCAAGCTTGTAGCTATCAAGATGTGGATGTATGTTTTCCCCTCTGAAATGTGCTGCCTTTCAAGAGCACAAGTGTGGCATTTAGGTGACACTGCACTGCTCATCCGTGTGCCCTTTCTGGGGATGACTCTGCTTCTGTCTCCTCCTGTCTGCACACGCTGTAACTCCAAGGGTCTGCTGTGACCCTGCCACAGGCTACAAGACCAGTGAGCTGCAGAGGAGCCTGAACTGCTCGTGATACAGGAAAAGATGACAATGAATAAAGTGCAGTGCTCTTTTTCACTTCTATCAGCTTTATTTCAGATCTGCTTTGAGGTTTTTTCCTGTGTGCTAGTAAACCTTTATTTTTGATGATTTTTCCTTGCCTACCTGTTTCTATTTTTTCCCCTGTTTCGGTCCAATGCTCATAGATGTTCCTGGTCTTCCCGCAGGCTGGGTTGTGGATGAACCTCCTAAACTCCAGTGTTTGCTGAGAATAATTCCGAGTTTCTGAATTAACTGAAAACAAAAAATCAGAAATAAGAGGCTACTTCTCTTCCTCTGGATCCTCTGCTACGCTGAAGCAGGGAGACAGCACAGACTACAGCAGTCCTCAGGGAGGGAACTGGTGTCAGAAGACTGGGTTTTTGTTACCCTAAATTGGAGCATAGACCCTAGCCATATCCAAAGCAGATATCAAACGCCTCTTGGTCCGTGGCCTGTAGTTGCTGGCAGATTTAACTGGAAATCCAGGTAAAGTTCCTTGTGAGGACAGTGCCAGTCTGTGAGTGGGTCCCTATATCCCTTCAGGAAAGATTACCTTTCCTTAAAAACAATATTCCAACCAAACAAAAAAAAAAACCCCTGACACTTGCAATTAGTCATTACCTACTGTTGCTTGCGATTTGTTGGCAGATCAAGCTACAATCTGTTGCACTATGACAGATCAATTTCTGCAATTCATTACAGAACTGAGCCAAAACAAAACAACTTTCTCTCTCCTTCCCCCTCCCTCTACCCCCAGTGCTGCAGCCTCTGGTTCGCTGCAAGCCTTAGACTTCTGTGGAAAGGAGCAGATGGGAGGCAAAAAGAGGGGTGGGAAGAAATGAGCCCTTCTCAATGTAATGCCCTTAATCTGAGTCCATGTGCACATTAATGTGAGATCAGTCCCATCCTTGGAGCCAGCTACTGTGCAGTCCTAAAATAGCATTTCAGTCACTGGCTACTGTACAAAATACTTTAATCCATTTTTGTCCAAACTTGTCCTTGCATTGTAAGTTAGATCCTGCCAAAGATTTGGTTGGGAATAGGTGGGATGTTTTATCTCAGATTAGTGGTTACAAGATTAGACGCAAACATGTGCTTCCTTTCAGAAAACAGTGACCACTTGCTATTACGTGGGAGCTGCCCTTCATCCTCCCTTTGCATAAGAGGATGACAGATGTGTTACATGTTATTCTCTTAGAAAGCTATGGTCATTTTTGCATTACCTCCATGAATGCTTAAATAAATAGCACTAATGGTTCTAACATGAGAAGCAGGATAAAAGAATCTGATGGTTTTTCCTACTACCTTTTGTAGCTCTGTCACCTGACTTGGTAAGCCCACCTTCAGTGAAAAAATAGCACAGTGACATTTTCGAAACATGCACTCCCTTGCGCCTGGAACCTAACACTGACAAGAAGGCTCAGCTTGATTCCAGTCCTGCTTTGTGATGTGTACTCCTCTTTTTCAAGAGCTGGGCTGCAACAGCTGCTAAATACAGAGAAAGGGTGGAAAAAAGGTTGCTATTATACACAGTTTAGTGGTACAAAAAGCAGATGCTTTCTATGAATTTTATAAGTGAACACAGTCAGCATTCCAAAGCACCCTGGGCTTGTCGCTCGTGCTACCTTCACTCATTTTTTGCCTAGTGATGAGCAGCCACCAGAGTGTTTGCTCTCCCTTTTTCTCAGTTCCCCAAACAACTCAATCCTGTGTGACGCTTGGTGCCACCAGCGCCGGTTGGGGTCAGTGAGCACTGATATAGGACAGCTTCTTGCAGGAAGCCCTTTGCTTTTCAAAGAAGGGAGAGCAAAACTAGCAAATCTTCTCAGTGTTATTAAAGTACATCCTTGTGTGGGGCCAGATTTGTGGAAGTGCTTGTGTTTTAGCACCTGGATGGAGTGACCAGCTTTTTGCCAAGTGCTGGTTGCTGCTGAATGGGGATAACACCAAATTCCCCTGGGTTCATTGCCAGGGATGGTGACAGCAAAATTTAACTAACTGAATGCTTGTGGCACATCAGTGAAATGCTAGCAATAGGGAGGGTCACTCTAGCAATATATACCTGTTCACTCCATATTTCTTACCAGAGTGTTGTCCCACTTGTGGCACAGGGGTAAGGCAAACCCCACCATTCTCCTCTGTGGCTCATTTTAGTTTACACCGTTGTTTACTATAGGAAAAGCTGGATGCCTGAGCTGAAGGTTCTGGAGGGAGGAGGAAGCAGCCATCCTGGTGTTTCCTTCCTTCTGTGAGCATGGTTTGGAAAATGCCTGCCAGCCCCCAAAGGAAAATTCACTTTCTCAAAGTATTTCACACTTTGACTAAAATGATGCACAGGTAGGAATGCTGAGCCAGAACACAGCGAGAAGAGTCTCCTCTCTCAACAGATTAGAAACCTCCTCACGTTCCCTGAGTTTTTCACCTCACACATGCTTGGCACACACTGATTTGCTCAGAAAGTCATCCAGAAAACTTCAGAATACTTAGAAGCCCACTTTATTTTATTGCTAATGTTTCTGTAGCTCTTTCTGAGACAAAAATGTCGAGCTGATGTTTGTGGCAAGTAACGTTAAGGTTCTGACTGTAGTCTCCAACACAGAAATTGAGAGGATGACACTGTTTTAAACACCCTTTCTCAGCAGTGATTGAAGGGCTTTTTCTTATACTTTTAAGGATAATATAAGGCATCATAGTTGTGTTCTTGCCCTTTAAGAAAGCAGTACTCAAACAGGGTTGCGTGCATGTTTGGAGTTGCGTGTAGCTCAACATAGTACTTTGGTTATCATTGTTCAATAGTGTTGTTCTGGTAATGAAGTGAAACTTCTGAAGTCCAAAACTGGGATGGAAATTCTGAAATCTGAAATGTGCTCCATAGAAACCGTCTTGGATCTGTGCAGAAAAATCAGAGATACAGATGGGATTTGAGGCTTTATCAATTTATTTGGCTTTCATTAGAGCTGAATAAATAGTAACACGTGAAACCTAATTCTATCCAATTTCTTTGTTCTGGTAAATTACTACCTACGCCTCTTGCTTTTCTAGTTCCTGTGTTCCTAGAGCAGCAAGTGCTTTTTCCCCTTGGAGCATTTTGTTTAAGCATTTAACCCCTCTCTCCCCCCTCTTCACTCCCCTCAATAATATATAGACATTTCAAAAGCATAGGTTTGAATCAGCTTTGAGCACAACTCCTGCACAAGTTGTCTTTTGAGGGGGTTGATGCTTTCAGCCTCCTTCACTTTCTCTGTGCTGCTGGTGAAAGGAGGGTATGCTTTTATTGGTGCAGAACAGCTGTAGTGTGATATAGCACATTAACTTTGATTTTCATAATGGCCAGATATTAGTATTTGCACACTGGTTGTTGATGTGCAGGTGAACCACAGGCCTTGTGTACTAGTCCTGAGGGGAATCGACTCTCTGAGCCAAAATGCTGGCATTGCTCTGCAAAGACAAGCCACGGACACAGGCAAACAATTGCAGAAAATATCCGTAATGTTAAATACAGTATAAAGAATCTGTTTTTCCCCCTCTTATTATTCCTATTGTTTTATTTCCAGCCCTCTTGCTAGTGGCTGCCTTTGTGGCACTTCAGCTGTGATTAGATGGGCGGGCGAGCAGCTTCCTCTACAGCTGAAGCCAGCTGGGTGAAAAGACTGGCAGAGCCTCAACTCCTCGTCTACCCACTGCCTTCACGGCAGAGTTTATTATCTCCATAGCTCTGTGACATGCCCAGTCTGCGTGAGCCAGGGGTCTCAGAGCACAAGTCAATATTCAGTAGTCAGAGCTTCCTTATTACTGCTCTGTTGCTATGCTTATTTTGATGTAGTCGTAACCTAAAAAACCACCTAATAGCCAAGAGGCTGGGGGGAAGGGAGGAGGAGAGGCAGAGAGAGAGAGGGTCATCCACTTCTAATGCTGGAAACCCTGTGATAATCTGTTCCATGCATTCAAATGAAAATATGACTTCTTGGCAGAGAATAGCATTATAATGTAAAATCCCATATGCTGTTATACAGTATGTTGCAATCTGTTTTACTGCTGCCTCTATTCTAACGAGTGAATACTGCCAATAAAGCAATTGAAGATAACACTAATTGCTTATTTCTGTGATCCATAATTTTTATGACTGCCTTATAGCTCTTTAGTCAAATAGATGTTTTTTGGCCTCTCGGATCTAGAACTCATGTACTGTAGTGATTGAGGCTGAAAATCTGCATGCTGGCCTGAGAGAGGTTTTTGCCTAAGCTGATGAATAGCGTGTGTGTGAGGAGGAAATAATTGAAAAGTGTTAAAGAAAATAGAAGTCTTAAATCAGTCATAACAGGTCATAACACTGGATTTCATCAATATTTTTTAATATAAATTGGGTTCTTTCTCTCACCCTCTTGCTGCTTCGGCGTTGTCTTTGCTGTGGAGTCATCAGACACTGGTTTTCAGAAATAAAACTCCCTTAAGCTTTTCAGAGTGGCAGTGGCTGCCTTGGTGCTGTTCCAGGCACCTTTTGTTTCCAAGAGACTGAGATATACCATTGGCATATGAGGGTAAGCAAGTCC